>NC_092645.1:11272830-11593330 GCF_039555335.1 Amphiura filiformis
CAGAGGTCGCTAATACAGAAGGCGAGTGAGGGTTAAGTGTGAATTATTCATAAACGATCGATATGTTGCTCCTCACTTTTGTTGATCGCAAATCAACGCAGAATGTATGTGGGGGATGGATGACCAAACACTATACGTGTGGTACTGTGGTTATACATAAAGAGCAACGCAACTTTTCAGGTACTTTTCAAACTGAAAACCTATACCATAACCTATACCCTTTTCTATATGATATTTAAACTTGAGATATCCACAGAAGAACCCAAATGTCTCACAATACCAGAATATTCCATTTATATCCCACCAAGTAACATATCAAATTCTTGTTTTAATTTGTTTTTCCATATATCTGTATAATGAATATACCTATACACTTCATTTTAGACGAAAGCTGCAACAAGAATTTCACAAGTACAACAGGGAATTTCACTAGTCGAACTATCCGAAAACACCCAGCCTTGGCAAACCACATACGTATTCAATATTTCTAGAGCTGTCAACATACATTTCTTCATCAATCCGTACAGTATGGAATCGGATAATGATAGGTAAGTTTATATGGTAGCTTATGCAGCCATATTGCATTACCATACTGTGTTAATGAGCAGTCAAGTTAGCTCAATCGTTAAGGCGTTCGACTATGGTGCGAGAGGTTGCGGGTTCTAACCCTGGCGGTGCCTAGTAAGCTCTCGTGGAAAAATTGCATGCCACCCGCAATCCGACTGGTAGTGACAACAGTCAAGTTAGCGCAATCGATAAGGCGTTCGACTATGGTGCGAGAGGTTGCGGGTTCGAACCCTGGCGGTGCCATGTTAGCTTGAAATTCCCATGAACAACGAACTTACTGCTAATTTGTCTCGTTGTAACCTGTACGAAACTCGGGAAGCAAATCCTGGTTGCGAAGGTTATTTGTGAAATGTCTGGGGTGTGCGCTCTTGCATCAGCAAAGACCAGTCCCTGAATTGTTGTTTAATGGTTTGTGGAATGATGTGGGGCCGTAGTGGTCAGCAACAACCTATAAAGTGTGCTGAGGCTTGTGGATCAACGTCTAGGCGTTGTGCCTGTGCGTAGCGCACTACAAATTAATGGGAACATCTCTAATTTTCAACATAAGAACACCCTAAAATTCGTCACAATTTAGATATTTGTGGCACAAGGATATGCGTCAATGAAGCAAATAAAGGACAAACCTGAAGTAATCTGGCAATCTGATAATGACTATAGGATATAGAGTATGCCCGTACATTTATTATACCTTTGAGGTTGTCGAATTCGATAACCTTTGGGCTAATCAAATTGAAAAACGTACTACTTTTCCATAGAAGTCATGACATTAATCTTCCACACAGGAGTGTGAATTTCAAATGGGGATACCTAAATGGTGTCTGAATTCACATTCCTCTGTCAGATCTGTGCTACGTGGAAGATTAATGCCATGTCTTCCATTTCCATAGGTGTACTTTTTGTCCTTGAAGCCATTCAAAACAAAGTCTACACCTACAAGGCTTTATCCATGTTCAAGGGCCAAAAGTAAATATGAGGTGTTTTCTGATTTACTTTTGGTCCTTGAACATGGATAAACTTAACCTCTTCAATATCAAGTCTACAACTACAAGGCTTTATCCATGTTCAAGGTCTAAAAGTACATACGAGACTTTTCTCGCCCAGTGACGATGTTTATAACATTATTTCAAATAATTGTCTTATATAGATTGTATTACGGTCCGGATAATGAAGTAGTCACTGAGGTAGCGGAGTACCTGACAGGAAGCCAGAACGCACCAGTGATATTGGAAGCTATCGGGGAAAGATTCTGGTTTATGTTTACGTCCGACTTGACCATCAATGGACGTGGATTTGCTATCAGCTGGATTGCTACTATTGGTATGTTTCAATGGATATGGTGCATACGTACCTATTTTCAAATCATCTGGGGGATGCGCTTGGGACTATTATAAACATTTGTTTCAGCTAATAATAAGACAAGTGTCGGTATACAAATAGCAGATAGGCTAGATCTGCTTGTTCTCTGTTGTCAAAGGGCCAATCTTATTCAGTGAGCAGCTCTTTTTCAGAGCCATCAGTAGTCAAAAGGTGCTATACATGTCTTATTCTTAGGTTCTGGGTCCTCAAGTCGTCCGAGCTACTCCTGAAGAAAGCTTGACAGCTCCAAACTTGTCCGACAGCGAACCCGCTATAAACTAATTGTTACATTGTTATGTATACATATAAATTTCTTTTAGACCTGTTACCTTTTTCAACATTTTATGAAGACTGTGATGTGATGATCCTCCATTTTCATGTTGGACAGTTGCTACGCATCCGTATATAATGCTTTTATTTTCCCAACATTATTTTATGAAATGTTATCTTTCTGTTAAATTGAACATAAACTTATCAACTGGACTCACTTTTATTTGAGCGACTACAGTATCGCACCTGTGCATCTTCAGGCCGTCTGAAGATCTGGCGACAAAAGGTCGTTGACCTGTGACAAGGTGGTGTTGCCAGAGGTCGTAGATCTTGAGTCGAACTTCTTAGGAATGTTTTTGATGACAGAATTGTCAGACGGCCTGAAGATGTCAGACGGCCTGACGATGCACCTTGGATAAGGTGCGATACTGTAGCCGCTCAAATAAAAGTGATCAGTTCTATGTTCAATTTAATACCTGGATGAATGACAACCTTCACATATCTTTCTGCTGTTGATCCACAGGCGAACCACCAATGACTACAACATTAACACCTGTTATAACACACCCCAGAGTAACTACTAAAGCACGAATGAAACCTACTCCACCTGTAAAACCAACGGAACTGATGACACCTACGGTGCTGTCAAAACCTACGGGGAGTAGTGTAATGCTGGAGACTATGAATATGAGTTGTCTGCATATCACCGAAGAGGTATAGCAGCAACTTCACAAACCGCCCTTTTTAACCAGATTTTGTTTGCGGGGTGGGTTGATGGGTTCTGTGAACGGCTACAGATAGACTTATTGATTCTGAAAATGCGAATACGGTTTATAACATACCTCTTGCCCCAAATCCTTTGCACACGTGATTATCTAACGTTTTCAATAGATCAACATCAATGTGAGTAAAACCCTCACATCATAAGCATCTCTGAGGGTGACCGCCTACTCCTACCAGATCCAACCACTGGGCCATCACAATCAATTGGGAGGGTCATTTTCATCGCATTTTTACGGCGAGGCACATGAGCTCCAATGGCGGGCTCCCGATGTTTACACAGTTGACCCTAGACCCAATATATCCAACAAAAGATTATTGCTCCCATGCTCTGCAGACATTTGGAATGCACTACCAGCCTTTTCGAGATAGCGCTGCACGAAGTGGGTAAAGGCTTTTGAATTTGCCGGGTTTTACCCAGATTGAATACTGCCCTCCTATTGTGTGTGCCATACTTCGACAAGGCGAATTGATAGCTTCATGCCCGAGTTTGCACAGCTTCAAGCGGGATGTCATTAGCTATCTTGACATTACCTAAAATAGACCAATTCCTAGATTACCAATGAGATGAACAAAAATACTACGTATGTGAAGTTTTGCTCAAATTTTCCAAACGCTTTATGATTAAAAGGTGCTCCAAAATGTGCGGTCGCATGTCTCACCCTGACCTGCGAAGCATCGCGTTCCCCCAATTTAACAATCTCTAGGAACATATCAAAATGTACTTAACCCAATAATGAATACAAACTGTGTGTTGATATTGTCATATTTATTTACAGCTTTGGTCGGAGGTTACGTTGCTGCAGCTATTTTGCTCCTCGTTGTTATCGTATGTGGATCCTACATTTTTCATATTCAACGGTTAGTACACAAAAGCACTCTACAATATTCTATTACATGTTTTGAAATAATTTCCTTATCATATTTAGTGGTATCAACCATAAGTTCTCAATATAAATTTATAAAACTTTTATCCCAACTGAATCGTATCGGAGTTACTACCCCAACACTAATCCAATCATATTTCTAAACCCAAACCTAATGATCTTAACAACATAGACTCTTAATCATCACCATTGTTACAATTACAATTTCTAACCTAAAACCTAAAAAGTAAAGGTAAAGGAGACGATCCTGTATAAACAGTGATCGGAGTGCCCATCTCTCTTTCATTGGCGATTGGGCCAGACTCGCACACTCCTACACTGCGAGTCTGTTACCTTCCCAGCATTTAAGAATGCCGGTACCCATTTATACACCTGGGTGGAGAGGAGTAATCGAGATAAAGTGCCTTACTCAAGGGCACAACACGATGCCATCACCGGGGCTCGAACCCGCAACCTTCCGATTATGAGTCGGAGCCCGTTCCGCTCGGCCACCGCTCCTAAAACCTACTATATCCTAATCTCTTAAAATATCTGTCATACTTATACAATAAGTGAAATGATATGATATTTGTAGTCATTATTATAAGATGATGAACAAATGCTTTTTTCTTACCCATTTACAGGAAAAAAAGAGAAGAAAACATACGTTTCCACCTAAGTAGCTTTCACTCGAATGGCAACCCGTCCGATGGATCAACAGACCATCACAATGCTGTGTTTGATGCCAGCGAAGATACCGTTATTGGCAAAGCGGATCCGATATAATCTGTGAATGCCAGCGAAGATACGAATGTGTATTGGCAAAGCGGATCCGATATAATCTATGAATGATTTCAAACTGTTTAAAAAAAGGCTCAAATGCATGTATAAAGAGCCAAAGAATATTTCAATTGCTAATCAGAATAAGAGCAAATTTTTAACGAAATCCCAAGATTGTAAATAGAAAGACTTTAGAATAGTGAAAAATGTAAAATAATGGATGCGGAGGAAGGTTACCGTCGGTTCGGTGTACAGATATTGCGCCATAATACATGTAGTACCTGCAGGGACTATTGAAATGAGGTTCAGAGCTGTTGTAGAATTCTCTTCTGGTCTGAAGAGCTTTAGAAGAGCTGTTTGCACCTGGCCTTTAAAATTTAACAATTTAACAATTTCTTATACAATACGTCAGGGATCCACTTATTCAGTTTTCGCAATTGTATTCATATGATTTTTGTATAAATGTATATATATATTCTATAATTACCAATTATAATTTTTTTCTAACACAGACAATTTCTTTTGGGCATTTTGAAGGAAAACATTAAATTTGATTACAGTTCTTATCTGCTCTTATCTTTTCTTTGCTAAAAGGTTTTTGTTTTTGTTTTTTTTTGTTGTTGGTTGGTTGTTGTTTTTTTTTGGGGGGTTTTGGGTTTTTTGTTTTTTCTGTGTTGTTTTTTTGCCATTTTACATTGATTCAATATTTTTCTTTATGTCAGTTTCAATTTAACCATAGAACTACCTGGCCATATTTCGACTACGAAGGGGTTGCAATATACCGTTAAATTTGGTACAATGTATAGCTATGGGTTTAGTCTACCCAGTTATACCAAAATAAGTACAAGCAAGTCAAGCATTCCCCACAAAACGAAGCAGTGGGGTAGCCAGCACTTTTTCAGAAGGGGGGGGCAACATTTGACGAAAATGGTCAAAAATGGGCTGAAAAGTACAAAACAATCATCCCAAGGGGGCACGATTTCACACAGGGCCTCTTCCCCTTTGGCTACGCCACTGCTGTGACGTCATAATGTGAGGGCGCCCATGCAAGTTTGGGAAATTCTATGTCCAAAAAAAAAAAAAAAAATGATTTTCGGCTGAAAATTCTAGAAAAATGTGTGATGTGCCCTGAGTAATTTAATTTGATGATTTATCTTTGTTTACAAAGTTACATGAGTGATGACATTTTGGGGGAATTCCCCTCTCACGTTGAGCAAAACAAGTTGAATCATATCTAATTTGGAATATTTGGAAACCCCCTGAGGTTGTAAAAAGAAAGTGATGTAATGGAATTCCCCTAAGGAAGTGATGTAATGAGAAAGGTTAATGTTATAATTAAGACTTTGGAATTCCCCAGATTGAACATAATGTGAAGGTAGTAAATGGCCCATAATAGAATGGGGTTTTTCCAATGCTTGGGATATAAGAAAATGTAAACACAATTATGGTGACAGTTGATAGTGTTGATCTGGGCTATACTTACAGTCCAATTCCTTCAAAGAAAGGAAATTACAAACCAGAATTTTGATTCAACGCAACTGTCAAAATAAGTGGGGACAACTGCATCGCAGTCCTGCTTCCTGAAGATATTGTGTGAAAGGTGGAACAAGAGCTATATAGAAAGTCATGCGAGACATGACACACAAGCCGACCTGTTAATGGGTCAAGTTTGAGCAATTTAGAAATTTGACCTTTGACCCTAAACTTTGACCTTTGGGGTCATAAATATTTTTAACATGTTTAGAATGTCGTAAGAATAATTCCTGTTGAATTTGAGCTCGATTGGACCAATTTCGAAATTTGACCTTTGACCCTATAACTTAACCCTTGGGTCACGGATGGGGTCAACTGCTCTTGCATTGTGCTTAGGATGTCATAAGAAATATTCCTGGTGAATTTCAGCTTAATCGGAACTTATACATGGATTTTGATTTTTTTTAATTTTTGATTGACATTTTGACCCCCTTAATGACCTTTGACCTCAATGAAAAAAAACCTTATGTACACCGACAAAATGCATTGTTCCAATTTTAATTTAAAAATTCTAACATGTTTAGTTCTTGAGATAAAAATTCTTAAAGTTATTCAGCTAAAACAGGAAGTGACCCCTTAATGACCTTTGACCCCCAAAATAAAAATACCATGCATACATCAGGGAACACTGATTCATGTATGATGGTTATATTATTCTGGTCTGATTATCTTTTGAGATCAAAGGTCAAAGCCAGGTCAAAGTCAAATGGATGGTTTGGTCTAGCCCAGTGGTCATTTGGGTCAAGTATGGTTGAAATCTGTCAAAGCATAAGAGAGCTAGGGCGAAACGCGGCAAGTCACGCAAAATGTCACGAGTTGCCAGAGGAAAGAAGAAGAAGAAAGAATTAGAAGAAGACAGAACAAGCCGACGTTCGTCGTCGGCTTGTAAATAGCACCAAGTTTGGAGAAAGCGCAAGGAGTTTAATATTGGAGAACGGCGCAAGGAGCAAAGTGATTTGGAGAACTGCGCAAGGAGTTACGAATGTGTTTGGAGAACGACGCAAGGATTTTAGTACTTGGGAGAAAGTAACACCATTTTCGTATGAGGATTTTATACGCAAGGATTTATCAATGCAAGTGTACAAAGGACTTCGCTGATTTTCGCAGGACAAGTAAATAAGGATATATTACATCAGACGTCCAGAACATTGCAAGAACTTTATGATTACCAAGAAGAAAAATGCTGGCTAAGTACTAAATAGTTAAAGAGTGATTATATTTGATTATTATGTATGTGCATTTGTTGTCATATATTGTACCAATCTTAACTGGCTTTCAATTAAAGACTTAGATTTTATTAGCTTAATCAAACAGTGTATTTGTGTTGTGCATTCGTGTGAATTTGGGTAAAAGGTGATTTTGGCCTTGAGTCAAGTACGACTCGTAACAAATGCGATTTCCTCCAAATTTTCTCCGAAATATAACAGGAAATGATTATTTTCACCCAACTAACAAGTAAAAAGTCAGCTCTTGGAATAATTTTATAAGAGTAAAGTGAAAAATGATGGGCCTCACCTCCCCCCCCCCCCTCCTCGATGGTCATCTACGAGGGTCGGTTCTACCCCCGGGTACGGTGCTGGGCTAAAAATTGTATCACTTAAATGAGCGCAAAGGATGGATTTAAAATTAGCTTTGGTCGTTTGGGCGTAAGCTTGATGAGTTGGTACACACCCCACGCAGATCTTGGGTCAAGCCATCTGAGGTGACCAAACTGTTTTATGGCTACAAGTTGGTCTACTTATGTTTTCTTTGTAGATATATAATAGAAAAGTGCAAATTGTTTATATGAAATACATTAAAGCAGTATACAGACTTTTTTATTGTACGTACAATATTGTATGTACAATATGTACGTTATTAATCTTTTGCCATTCTATTTCCAGTAATGTTTAAGTTCTAACGAATGTTTGATGACGTAAAATCGATAATATATTTCTGCTAGATATTGTATGTAACATATTATCGATTTTTCGTCATCAAACATTCGTTAGAACTTAAACATACTGAAATAGAATAACAATAGATTAAATAACGTAACGTGTTCAAAGAGAAATGATCGATTGGTTTGCATCTGGGAACCCTGTATTTAGAATCAAATATAAATTTTTGACGTCGCCATTGGATTAACACATAATCATGAAATCTTCACAAACAATTCTAAATTTGTTATGTGGTGTCAAAGCAAAATTATCTTGCTCCAAAACCGTTGGGGTACGACAATGTACCCCACTGTGAGTATGTTGTTTTGCAATTTTATAACTACTTGCTGCATCAGAATCTTGGAATTGTCGAAATTCCGGAATTTTGACAATTCAAGATTCTGACGCAGCCTTTCAAAAAACTTGGAACTGATCAAGAAAATAGCATGAACCCCATGTTACAAAATTATTTTAACTTTTTGACAGCTGTCGGAATTCCAGAATTCTGACACCCGTCAGAATTATAAATTTCGACATTTCCAAAGATCTGACACACCAATACAAGTAGTAACTTGTCGTCTTTTGCGATTGATCATCTCTGTCTCATCACAGATCTAGGAAAGATGATATTTTTTTTCATCAGGAAAGATGATATGATTGTCATTATGGAAGGTTTGAAAATAAAAACGTTATTTTAATAAAAGTTGTAAAAGAGTAACTACGTTATACTGTTATTATGACATCGTTAAATTAACTAGTATGCTTTATTTCTGCTATATAGCAATGCTGTGGCAACTTGAAATAGTATTAATAAACGCAAAAAAAAAAAAAGACGTTCAAATTTCATATACACCAAAAAGACAACCGAAAATGGACGTCAAAATAGGTTTTGTTTTATGGAAAGCCAACTTGATCAATGAAATGAATCAAAAGCTTGATATTTTGATAGAGGTTGTAACTACATCAATGACTTACGATTCATTACTAATCATCGCTTCTTTTATGGTGTTACCTCACCCCCTTGATAAATTTGTGACTATTTTAGCATTTTTTTCAAAAAATGATAACACACTAGTAACAAAAGTTCTGAATATTATAGGGGCAAGGAATCCAGTTACTATACTGGAATTTCAGTGACTCAAGACAAGCGGTACGTTATTTATGATAAGAAAAGAGATACCGCTAGAATGTACCACTTCTCTTGAATCCCTGAAATGTCAGTGAAGTAATTGGGTTCCTTGCCCCTATAATATATAGAACTTTTGTTACCAGTGTGTAGCTATTTTTTGAGAAAAATTTGTCACAAAATTAATCAGGGGTGTAGTACCACCTTTACATGGCGAGAATTATCACGTGCATGCGCACTGTAATTATAAATTAAACTAATATTCAATAATATCGTCATAATTATAGAACATTAATGAATAGAAATGTTTCACTTTTGTATTTAATTTGCGAACATTATATATCGCGTGCGGTGGGAAAATAACAAAGAGCGATTTCTTGTTTGACAATTCTATGTTGTTGTTATTAAACGTGGGGCCAGCGCACGCACAGGCATCAATTAATAAATGACATGAATTAACCAAAATTTACATTTTTATCAGCAGCGTTTTAATTTCAACAAGAGGGCAATCGTCCAAATGAAATCAATTTGTAATTGTACCATTTATATGCACTTGTTTGGATATGCATTCGGTATCTGTTTACACAAATAACTTGCGCTTTTTAAAATTAGAAGTGATATTTTTTTAGGTTAATAGGTCAAGCAATACATTTGGTTTTACTTCGATTGAAACCAGGGGGGCCGGCCAAGATTGACTGAATTTTGACGTCGTCATTGGTTTTACACGTAAACACGAAAATGTCTCAAATAATTCCAAAAGTGTATGCATGTTATTAAGCACTATTTTATCAGTCTAAATCCGTTGAGGTTCGACAGTGAACCTCATTGTAAGTACTGTTTTTTGAATGTTTTGTATGAATAACGCACGATATGTTTATGGTATATACTAAAAATGTCTCCCATCGTGTATCAATGTTTGTGTGTTCTAGCGGTAAGGTCTTCGCCTCCCATGCAGAGGGTCCCGAGATCGATTCCCACTCCCGGCTATAATATTTTTTTTCTTCTTCACATTCATTTTGAACCTAAAAATATTTATTTTCATGTGAAAATGTATACATTGCACTGAGAAATATATTTTGTGCATTTTTTTTTTTTTTTTTTTTTTCTGTAACGGGGCCAATAGAGCTAAAAACGCACCTCGGCACGGGGCGTCCAACGTTCAGGCAGTGTTGCCGTCATACTGTCTGTTTTGTTTACGCTATTGGCTGTTGCCACATGAATAATGTCGGCCACCATCTTCTGGTTGAAACTGTCCGAATTTGAAGACATTTATTCGTTTATTAATAAAGACTTGATCAAATATTGTTGGGCTTTTAATCAAATTCTATGGGTAATTCCATTTAAAATCCACACCACCCATGTGGAAGATTTTGGAAATATCTTTCACAGAGGGAGTATGTTTTTCAAATGTAATTGGTCAGGGTTAATCATTTTGAAACCCATAGCCCCCTGTACTATATCTTTCACAGCTGGTATGAGTATTTGAAATGGAAGTTACCCAATGTCTATGCTATTTGAAACTCATACTCCCTCTGTGGAAGACTTTAGCTAACTCTTCCACAGGGGCAGTGTGGATTTTAAATGGAATAGCCTATTTTCATAAGTAAAAACCTTTTTTTTTTTATCATCTGACAGCCATGGTGCTACTGCCAACAAATTTTATTTCAGCAACATAGCAACAAAATACATGGCCTTTTTATATCATTTTTATAGAAAGAGAAAAACAATAATTAGACACATTAAAAATCAACTTTACTCTCTTACATGCAAAAAAACACAAACACGCACACATTATACAATCAACTCAATTCAAAAAACACACACAAAAAAGTGCTTTCTAACAAGATAAACTGGGATAAAAAAAAGAAACTTATTTATTAAACTTAATTTGTCACAAGGTCATATCTTAAAATTCTGTCCATAAACCGAACCAAAATTACACACAGGATTACTTCAATACTCTACTCTAAACACATGTTAGTAACCAAGCAGTTATCCAACTGACACAACAGCAAAATGCACTGGCACAGGACAGCTTTCTGGACCACATTCACAGGCGAATAATTGGAACCCAGCAAAAGAAATCTGTGAGAATGTGTACAAGATCCTTACACAGGTGATAATTTCCAAAGAGTAAGTGGAATGGTGTAGTACGGAGCTGCTTCTGCTTTTCACACACTTTTTTCAAGAAACAGGTCTTGTTCCACACTATTCCACTTACTCACAGATTTCTTGTGTTGGTTGCCAATTATTGGGCTGTGAATGTGATCCAGGAAACTGTCCCATATCAGTGCATTTTTCTGTTGTGTCAGTTAGACAATTGTTTGGTTACTGACCAGTATTTAGATTAGAGTATTGAAGTAATCCTATGTGCACTTTAGGTTAATTTTTATAGACATGATTTTAAGATATATGACCTTGTGAAAAATTATAAGTTTCTTTTTGAGCCCAGTTCAGATAAATTCATAAGTAAAAACTTGATATGGATCATAAATTTATCTTGCTTCGTTAATGTTTTGGAAAAATTATTCATAAACATAGTGACTATAATTATAATCATCAATTCAATAGTCCTAGCGTGACATTCTCAGCTTCAAATGAAATTAATAATTCACGATTATTCATGAGCTTTGTATATTCATGTCAATAAAACACATAATATGGAACTGATAACAATGTGGGCATGTCAGCTGCATGTTTTAGTTAAAATAATTCAATTCTATTTTTGTTGTGCCCCCGTGCCCCAAAAAGCCAAAATAGCATACACCCTTAAAGGGCAGGTCTATTGCAAAAAACATCATATCATTGGCAAGCTAATATTATAAGGACAATGAAAATGACTCCTTTTTTGAGAAAATAAGACGTTTAAAATTGATATTCCGCAAAAACCAACTTAAGCAGTGAGTTCCTTCGAACGCGACAGATTTGGCAAAAAACGGCGACGTCATGAAATGAGATGTGCCCGCTTTGAGAAAAGGGACCATAAACGCTCTCAATGGACAGAACGTATACTGTTGTTGTTCACAGAAAAAACTCTCAAAAGTATTACAAATTTAATGGTTTTTAAACATATGGATAAAATCAGCGGCTTCTTTTTTATATAATATATATATAGTAAATTGTGATATTACAATTCATATGTATATCAATATCATGAGAAATATTAGGCCTAAAAAATAAATAAATACTTTGAGCTTAGAATTTCATCTGAGACTAGCATATAAACCGTGTTAAGTCCACAAACACATGTAGTTATTATAGTTTCAGTTGGATGAAATATTACAAAGCAAACGCATAGTAACAATACTGTGTGTGCTTTGTTTGCGAAATGAGAACAATAGTGTGCATATTGTTATGCAGCATTGTTATGGTAAATGATAGTACAACTCATTGCTGCTAATGTCAAACATGTCAAAGCGATTGTTATTGTATGATGAGAGCATGGTATAGTGTCCGCTTCATTTACCTACGTCATCAGCCAAACGGGGGAAGAACACGTACGCTTCAAACGGGGGAAGAACACGTACGAGGCTGAACTTTACCCACAAAATGTCTCTTTTTTCAGGAGAAATACGCATAAAAAATTGCAACAAGTGTCAACTTGTAATGTAATAATTATTCTCTTCGAATAGAGATAAACTTGTTTTTGCAATAGACCTAACCTTTAAGGGAGTATATACCGGTCAGTCCTTTTGATACAAGATGCTTATTTGAGCATATCAGCCAATGTTTGTATAAACTTAAATAGGTTGGTTACAAAACCTACAGGATTCTATACTGTTTGGTCATATATGTTATTTGGTGCAGTGACTTTCCTGGCCGCGGTCGGTTGGTTCGTGACCATAGCGTATATGATATGTGGTAGGAGTTTAATTTGCGCGAGTGAACAAATCGCTCATTTGTGGAGCTGACTTGCTTTGGTATTGTGTGCTTTGGTATGGAGCCGTCAGTCGTAGGCTGGACATGGAACTGAAATGATGATGTGTCGAGGGCTATTTGTCAGCAAGTGGTGTAGAGGTGTTGATTTTGGATATACGCGTGTTTATTTTCTGCTGTGTGTTTGGTAGACTTTGATGTTTCTAAAATGGAAAAGGGTAAGTTTCTAAAATGAAACAAATTCGTTTAGGCCAACAAGAGCAGTGGTAGAAGTATTAAGTTTTAGGGGGCGTTTTTTTCTAGTTTTACTGGGACAATTGCGCGCGAAAAATGTCAATTACAAACTATTTTAGTCCAAAATGAAGCTGGTATCATAGGATACCCAGGACTCACCGTCATGAAGCGATATTACATACTCTCTCCTTTTTACTCTACAGATATGCCAACCCCACCACAGGTCACCCTCTGTCCCTCCTCCTTACCGATGGCATCACTCGGTGTATTCTCCACAGACTGGATCAAAGAAGGAACCGAGATGGGTCCGTTTACAGGAAGAGTAATTAGACTACCAGATATAGCCAAAGATATGGATAACAGATTTATGTGGGAGGTGAGTGGTTCCCGGGTAGAGAAACGTAGAAAGCAGAGACGTGAACAGTGATATCGTAATGATTTTCAGAATGTACTAAATGCATGAGAAAAAGCACTCTCTAAATGTAAAAGAGTGAAACACTCGCTCCACCAAAAGAGTGGTTTAAGAATGAAATGTGGTTTTTTTTTACTTTAATCCACTTAAAGAGAGTGAAAACTACTCTAAAGAGTTCAATGAGTTAAATGAAGGACAACACGTTTTAGAGTTGTCCTTAATTTAACCCTTGAAATAGGAGGATGATCTCTGAACCTCTTTGTGAGATATTATTTCAAAACTTGTGGCAATAGTTGTAGTGACATTGTGTCAGTGGGAAAATACACCCTTTAATTCATCCGATCCGGTTATTTTACCCCCTGGACATGGGGTCTGAAAATATTTAGGCACAACATTTTTTTCTGTCTTATAGCGCTATCGGTGCCCGAAGAGATACCGATGACACTTTTTATCGTACCCTGAATATTTGTACAGTGCATTTTTTATGTGTTTTTTTTATTTAAATGAAAAACAATAACACTATGCAACTCTTAATTATTATGCTTGATACAATTTATTATATCTCCAGGGAGCGATGTTAAGAGTCATCGGTACCTAACCGGGCACCGATAGTTCTATAGAACCAAATTGAACGTGGTGGCTTAGTTTAATTGTTTCGGTATAATACTATAAGGCCAATTACAACAAGGTTAACCATATATTCTTATTTTTGTAATATAACTTATCATTAAATCTTTTACAAAATGGTCTCAATGAATATCAGAGTTCATTTTCATTTTTTCATATCAAAAAACAAAAACAAAAAGCTCCAACACCCCATTTGACGTCACAATGACGATGAAATATAGATGTCTTTTTGTGGGTTGCACCAACGCGCATGGAAGGTGGTACGTAATGCTTTTTGGGCTTTTTTCTGCTTTACATTTAATTTGGGTGTACTGTATCTTGGATCATGTCTCTGCCATGAAAATATGCCCACATTGGTATAGCTTATAAATGTAAAGATTAGAATTAGGTTTGTATGTCCCATATTTGCCCCTTCCAAAGACCGGCTTGTAATGATCGTCAACGATGAAATTAATACTCAGCAAGTTTACTATAATATGAACACGCTCATATTGCCACAATTCATATCTACATAATCACATCATTTTCAAAACTCGTTATACACAGCTGGTCCGAATGACGTTTTTACACGGTACATTGTAAGCATAGTCGACAATACAAACTCAACACCACTGATCTTACTTTAGGGGCAGTGCAATAATTATGAGCCTCCGGGGGTGTACAATTTCCAATCGGCTCGCCAAAAATTACTTGCCCCCCTCTTGGCCTGCCAAAAATTATTTGGTCCCTCCCTTGCACATGCCAAATTTTGGGGGTCCCAATTTGCAAACCTAAAATAGTCTAGATATATGTTGCGAGCACAGCGCGCATGAAAATCTGCATATTTAAACGTTTCCGTAGTACTATTTTCCTAAACCTTTTTAGAGCGGTTTATTTAGAAGGCGCCCCATGAATGTGTGCCAAAAATCGCTTGCCCCCCCCGACTTGCTAAAATTGCTTCTCGCCCCCCCCTTCGGCTCGCCAAAAATGTCTTGCCCTCCCCCCTCTCGTTTTACCCTCCCCAGGACTCATAATTATAATTATTGCACAGTCCCTTAGTTAACAAATTTATCTGTGTTGCATTATCAAAGTATTTAATTGATCATTTATGTGAATCATATTTTATACTCTCTATTTCTACACGTAACAGTTGTTTGAAATGATTTTTGATGTCTATATTACAGCATCATTTAAAGGGCATGGCTTGGACAACATTGGCAATCTAATATTATGAGGACAATAAAAATGACTCTTTTTTTAAGAAAATAAGTTCCCAGCAAACACAAAACGTTTTCGACATCATTCGCAAAAGGTTATAAAAGGTTGTCAGAAAACGTTTAAATGTCGGGTTATATAAAGGGTATATTAAGAGAATAAAACGTTTTCATAACCTCAAAAACATTTTTGATAATCTACTGCTCAGCAAACAAAAATGTTTTACAGAAAACGTTTAAATGTCGGGTTATATAAAGGGTATAAAAACGTTTTAATAACATTCCAAAAACATTCTTGAAAACTTGATACAAAACATTCTAAACAGAATGTTATTTTGGGAGTTGAAAAATATTTTGCGAAAAATGTTTGCCCAAAATATTTTCAATAACCTTTTAAAAACGTTTTCATGACCCTTGTATAACCCGACATTTAAATGTTATTAAAAGTTTTTGAAAAAAACATTTCTGTGCTTGCTGGGTTCAAATATTTTAACATGATGTTATTTAAGTATTGACAAAATATTTGGCAAAAATGTTTGCAAAATAGTTTGCAATAACATTTTTGAAAACATTTAAAAATATTGTTGTAGTGTGTTTTCATACAAAACGTTTTAAAACGTTATCATGACCTTTATATAACCCGACATTTTAATGTTATTAAAATGTTTTTACCTAAACCAAAACCCAAAATATAACTTATTTAAAACGTTTTTGTGTTTGCTGGGAAGGTATCATTTTCGCTTCGAACGGGGGGAGGGCCCGTAAAGCCAGCATTTTACCAACACAATTTCTCTTTTTTCAGGAGAAATACGAATAAAAAAAATGCAACGAGTGTCAACTTGTAATGTAATAATTATTCTCTTCGAATGGAGTTAAACCTGTTTTTGCAATAGATATGCCCTTTAAACAAAATTAATGGTCAACATCTGTTGCGTGTTACTGTCAAAAGCACGCACGTATATATTGAGTTGGATCTTTGTAACAAACTGTTACAGTTTATCACATTATCATTGCTATATAGCATTGAAAATTAAATCAAAAAGTAGACCTTAAAAAACACGCAAGAAATATGTCAGATTTATAATTTTTTTTTTAAAGTGGCTAGAAAACCATATAATAACCTTTTTTTTTTAAACCGTGATTTTGAGAGGACGCTGTTGTGATGATCGAGAGCTGAGTGGTCAACGTGTGACTGCTCCGAAAATTATTGATTTTTAGTATTCTCCCCGAAATTTTCTTATAATTTTTGCAACGTAGTGATCATCATGTCAGGGAAGCACAAGATCGATGAATCGCCAAAAAAAAGAAAGACGCCAAAAAAGAAGAAAGACAACACAGCCAAGAAGAAGAAATCTGACGACCCGGCTGTTGCCAAAGAGATTTTTAAAGATGGCGGCGCCCCGGCATAGCTCAGATCATAACAACGGAAATAGTGCAGGTATTGATAACGAAACACCACCGAAGTGGTTCACTAATTTTGAAAGTAGATTGGACAAGAACCTGAGTGACATAACAAATCCGATAACACTCCAAAGTGAAACGTATGACAAGAAGCTTAATGATATGCAGAAGGAAAATCGACAGAGTCTGGGACAAAGATGATGAATTTGAAAACCGAGCAAGGAGAAATAATGTGATGGTTTTCAATATTCCAGAAGGTACAGAAGGATCAGGATCTGGTATTAATATTAACTTTGTAAAAGCCTTCATTAGAGACTTTGTTGACCCTGATCTAACTGACCTAGATATTCAGAGAGCCCATACGACACCAGCTTTGTCCAAGAGACTTCAGAACAAAAGGAAACAGCTAATGCCAGCTATCATAGCTCAGGGAAGAGGGGAAGAAGCCGCTTTTCTCGTATCCAGCTACTTTGTAATTTTGGCAAAATGGAACTGCCAGGGTGTATGATCCAGAATTACAGCCACTCTCGCAACCTATGAGTTTGAATGGAACTGCAAGCTAGACTGCTTAAACTATTTAATACTCAACATGGTCTGACTTTGTTTGCATTGACTCTTACTAAATTTAGCAGTCAGTTTTATGATTTACATGCCTAAAGTATAGGCTTCTGGACTTTTGAAAATTTTGCTTGCTTTGACTTTTAAATTCTTTTGAAAAGTAATTTTTGCTGATATGTCCATATTTAGTTCTATTTTATTCCTTTGTGATTTATATTGATATGATATGGGTGGGCTGAATGAGTCGTTTGTCGGTTCCTTTTTGACCATTTTAAAGGGTTTTTAATCTGTGGTTCCCTTTTGCCCCATTTTTGCCCCCTGTATCCTTCGGGTGGTTGTTTTGGTGGTTTGTCTAGTTTCTTTGTATGGTTAACTTGGGACCATCAGTTGGCTCATTTTGCTTGCTCGCATCACATGATGTTACACTGGTTGACATACCGTATGCATAATTTTATTTGGCCTTGTCATTAATTGTTTTGATTCTTTCTCCAACGTACATGTACATGTAACTCAAGTGAACAAACTCACTTGCATTATTTGGCTTTCATGTTTTTCATAGGGAAGATTGCTGTTCTTTGATTGTTTTTTCTGTGATCTTTGTTTTGCTCCATTAAAGGGCAATCGCTTTTTATGATATTTTATCACGGTAGATACATGGTCATGCATTTGTTTAGAAACTGATTTTGACTTTTTCATATGTAACTCTTTTGTGCACCAGTATTGTTTCGTTAAATGTTCTTACTTTCAATTATTGTGTTGTCCACCATTCAGGTATTCGATGATCATGGTCGATTATCTCACTTCGTCGATGCGTCCGATGAGTCTCTCCGTACATGGATGTGTTACGTCAACTGTGCACGGAATGATCAAGAACAAAACCTAGAAGTCTTCCAGATGGGATCAGAAATATTCTACAGAACTCTCAAGGTATGTTTGTTTTAAAATGAACTTCATGTAGAAACTCGACAACGACCCGAGGGTTACATCTCGAACTACCCGCATCCCCGGTCTACACCAAGCTGAATGTTGATGTCTTTCAGGAAATGCCATTTCGTAAAACTTGCGTCTTGACCATCCTATTTGGATGATACAATATTTCAACACAAACGGACTAACTGATTCTAGTCTCTAACACCACTAAGGCAGAAGTATTTTAAGACATGAAATAAGATTTCTTCTGAATATTTTATTCTATAAGACTTCCTTTCATCTTTCATGTCATCAATTGTTTTTATACTTGTTTGGGCATGAAAAGTATAAAGTTTTTATGCCTGCCTTTATAATTAATCGCATCTTTGTGTTTTTTTAAGAACATACTATTAATCGATAAGGTGATATTGTCAAATGACACTAATTTCCACAATAATTTCGACAGTATAATTATGTCACAAGGCAATAAAATAAGCCACGTGCGTGACAAACTCACTAAATCATGTAAATGTATTTCTAGATGATGGTGCGTCGTGGTTTATTTGGCAATATTTACAGCCATTAATTTTGTTACACTAATTAGCCAATACATCGATCAATTAGCAATAACGGATACATCGATTGTTCTTTTTGTCCAGACAATTCCACCAGATCAAGAGTTGCTAGTTTACTACGGCACTGCATATGAAATGTTCCTTGGTATTCCGATCGCATTAGCTACACGTGACAGCCCACCAAATGAACCAAAGACGAAACAATCAGGTATGTATACATGACATGACAGGACATGACATACGAGGATAACATACTATGCATACTGCAGTTACTGTCCGTTTTCCTATACACAATACACAGTGCTCTCACCATTGACGCGTGACCTCTACAAATGATGTACGTTGGAAGAATGGACACTTGCCTAGTTAACATCACTGTGTGAAAAATAACCAGCCAATATTTAATTTATTCTCTCAAACTTCTAGCAAATGTGTTTCTCTAAGGGACGCACCATTAGATTCTCAGGGGGGGCATGGGAGTTTGGGTCAGGCAGAATTTTTTTTTCGCCGCAGGAGGCGGTGGAATTTTTTTTTTTTTCGCCTCCAAGAGCACCAAATTTTTTTTTTTCGCCGCCTTCGGCGGCGAAGTTATTTTTTTTCAATTTTAATGTAAATTTGTATACAAAGTTGGGTGGGGGAAATTTTTTTTTATTATTCATCAGTGAGGCAAAAAAATTTTTTTGTCTCACTAGTGGGCAAAGTTTTTTTTTTCCTCACTAGTGGGCAAAGGTTTTTTTTTTCAAAAAACTCCCATGTCCCCCCCTGGAAATCTAATGGTGCGCCCCTAACATGACCTAAAATTACAGCTAGGTTAGATGTTCAGAAATGGTCGCACTTTTGTAAAATATGAGTGAGGGCAAAGTATAGCTAGCTCATAGCTAGCCAACTCCCCGTGTTAATTGAATGGAGATTTGACCGAAAATATTGAGCTATATTGGTAACAGACCGCTCCGTTCTGAAGGATGCCACAAAAAAACGGTACAAGCTACATTTCAACTATTCTAAATAGGTTCTAGAAAATATAGTTTTGTAACATGTCCTAAATTTTTAGCTAATTTAGATGTTTGGAGAGGGTCGCACTTTTGTGTTTTAGGAAGGATATGTAAACGACAGATAACACCAAAAATATGAAGAAATTATTTCCAAACCGTGTTAAGGCGATATAATACCCCGATTTTCATCAGTACCCCTCTTCTTTTTTTTCTTGCAAATTTATTAAGTACATATATATATGTTTATCACCTCATGTCCTGAACTTATAAAATATATCTACATATAAAGTGAATTTCAACAATTTTAGTAAGTCATTTTAGCCCTATATATGTTTTGTTTACTGTAACCTAGTAACTCAGATCTGTGTTTCATAACAAACCATAATTTATTCTTTTGAAAATGTTCAAGTAGGGTACATGAATAGAATACTTATTTAAATCCTTTGTTATACTCTCTATAGAAAATCTATAGTGGTGCATGCAAAATACCTACCATGATATAACACTGAATAAATTAAATAAACACTTATACAATGGATGCATAGTCATTAGTTGTTAGGAGAAGAAAAGGCTATTAGGTCACCGTATGTCAGGTTATAGGTCAATTGGTTCAGGTCAAATTTAAGCATCAATTTTGAATACACATGTGAGAGTCTGTGATATCATATGAGGCATAATTTTGATATTCTGTCTTTAACTGGATATATATCGAGAAGTGCATGGTGGATATACTAATATACCTTGGGATGTAAATGGTGAGTACAATTTAGAATGCCTAGTTGAGACGGATTTCACAAATAAATATAAAATAGTTACCAAAATCACAAAACTTAAGCTTACGGAAAACTACCCAATATGGTTGTATAGGTGACAAGAAATACAATTTTTTTCATCATTGCTGTAGTATGGTTGTTGTAACCTGTTACCTATGGCTTAATTAAGTTTCAGTGCAATAATGTCGCAAGTTAAAAATGCAAAATATAGCTCAACATTGAAAATAGAAGCATTTTAACCAGTTCCTTTTTTGATAGTTGTGGAGCACCAAGTTCATGAAGTCATAAAAGAAATCAGGAACCACTTATTCCCATTTTACATATCAACTTTATTTCCCTAATGTGTTAGCAACACATATCCAAAATTTTAACGAAATCCGTTGATAGTAAGCTTTCCAAAATGAAGTGAATTTAAATCATCAGTGATGTACCTCCTTTTGGCTTCTATCTGTAAAAGCATGTAAGCTACATTGATACCGATACCACCAATAAAACGAGAAGATTTGCCCTTCATTTTGCATACCACTTTGTCCAATTTTTTTTGTAATTTCTTCACAAAATGCAAAAAATGCAAAAAAAATCAATGGGTGTAGTACCCCCTTAAGTCAACAATCATTATGTTGCTCATTTTGAAGAATGCTGGTTAACAAAAAGCAGGTCTTTGTCTCATTTCGTGAACAAAGCTACACATACCATTGTTTCCTTTCGTTTCCTTTATAATCGGTTACCCAACTGAAGCTATAATACCAGCTTTATTGCGATGTCGCACATTGAAAACAGACACTTGTGCACAACCAGAGAAGATCTATTTAATTTAATCAGTTGAGCTGCTTCAATGAGTGTTATCTTGGTTTAATAGCTTTTAATTGGGTTTAAGTCCTGCAAAGGTCGAGATGAATTCTACTGTAGACATGACTGCATCATGGTGACATAACATGACATTACATGATGACATAGAACATAATAACATGACACAATATATCAAGACTGCAAGTGATACCGGTATGACATGAACTGAAATGGCATGGCATGGCATGTTGTGATCTAAAATGACTTAAAGATAGGTATGTGATTAAATAATTAACAGTCACCAGGGGCGGATCCAAGGGGCGGACACCAGGGGCCGAGCCACCGCCGCCTTACAAATTTATCTTTCAACTTATGTCACTTTAACGATCTGAAATACTTTTACAGGTGAATGTTCTCCCGAAAGACACAATAATCATCGAGATTCACCCAACACTAATACTAACAATATAACAACGTCCGATACAAGCAGCTCACCAAGTCGTCTCAACTGTACAGTCTGTAGACGGGGGTTCAATTCCCGCAGTAATTTACGCTCACACATGCGCATCCATACCCTTGAGAAACCCTTTGAGTGCATGTTTTGTTATCGAAGATTCAGCCAATCATCGACACTTAGAAATCACGTGAGACTACACACGGGTAAGTTTACATAAATGATTTGTTTTGTTTCATCTTTAAAAATAATCAGTGATGATAATACAGACCTCCGATTTGCAGATGACGTTGCCCTTACTACCTCAACAGTGAAGGACATGGAAACACAACTTAATGACTTGAATAAAGAAAGCAAGAAGGTGGGATTGAAAATGCACAAAGGAAAAACAAAATATTGACAAATTTGGCAGCAGATGAAAAGATCATCATTGAAGACCAGGAAATTGAAACAGTTGAGGAGTATAAATATCTGGGCCAAACACTGAGGTTAAATGATTGTTCGAATGAAGAAGTATTGAGAAGGATAAATGCAGGATGGAGCTGCTTTGGAAGACATAAAGAAATCTTATGCAACAAAATTATACCTATATGTCACTCAAAAGGAAAGTATATAATCAATGTGTCCTTCCAACAATGATGTATGGCTCTGAAACATGGTCATTAACTAGATATTTAGAAACTAAACTACAATCTGCCCAAAGAGCAATGGAACGTCAAATGTTAATTATCTCACTGCGAGACAAAGTAAGATGCTCAACCATTAGACAGCTGACCGGTGCTGCAGATATTTTGAAAAAAATTAAACAATCAAAATGGAGATGGGTTGGACATGTTGCCAGAAGAAATGATAACAGATGGACAAAGAGATTGTTAGAATGGCAACCAAGAATGGGAAAAAGAAGAAGAGCTAGACAGAAGAGGAGGTGGAGAGATGATATAACATCATGTATTGGCACAACATGGGCGAGAGTAGCAGAAGATAGAAAGGTCTGGAGTGATCATGAGGAGGGCTATATATATACATCCAACAGTGGATTGACATAGCCTAGATAGAAAAAAAAATAAGATTCGTGTAAAGTATTTCACTTTTTTGACCTGCTTTTCAGGATTCGGTTATGGGGAAATTCGAAGTAAAAATGACCGGTTTGTTCAAGTATTAAGCTATTCATAAGTGAAAGAAGTGCCCGTGTAAAAACTACCTGTCAACCGCTAGCGTGTACTTTTTCATGATGACTATTCAAGAGCCAATAGTCGCTTGGATCTTATATATATATGTTATATACCTATTTAATGAAATCATAATAAACACTTGTAGTAGTTAAAACGGATAATTATCATCGTAGGACACAGTTCGTTGCAAAAATCAAATTTAAAAAAAGATTTAAAGTGCTGAAATTTTATAGTTTGCTAGAGGGCGCAGACTGTCCTTAAGTCTGCAATTAGGTCGGAGACCGTACGCGCGTCAAAATGATCTTCAGGCTCGTGTGGTGATAGCTTTTTTTAAAAACAAGCAAATTACCTTAATTTCAAGTTGCACTTTGTTGGAATTTCAGGGTTAAATTCATCGGATGCAATGTAATGATCTGATAAGTTGGAATTTAAGTTGGGTGAAATAATGATCTTATAAGTAAAACAGCAATGTAGAGAATTTTGTTAACAGATTGTGTCTTTTTATTTTGATTACGTGTTAAGTGCTGATGTGATTTTTGGGCAGTGGCTGTGATTTACTGTGAATTCAATATAAAGTGTGACCTCTATAAATAGACCAGTTTAAAAACAAGTTACAGCTTTGCAAGCCTACTGGTTTAACTTCATGAGGCTAACTTATTTCTAACATGAGCTGAACCGTTTACTACCATGGCTTATCAATAATTGAAAATCTGAGAAGAAATACAACATTTTATGCCGGACAGTGTGGTCCTTTGACCAGGCCGACTATGACATATATTTCAAGTTCGCGCGATTCATTTATGCCTGCATTGCCGTGGCTGCAATCCTGAAACCATCATTACCAATGTTTTAGACAAGTTGCAAAGTATATCAAAAGTGAATTTAGCCTGGAACCATATCTCTGCTGAAGAGCTTGAAATACCAGAAAAAACTTTAGTGGCAAATATAAACCTTGCTCCAAAAAGTGTTGTACAGGATCAGTCAGGGGTCAAATTTCAAAATTGATCAGATTTGCTGCTCAAAACCGTACCAAAGTATAGGCCTATCCTTCTTGTCAAAATGATTCAGAAAAAGTATAGTTTGGTAGTCTCTCTGCGATGGTTGGTTCTCGACGTATATGCAAAAACAATTAAAAGTTTTAAAATTGGCAGGCTATTAAAATATATCGGAAGTCAAGATTTTCTCGCCCATCTGCACAACCTGAACATCATGGCACTGTAGCTCATGTTTCTGCATATAACTTTTTGCAGATTTAGATTTCCACGAGATTTTTTTCTTACAATTATTTTTATTTCTTGTATCTTTCCATGCAGGTGAAAAGCCCTACCGTTGCAATGTATGTCACAGTGCCTATTCACAACTTGCCGGTCTGCACGCTCATCAGAAGAGTGCCCGCCATCGCCCGCTAGTCACGACTGTGTCACCCCCCGCGTCACTTACAAGCCTGCAGCCGGTTCCAGTCAGCTTTCAAGACAGAACATTAAATGCAATTAAAACGCGGGAATAAGATGAACATTTGAAACAGAAAGGACATGTGCAACTAAAATAGTAATAATATGTTTATATTTATATTGTTTAATATATTATAGGCATGAGAGGCCTTTAGTCATTAAATGGCTAAATTTTGTCTTCAAGCCATCTGTAAGTCTCTAAAAAGTACCAATAAGAAAAACAAAAAAATAAAAAAATAAACAAAGTTTTAACAAACACACCAAAACCAACATCTAAACACCCTACACTGATAGCCAGGATAGAGTCAAGTGACTCTATAAGTGGAGTAAACTAGCACTGGCTCTAAGGAGTCACCTGCTTATCACAGGAGAGTCAGTTGACTCTACCTGTGGGGTCAATTGACTCTACATTCAGAGTCGTCGACGGAGTCAAGACATTTATGACTCTTCAAGGGAGTCAAGAAATTTATTGCTCTTCAAGGGAGACAAATGACTCCCAATATGGAGTCATTTTAGACATAGAGTCACCTTTAATGTTTAATTTACACTGCAAAATTAAATGAGCAAATTTACCTAACCTTTGGTCTAACATCAACTTTGATGTAAGTTTACACATTATTAATGTTTTGATGAATCCAAGTGTGTGAAAATACTGGATCCAAAACATAATAATGATAAAATTGGATGCTTTACGCCAAATGTTTATTGGTATTGCTATGAGTTTAATATTAGACTCGACTACGTCTCGTCCAATGTTTTTAATAATTAATCGATCCAGTTTTAGTATATGAATGTTGGGGAAAATTTGAAATTTGAACCAAAATTGCTTAAATGTTTCCCAATAATTTTGACTGTTGATATTAGACGTGGGTAATACTAATTTTGCAGTGTATAGGGTGCTTAATGTGGGACGCTGGTTTTTGTTGCATCATGTTTTTGAATTGCCATGGATGGACATTGGACAAGTATCAAGGGTGGATCAGGGTGCAGAGGGGGCACCAGGCGCCAATAAATCTGCACATTTTTCTGAATCTGAACAGCCAATTATAGCCTTTCAACCCCGATAACTTTAAATCATATGCACCCGGTATTTCCCAGCAAATATTTTTTTGTTTTGGTCAAAAACGTTTGCATGACATTCAAATATCGGGTTATATAAAAGTCATGAAAAAAATTTTTAATACTGTGTCAAAATGTTATTGCAAAATATTTTGTCAACACTTAAATTTCGTGATCCTCTTTTTATGACATTTTTCAGTAGAATAATATATCAGTTGATTCGAGTTATGCATGATTATGTGTATTACACTGCTCAATAGGCCATAGTGTTGTAATTTCGTTATTTTTGCCAAACGAATTAATCTGCGAGAAGTATTTTGTAGTACATAAACGTTATTTGTCTCCATTGGTATAAAAATAAATCTCAAGAAAGTGGGGGGATGAGGCTGTGGATCACGAAATACCCGTTTGATAACATTATGTTATAATTGAAGACCGAATTAAAAACACTAGTTTGCGTCTGACGTCAGGGCAATTTAAAGGCGCGGCGTGATTGGTTGCTGACCTGCGCAGTACGGCATTTTTGGTCTGGTTGACAGGACGTCATACGCAAACTATAGTTCGAACATTGATGTATGTTATCCCATTTACCTTCCATTATGATACAATATTTTGCATCGAGTTTTCAAAAATGTTTCTAAATATTATTAAAACGTTAGCCCATACCCTTTACGTTTTCAGCAAAACCGTTTTGTGTTTATTGGGTTCCAGGCTCCACGACATACCAGGTTTTAGTTTTGTTTGCATGTACTGTTCATTGCATAAAAAGGATAAGCTTAGCTACAGTTGCTACTCAATTGGTCAAACACGTTTTACTTCCACGTTTTAACCAAATTTCATCATAGTTCATTGAATATAATAGCTGCATGGTCAGCGCTATCAATTATTGGCCAAAATAAAACAATTCTGAAGTTTGGTCACGCTTTGGCACCTAAATCAGTGCCGCCGGGGGGGGTTAAGGGGTGCGTTACCCCCGGGCCCGGGGTCCTAGGGGGCCCGTAAAAGTAAAGAAAAGATACTTTACTACGGGCCTGTAAAACAAAGAAAAGGGACCTCACGGGCCCGTAGAAAAGTAAAGTGCTTTATTATACGGGCCAACTAAGGTATCTTTTCTTATCCATTAGCCTTAGGGTAAAGGTATCTATTCTTTGCTTTTTACAGACCCTCCTTGATCAGAGGTCCTTTTTTCTTTGCTTATTAAGCTTTATTTTAAACATGCTCACTAAAGGTCTCTGGTCTTCCTTTTAATACGGGTCCATGGTATATTTTCTTTGCTTTTTTACGGGCCCAGCTACGGTCTCTTTTCTGGTTCATTACAGGGTCTATTTTCTTTGCTCTTTTACGGCCCATTAAAAGCAAACAAAAGTAGTGGGCCCGTAAAACAAGTAAAAGAGACGTGCATTAACAATACAAGATTGTTACCTTTGACACAAACTTTCTAAAAAATATTTCACTTGAAATATGTTACTGTCTGCTTTTGCCACAATGATCACCCTCGATATAATGAAGACTTCGAGAAATCAGGGGAATGCAGCTTAATCGTGGGAACATAAATTGTAAATTTTCGCGCTTCGCGCGCATTTTGCCCCCCAATGTTCATTATTATTTGATCATTCAGCTTAAAATTGGCAATATTGTTCCAATAACTTCAATCTGGGAGTAAAAGCCGTTATTTTCGCATTGCAAATTTTCGCGCGTTTGTCCAATTCAACGGTTCATACTTGATCATTTTAGCTTCAAATTGGCAGTGAAATTGGTACATTATCTGCACTTCGCGCGGAAGTTGTTCAGAGAAACTTAATCTGGGAGCAATATGTCGCTTTCAAAGAAATTATTTGGTGGTATATGTCAACCATATTAAGGGGTGGGGTATGAACGTTTGGACAGTATTAATTGTGGGACATTAGAGCACATCAGACATATCGAATTGCATTATGAATACGAAGAATGACCTTCTGATATCAAAAAATTTTGATTTATTGAAATTCGCAATTGAAGATATGGATTTTTTTCCCCAAAACACCACAAAAATTAGCTCTTTTGGGGGAAAAATCCATATCTTCAACATGAAAGGTTACAATTTTAAATTGATCGTCGGCTTTTCCTCCCAGCTACATACACTTTAAGAATATGCCATTAGATTTATAAAATTTACTTCGAGGACTGTCAAAATGTGAAAAATATCAAATTTTAATAATTTGTCATAAAATTTGTATTATATCGTGAATTTCAAAAATGAAAATTATTTGATATCAAAAGACATTTTTCGTATTCAGAATGCAATTCGATAGGTCTGATGTGCTCTCATGTCGCACAAAAAATACTGTCGAAACGCCCAAAACGCTCATTCCAGATCCCTTAAACAAGAAACTATTTTGTTGTAAGAACAGTCATAAATTCATCAATAAGAAACTATTTGATCCAATACTTGCATAAAATTCTCAAAAGTACCAGATAACAGTCTAAAATATGAAAGATGGATGTTTAATATGTTACTTATTCCACATGTCCTGTATTCAAATTCACACTCACTCCAGGATACCAATGGTAATGATGAAATAAGTCTTTTAGGTTGAAAGAAACAAGTTCAAACATCCATTTCAAATAGTGAAAACCGATTGTACGTTAGTAACATAACTTCTTAAAAGAAGACTAGTTATATATCTGCCGCCCTCACTAACGTAACGAAAAAAGTCCCACCAAGTTATGGTGGCGCAGTTAGTTAGCGCTCCACAGTACCGGCTGCAACCCAGCAGTCACCTTCTTACTCTGTGAAGATTATGTCACTCACACATATCAATTTGTAAGCGCTCTTTAGCAAAGTCATAGTTCATTGAATTTACAATCATATGACAAAACTGGCGAAAATAGTAACTTTTTGCACAAGATTTGCAATTTAAAGAGAATTGGCCATTGCTCATTCTAGTGACGTTAGTGTATAGACAATTATAAGTGTGCTTATAAGTCCGACCTTCTTTCTTTGTGAAGATTATGTCACTCACCATGATGCAGTCATGTCTACAGTAGAATTCATCTCGACCTTTGCAGGACTTAACCCCATTAAAGGCTATTAAACCAAGATAACACTCATTGAAACAGCTCAACTGATTAAATCGGATCTTCTCTGGTTGTGCACAAGTGTCTGTTTTCATGTGCGATATCGCAATAAAGCTGGTATTATAGCTTCAGTTGGGTAACCGATTATAAAGGAAACGAAAGGAAACAATGGTATGTGTAGCTTTGTTCACGAAATGAGACAAAGACCTGCTTTTTGTTAACCAGCATTCTTCAAAATGAGCAACATAATGATTGTTGACTTGAACACGGTTTGGAAATAATTTCTTCATATTTTTGGTGTTATCTGTCGTTTACATATCCTTCCTAAAAAAGTGCGACCCTCTCCAAACACCTAAATTAGCTAAAAATTTAGGACATGTTACAAAACTATATTTTCTAGAACCTATTTAGAATAGTTGAAATGTAGCTTGTACCGTTTTTTTGTGGCATCCTTCAGAACGGAGCGGTCTGTTACCAATATAGCTCAATATTTTCGGTCAAATCTCCATTCAATTAACACGGGGAGTTGGCTAGCTATGAGCTAGCTATGCTTTGCCCTCACTCATATTTTACAAAAGTGCGACCATTTCTGAACATCTAACCTAGCTGTAATTGTTACAAAACTATATTGTCTAGAATTTTAGAAGAGTACTTTTAATATTGGCCGGTTATTTTTCACACAGCGACGTTAACTAGGCAATGTACTATTACCTATAACATTAACTAAAACACCAAAGTACGAATATTTCCAAACATCTAAATTAGCTAAAATTTAGGACATGTTAAAAACTATATTTTCTAGAACTTTAGAAGAGTACTTTTAATATTGGCCGGTTATTTTTCACACAGCGACGTTAACTAGTCATATCCCCATACTTTTAACGTAGGGCTATTTGTAGAGGTCACGCGTCAATGGGAAAGAGCACTGTGTATTGTGTATAGGAAAACGGACAGTAACTGCAGTATGCAATTTACCCATTTTTATTGTGAATGTAGGCCTGCTGCATCAGATTCTTGGAATTGTCGAAATTCTGGAATTTCGACAGTTCAAGTTTCTGACGCAGCCTGTCTTGGAATTGTCAGAATTCCAGAATTACGCAAGCACCCTCTGTCGTAATTCTGGAATTTTGACTGTTTCAAGTTTTTGACAGGCTGCGTCAGAATCTTGGAATTCCAGAATTTCGACAATTCCAAGAATCTGATGCAGCAGGCCTACATTCACAATAAAAATTGGTAAGGGGTAAATCATATGGAAAGGTTTCTATACAAAAACGATTCTCTTATAAACCACCTCAATACACCTGACCTGAGCACAGTCGTCCAAGAGCTTCCAAGCAGAGAACAGGAAGCAGTGAAGTGTCTCCATCACAGTCTTTGATTACAGGCGGTTGAGTGCATACCATCGTATGAGCTGTGGAGCTTCTAGCTGGAAAATGGGCCTCTGTAATTGGTTTTTGTCGAAACCTCAAGTGTTCCCTTCATCCAATCGGATTGTTTTTATATCAAACGAAAGCTAAAAAAACTTCCTCTTAAAAACACTTTTTGTCATTAGGTCAACAGATAACGCAATTCAATGTTATAACAAGACGAATGTGGTAAATCTGTTGAAAACTACCTATCCAAGCACATTTCCTTACAATATTTTGTAAAATTTTATGTCATTAAATGAAAAAGCACACTTATAATTGTCTATACACTAACGTCACTAGAATGAGCAATGGCCAATTCTCTTTAAATTGCAAATCTTGTGCAAAAAGTTACTATTTTCGCCTGTTTTGTCATATGGTTGTAAATTCAATGAACTATGACTTTGTTAAAGAGCGCTTACAAATTGATATGTGTGAGTGACATAATCTTCACAGAGTAAGAAGGTGACTGCTGGGTTGCAGCCGGTACTGTGGAGCGCTAACTAACTGCGCCACCACAACTTGGTGGGACTTTTTTCGTTACGTTAGTGAGGGCGGCAGATATGTAACTTCTATAATTCTAATGATAGGTTTTCAGTATTTGAAATGGATGTTTGAATTTGTTTCTTTCAACTCAAAAGACTTAATTCATCCTTACCATTGGTATCCTGGAGTGAGTGTGAATTTGAATACAGGAAATGTGGAATAAGTAAGACATTAAATATCAGAAACTAATTTTGCATGTTTTCTTACAATTGTAGTCACAAAATTGTAAGACTTGGCACAAGTCTAAGCATTCAAAATCTTGAGTATAGGGGAAGAGTTAGCTCATAATTTTAATATTATATGTTATTTTTTGCTAATTGGTTATGAAAAAGATTGGAAAATGTTTTTTCCAAAAATAAGAATGCATAACTTTGTTCAAGTCTTTGGGCTTGATTGTCGAAAAAAGGTCGAAAAACACCCTAAAGATGCATGTTTTTGGCCCTTATTTCCAAAAAATTGACCAAATATTAAAATTTTACTTTCATTGCCAGTTAGAACTAACTAAAGGATTAGGATTTAGCTATGTTTCATTTGGCAAAGCAGGATAATATTTTGTTTAATCAAAAAAAATTAGTTCTGTATTTTTCTGGATTCGGACGCTATGTTCATAAAACAGTACGTACATAGCGTGCGAGATGGTTCATCAAAGGACCGTGTCGTGTCGTAGCATAACCGACGGAGTGACACGCATTGGCGATATCGGAGCTGGTAGTAAATTCCAATTTTATTTTATTTACCTCAGTTGTTCGGCTCAAATTTAAAAGGAACATATCTGACAGTAAAAGCTAACATTTTATGGAAAAGAAATACTAATCTATTTTATATGGAAATGTTACAATACCGTATGGCTAAAAACGTCATGTAAATAATCGCTTGCAGGTGATTGCGCATTTTGACACCTCAATCACTACCCTACGACACTCTTGAGAAAAGATATGAATGTAAAAGTAACACGAGATCGAAAAATGAAAATTGCAAAAAAGGCCTATTCAAGTTTTCAGTATAAAAGAACAACAACAAAAAAACATGCAGATAACATTTTTGGTTTACTTTCTGAGCACATTTCAGGCATCATACTACCGCTTCCAACTTCACTTGAGATTAATCTCTTTCTTTACCAGTCTTTCAGTACTTTGTGTGTCCACCGTTGGCTTCCCTTACAGCAGCCACATGACGTCTCATGCTCCTAATGAGGCGTCGAATGTTACCTTGCTCAATCCCATTCCACAGAGTTGTATCTGCCATTGTCGTCTTGTTGACTCGTCTCTTGAGCTGATCCCAAAGATTCTCCAAGGGGTTAAGATCAGGGCTTCTTGAGGGCCAATCAAGTGTCTCAATTCCTTCTGTTTTGGTAACATATTGAACATACAGTATCTTCCAAATTGCTGTAATCATGACCTGTTTTGAATCCCTTTTCCAAACCCATCTCTCAAAACGTTTATGTCTTAGTACCCACTCACCTTTGTCATTAATCATTCATCTGCACATTTATATCAAGCCTTACTGTCTGGGGATCTCCTATATAAAAACCCATACCATCCAATTTGTACATCAGCTTTAATTCACTGTTAAACTTAAGTTAGTCAAAAAAGGGTCTAATTCGACTAATTAAAATTAGTCATACAAGATTAATTAAATGACTAATTATTTATCGAAAATCAGATTTTTGAAAAGTAATTAGTCATTTGATTAGTCATTCAATTTGTAATCAATTAGTAATGCATGCAAATGACTAATTAAATCACGATAAATCGCAGTCATAAATTCGTCATTATCTTATTCTTTACAAATTGAATATTATAAGGAATGAAAATATGTAGAAATGATGCAAATTAATGTGAAATTATATTACTGTTCTTTTAGAAATACATTATTTCAGCATAATTTTCCTAAAAAAAGATCTTGTATGAATTTCAGTTAGTCGAAAATTAGTCGAATTAGACCCTTTTATGACCAACGTTTAACAATGTTGACATTTTGGATTTTAGTTTGACAAAACCAAGTGAATATTTGGTACTCACTACAATATTTCGTCCTATTCATCGGAGGACTTCATCAGGTATGACTGATATGGTCATCTGATCCTCTTTTCAAATCTTACTAGTCCACCCAAAAGACAAACGTGAAAAAGCTAAAACCGGCAATTGCATTATTATGAAATCGGATGCAAAAATTGTGACCTTTCCTATATATGTCGGTGAGACCTCACGGATGTTCGGTACCAGACTTGCTGAACATCAAGCAGAAGTGAAAAAGGCAAATGAGAAAAAGTACATTCGCTCGGGACGCAGAACATCAGAAATAGAACAGACAAAATCAGCCATTTCAGATCATGTTGCAAGGGATAACCACGTTATAGACAGGGAAGAATCTAAGATCCTTGGGCGGGAGCACGATAGAAGATCTAGAGAAGTTCGGGAAGCAATGGAGATACGGAGACGGGGCACCAAGACCCTAAACAGAGAGAAGGGCACATACCTCTTAAGTCACGTCTACGATCCACTTCTGAAGTCTGCAAAAGAGACTAAGCAACTCCGGAAACCACTCAAACTTGTTTCCCGGGAAAGTGGTTCAGATGACCATATCAGTCATACCTGATGAAGTCCTCCAATGAGTAGGACGAAATATTGTAGTGAGTAGGGCCTACCAAATATTCACTCGGTTTTGTCAAACTAAAATCCAAAATGTCTATTGAACAAACCTGCAGCTGATGAATCTATTCAACGTTTAACAAATTATGTTGTCTCAAAAACCAGGTCATGCCATAGGCGGCACAGGAAATTATTTTGGGAGAGGAGAATCGAGGTGAAAAGTGGATTTCAGTGGGGGAAGTCAAACATTTTTTGCGCAACATTGCCGCAAAATGTGAAATTTTTGTAATGTTGGATTTTTATCGGGAGCATGGGGGCAATAGTTTTGACTGGAGGTAATTTCCCCCTCCTCCGCAGTAGCGCCACCACTGGGTCATGAGCTTCGACCTGTTTCAAGTCAAGTCAAATCAAGTCATTCATCTCTTTAAAAGATGTAGGATAAAAGATTGATAATTATGATGATGGAAGACTAGAATATGCAATCTTATACGTACCACCCCCCCCCCAACTTTTTATGCAAATTTGTAATGAGAAAATGTACATTGATTGCGTACCGAATTCAGCACGCATCTCAACACGGTAACATCGTGTGCACATACAGGACTGGTTGACGTGTTAGTTTTATGCAAATCTATATCGCTATGGGCAAGTCACGGGTGTAAGTTTTGTACATAACTGGTATGTACATGGTAATCGATCTTAATTTGTGTTATAAAAACATTGCACTAGTGTTGAGTTTTATTCGCAAAAAGAAAAGATTAAGCATCATTTTCCGTAATTAACAAATATATACACACTTAAGGGTATCACGGATCCGCTGGGAACTTTTTGGACTGCCTGAGGGGTTCCGAGATGCTAAATAATAATTGAGACCAATTATTGTGTGTATATACTTTTTTCGTGCATGATCACATAGAAACAATCGGCAAGATTTGACGTCCAAGAAACCCCGCCAAACGCACTTGATCGTTTGGAATTTAAAGTCATTTTAAAAAGGAATTAAATCATGGCGTATAGGATAAAGTGGCTTAATAATGCATTATTTAGGCGCCAAAGCGTGACCAAACTTCAGAATTTTTTTATTTTGGCCAATAATTGATAGCGCTGACCATGCAGCTATTCTTTTCAATGAACTATGATGAAACTCGGTTAAAACGTGGAGGTAAAACGTGTTTTGACCAATTGAGTAGCAACTGTAGCTGGACTTTTACCCTTTTTATGCAATGAACAGTACATGCAAACAAAACTAAAACCTGGTATGTCGTGGCGCCTGGAACCCAGCAAACACAAAACGGTTTTACTGAAAACATTTAAATGTCGGGTTATATAAAGGGTATGGGCTAACGTTTTAATATTAATATTTAGAAACATTTTTAAAAACGCGATGCAAAATATTGTATCATAATGGAAGGTATATTATGAGTAATATTCATCAACATTCTATAATTGAACACCGAACTATAGTTTGCGTATGACGTTCTGTCAACCAGACCGTACTGCGCAGGTCAGCAGCCAATCACGCTGCGCCTTTGCCCTGACATCAGACGCAAACTAGTGTTTATAATTCGGTCTTCAATTATAACATAATGTTATTAAAAGGGTATTTCGTGATCCACAGCCTCATCCCCACACGTTCGTGAGATTTTTATACCATTGGACACAAATAAATGTTTATGTAGAAAATATTTCTTGAATTACGTTCTGGTACAGCAGAACGAAATAACAACACTGGTCTATGGAGCAGTGTAATGCACATAATCATGCACAACTCGCATACACAAATTCGGAATCAACTGATATTTTGGGAATAAGGTTTTTTGCTGATATCTACTGAAAATGTCATAAAAAGAGGATCACGAAATTTAAGTGTTGACAAAATATTTTATAAAACATATTTGCCACAAAATATTTTGCAATAACATTTTGACAGCATTTTTAAAAATGTGTTTTTATGACTTTTATATAACCCGATGTTATTCAAAGTTTTGACCAAAACAAAAAAATAGTTTGTTGGGAAATACCGGGTGCATGCATATGATTAAAAGTTATCGGTGCTCTTCAGATTCAAAAAAATGTACAAAATTAGCACTACCCACGTCTAATATCAACAGTCAAAATTATTGGGCAACATTTCAGCAATTTTTGTTAAAATTTTCCCAACATTCATATAAAATTGGATCGATTAAGCCCATAATTTATTGGTCGCGCTATGAATTTTAAAATATTGGACGAGACGTATATAGTAGTCGAGTCCAATATTTTAAAGCTCATAGCACCACCAATAAATATTGGGCGTAAAGCATCCAATTTCATCATTATTATACTGTAAAACCACTTAATTTCGCTAGGGATTTAATTTCGCTAATTTCGCTAGAGGCCTTAATTCGCGAAATTAAATACCCGCAAATTGAACAGTTTTACATTGAATTGTACACATAAATTGCTGGATTAGCGAAATTAAATACCTACAAAAATGGTGGTCATTGGCAATTAGCGAAATTAAGTACTAGCGAAATTAAATAGCTTTACAGTAATTGGATCCAGTATTTTCACACACTGGGTTCATCAAAACATTAATAATGTGTAAAATTGCATCTAAGTTGATGTTAGACCAAAGGTTAGGTAAATTTGCTCATTTATTTTTGCAGTGTAAATTAAATATTAAAGGAAAACACTCTTCTCTTACAACAATAGTTAAAAAATCGTTTTTATATTTTTATTATATTTCCGCTATTTCTTTATTCAAGCATTTTGTTTTTACTTCCTCTCATGGAACAAACAAAAAGTTCGATGACGTCCTGTTTGCAAACATATGATTAAAGAAAGTCATCTCGTTAGGGGGAGAGGGTCAAAAGGTTTTATTACGTTGTTAAAAACTAGTTAAAATATCGGTCAAAGTGTGTCTTTTGAAAGTTGGAATTGTCAATATTTCACAATTATGTTACAGGAAGGGAGGGAGGGAGGGAGGGAGGGAGGGAAGGAAGGAAGGGAAAACACTTTCGTTTATAGGACGTCATCGAACTTTTGGGTTATTCCACAAAAGAAATGATGGAAAGAAACATATTTTCAGTGTGTTTGTGTGAATATTTCAGGATACAAGTTTTCAGGCTTTTGTCTGCATGAGGCTTTTTGTAGTCTAGATTTACGCAATTTCTTTTATTATCAGCCCGTTTTAAGGCATTCATGCTGATCATTTTTACGCTGTTTTCAGGCTATTTTCAAACGTGGAATTTCATCCCTGATGTTTGTTTGTTTGTTAGGATGTTTAGATTTTTGTTTTTGTAAGTTTGTTTTGTTTGTTTGTTTGTTTGTTTTTCTTCCTTTCTTTTTGGTACTTTTTAGAGAATAACAGATGGCTTGAAGACAGAATTTAGCCATTTAATGACTAAATGCCTCTCATGCCTATAATATATTACACGGTATAAATATAAACATATTATTACTATTTTTGTTGCACATGTCCTTTCTGTTTCCAATGTTCATCTTATTCCCGCGTTTTAATTGCATTTAATGTTCTGTCTTGAAAGCTGACTGGAACCGGCTGCAGGCTTGTATGTGACAGGGGGTGACACAGTCGTGACTAGCGGACGATGGCGGGCACTCTTCTGATGAGCAAGTGTGTCTTTTGAAAGTTGGAATTGTCAATATTTCACAATTATGTTACAGGAAGGAAGGGAGCGAGGGAAGGAAGGAGTGAAGGAAGGAAGGGAAAACACTTTCGTTTATAGGACGTCATCGAACTTTTGGGTTATTCCACAAAAGAAATGATGGAAAGAATCATATTTTCAGTGTGTTTGTGTGAATATTTCAGGGATACAAGTTTTCAGGCTTTTGTCTGAATGAGGCTTTTTGTAGTCCAGATTTACGCAATTTCTTTATTATCAGCCCGTTTTAAGGCATTCATGCTGATCATTTTACGCTGTTTTCAGGCTTAAATTCGGGCTTTATTTTCAAACGTGGAATTTCATCCCTGATGTTTGTTTGTTTGTTAGGGTGTTTAGATGTTTGTTTTTGTAAGTTTGTTAAACTTTGTTTGTTTGTTTGTTTGTTTGTTTGTTTTTCTTCCTTTCTTTTTGGTACTTTTTAGAGAATAACAGATGGCTTGAAGACAAAATTTAGCCATTTAATGACTAAAGGCCTCTCATGCCTATAATATATTACACGGTATAAATATATACATATATTACTATTTTTGTTGCACATGTCCTTTTGTTTCAAATGTTCATCTTATTCCCGCGTTTTAATTGCATTTAATGTTCTGTCTTGAAAGCTGACTGGAACCGGCTGCAGGCTTGTATGTGACACGGGGGGTGACACAGTCGTGACTAGCGGACGATGGCGGGCACTCTTCTGATGAGCACGCAGACCGGCAAGTTGTGAATAGGCACTGTGACATACATTGCAACGGTAGGGCTTTTCACCTGCATGGAAAGATACAAGAAATAAAAATAATTGTTAGAAAAAGCTTTGTGCAAATCTAAATCTGCAAAAAGTTATATGCAGAAACATGAGCTACAGTGCCATGATGTAGGGCCTACGGTACAAGTTGTGCAGATGGGTGAGAAAATCTTGAGTTCCGATTTTTTTTAATTGCCTGCCAATTTTAAAACTTTGATTTTTTTGCTTATACGTCAACAACCATCCGTCGCAGAGAGACTACCAAACTATACTTTTTCTGAATCACTTTGACAAGAAGGATTGGCCTATACTTTGGTGTGGTCAAAATCTGATCAATTTTGAAATTTGACCCCTGTATGATCCTGTACAACACTTTTTGGAGCAAGGTTCATTTTTGCCACTAAAGTTTTTCTGGTATTGCAAGGTCTTCGGCCAGAGGATGAATTAAGGACTTCCCATCATGCACTATAAAAGTGTTATTACCAGAGTTTCAACTGACACTTTACTGTTCAAATCCCATTGACATGATTGAACAAAAATGTTGTTTTTAAATTGTGTGTGTGTCATTATTACTTGGTCGATTTCAGATTAAAAGTGATGTGTGTAGAAAGGATAAATCACAACTTCTGTAGATAAAATTAAAATACAAATTCGACTGGCATAAAACTGGTGTTTTTATCATAGACATAACTGTCTAAATTCAAATTTAACCACACACTTCTATGCAGTAGCAGAGCAGTGGTGTCACGTTTCCTCACACTGCTATAGGCCTACTAGGTGCATGGTTTCCCAGTGGGGTGTTGGGTAGTACTTAAATCATCCTCTGGTCTTCAGCAGAGATATGGTTCCAGGTTAAATGCCTTATGCTTTGCTACTTGCCTAAAACCTTGGTATGTTGTTTCAGGATTGCAGCCATGGCAATGTAGGAATAAATGAATAGTAGGCCTGGTCAAAGGACCACACTGGTCCTGCATAAAATTTTGTATTTCTTCTTAGATTTGCAATTATTAATAAGCCATGATAATATTAACGGTACAACATGTTAGAAATTAGTTAGCCTCATGAAGTTAAACCAGTCCGTTTACATAGCTGTAACTTGTTTTTAAACTGGTCTATTTATAGAGGTCGTACTTTATATTGAATTCACAGTCAATCACAGCCACTGCCCAAAAATCACATCAGCACTTAACACGCAATCAAAGTAAAAAGATACAATCTGTTAACAAAATTCTCTACATTGCTGTTTTACTTATCAGATCATTATTTCACCCATCTTAAATTCCAACTTATCAGATCATTACATTGCATCCGATGAATTTAACCCTGAAATTCCATCAAAGTGCAACTTGAAATTAAGGTAATTTGCTTGTTTTTAAAAAAGCTATCACCACACGAGCCTGAAGATCATTTTGACGCGCGTACGGTCACCGACCTAATTGCAGACTTAAGGACAGTCCGCGCCCTCTAGCAAACTATAAAATTTCAGCACTTTAAATCTTTGGTTTAATTTGATTTTTGCCACGAGCTGTGTCCTACGATGATAATTATCCGTTGTAACTACATAATGTGAACAAGTGTTTATTATGATTTCATTAAATAGGTACACAACATGTAAGATCCACGCGACTATTGGCTCTTGAAAAGTCATCATGAAAAAGTACACGCTAGCGGTTGACAGGTAGTTTTTACACGGGCACTTCTTTCACTTTTGAATAGGATAATACCACATAATACTTGGTACTTGAACAAACCGGTCATTTTTACTTCAAATTTCCCCATAACCGAATCAAGAAAAGCAGGTCAGAAAAGTGAAATACTGTACACGAATAGAAGTGTGCTTTTTCAACAAACATCTTCAGGTTTTTTTACAAAGATCTCTTTATCAAGTCCCCCTTTCTCGTAACTTAAGCCCATTCTTTTGTCCGCGATTTTCTTAAGATTTATTTTAAATCCAATTCTTATGCCCCAGGCGGTTTATGGTACGGTGCACGTTCGAGTAATTAAAAAAAAAAGTCAAAATTTCAGAAAATATATTTTTCATGGTGATGTTTGAAATCCATAATTAAACAATGCATTCAAATAAGTCGAGTGTTTTCCTTCATAGTTAATTTGAGTAGAAATTCCCCGATTTTGAGATTTCCGTATCGTGAAGTCCGTAGTCCCGTGCTATGTATATATCTTTTGTATAGGCTATCGCTTGGAGGCATATCTTTCTACAACGCTATTCAGGGCATTCTTGATACTGTTAACGATCGAAACATTGGGTGCTATTGAGGTTGGTTTTTTTCACTAAATTTACCAGCAACATGTCCTGAGGCGGGGGTAAGAAAGTACAAGATGTCTATTTTCAGGGAAGGGGTTGTTCCTTTAACCAGGCATAAAAAGATAGCTCCACAGGCCATGTGTGTTTTCTTTGGTCAAAATGGAAGTCAAGTTGCCCTGGACATAATGCATTGCACCACGACTTAAACCGAATCATGGGCTTGGTGTATAAAGCTTTAGAGTCCCCCTCCCGGGCCCATGGAGGGGTCATGGCCTTTAAATGGCATTAGAAAGTAAATATTTTTCATCTGGCTTGATTACAGGTTGCATTTTGTTGGTATCACACCACAAAATCGGGTCCGAGTTTAATGGCTAGTAACAAAATACATTGTTTTCATTATGAGAACCACATTGCGTTGATTTAATGGGGAAAAAAAGTACAAAAATAACGCTGATGTGCCTGTTTTTGTTTTTTTGTTTTACATATAGGTAGCACCAACAAATGATTCTTATTTTATTAATATTTTTATCTTTGCATTCCGCCAGGCTTACGTTTCAAAACCCTGGGTGTGCAATTTAAATTTCTCAGTTCCTAGTTTATTGCGTATGTCACTAGTGGACCTGTGGACTGTTATGCCGCCCTCAATTGACGGGATGATGTGTGAACAAACTATTGACCAATCACGATTACCGAATTCCTCATAGGCTCTTAAGTCTTAACCATACTCGGCGGAAATACTTGCACAATATACTATATTAAATAAACATGAAACTTTAACCACTATCATCATCACAAAATCTTTCATCATCATCATCATCATCGACTCATCGTCGCGTCGTTATCATCATCATCATCATTATTATCACTGTAATTTTAAAGATGAAACAAAACAAATCATTTATGTAAACTTACCCGTGTGTAGTCTCACATGATTTCTAAGTGTCGATGATTGGCTGAATCTTCGATGACAAAACTTGCACTCAAAGGGTTTCTCAAGGGTATGGATGCGCATGTGTGAGCGTAAATTACTGCGGGAATTGAACCCCCGTCTACAAACTGTACAGTTTAGACGACTTGGTGAGCTGCTAGTATTGGACGTTGTTATATTGTTAGTAGTAGTGTTGGGCGAATCTCGATGATTATTGTGTCTTTCGGGAGAACATTCACCTGAAAAAATATTTCAGATCGTTAATGAATTTCAAGTGACATAAATTGAAAGGTAAATATATTTGTAACCCAATATTTATTTTCTGTTAATTATTTAATGACATGCCTTGTAAATTATTCACGACATATTTTGTAACTCATTTTACATCACATAGTGCCATGCCATGCCATTTTAGTTCATGTCATACCGGTATCACCTGTAGTCTTGAAATATTGTGTCATGTTATAATGTTTTACATGTTTTATATCATCATGTAATGTCATGTTATGTCACAGAGTAGGTTATTCTTCTAGTATGTCATGTCTTACAATGTCATGTCATTGTGTCATGTCACACCCCAGTATGTGATATCATGTCAAGTACTGTCATATCATATAATACATACCTGATTGTTTCATCTTTGGTTCATTTGGTGGGCTGTCACGGGTAGCTAATGCAATCGGAATACCAAGGAACATTTCATATGCAGTGCCGTAGTAAACTAGCAACTCTTGATCTGGTGGAATTGTCTGGACAAAAAGAACAATCGATGTATCCGTTATTACTAATTGATCGATGTATGCTAATTAGCACTGCATAACCAAATTAATGGCTGAAAATATTGCTAAATATGAATCGCAACATCAAGCAAGTTTGTCACGCATGTGGCTTATCTTATCATCATGATCATGCTTATTGTCTTGTGATAACATAATTATACTGTCGAAATTATTGTGGAAATTAGTGTCATTTGACAATATATTATCAAATGACACAAAACTATGTTATTTAAAAAAAAAAAAAAAAGATGCGAGAAAAACTTTAAAACTTGTATACTAGTATTTTTCATGACCAAACAGGTACAAAAAATAGTGTCCTGTAAGATGCAATAATGAAGTCTTATAGAATATATTCAGAAGAAATTTCCATTTCATGTTTTAGATATCTTATACCTTAGTGGTGTTAGAAACTGGAATCATAGTCCTTTCTCATTGTCCAAAAGGCTAGAGCAAAAGACGCAAGTTTTACGAAATTGCATTTCCTGACAGACATAAAATTCAGCTTGGTGTAGACCGGAGACCGGTTCGAGCCGTGACCCTCTCCTATGGGTCGGTGTCGAGTTCCTATGGGAAGATAATTTAAAACAAACATACCTTGAGAGCTCTGTAGAATATTTCTGATCCCATCTGGAATACTTCTAGATTTTGTTCTTGATCATTCCGTGCACAGTTGACGTAACACATCCATGTACGAAGAGACTCATCGGACGCATCGACGAAGTGAGATAATCGACCATGATCATCGAATACCTGAATGGTGGACAACACAATTAAAAGTAAGAACATAAACGAAACAATATCCTCTCCTTCTCCGTCCTCTTCTTTTTCCTGCTTGTTTTTCTTCTCCTTTATATTTGTTCTTCGTCTTCCTCCTCCTCCTTCCTCTTCTTCTTCTTCTTCTACTTCTTCTCTTCTTTCTCCTCCTCCTTTTGTCACTTCTTCATCTTCCTTAGTTTCTCTAGATCGTACAATTTTGCATGCATTATGAATTAACAGACACGTGTAATTTAAGCAGGGTTATCCGTAAAAACTTGATAGTTAGCATATGTGCTTACTATCGAGCGCATTTGAAATCATGAAATTGTACCAAAGTCCGGCGCTTTACCAACTGAGCTAATGGGGTTGAGACACAAATTTGCAGGTTTACTTGATCGTATATAACTATTATGTATATCGATGATTTGCTCAATTCCCTTTAAACTTTCGTGGATGGGGCTCTTCGTGTTTGCCTGTTTTAAAAGCGCTCGAAAGTAAGCATATGCTAACTATCGAAATTTTACGGTATGTACAATAACCGATTTCATCCCAAAACTCCTCTTCTACTGTCTAAATGTCTATGCGCCCACAACAACATGCATGGTGGGTGCCTTTTCTCTGCATTGAGTAAGAAAATTATTTATACGATATCAACGTTCATGTCTCCGCTTTCTAACGTTTCTCTACCAATGGACCACTCACCTCCCACATAAATCGGTTGTCCATATCTTTGGCTATATCTGGTAGTCTAATTACTCTTCCTGTAAACGGGCCCATCTCGGTTCCTTCTTTGATCCAGTCTGTGGAGAATACACCGAGTGATGCCCTGGTAAGGAGGAGGGACAGAGGGTGACCTGTGGTGGGGTTGGCATATCTGTAGAGTAAAATGGGAGAGAGAAAAACATAATTGAGTATGTATCATCGTTTTATGATGATGGCAAGTCCTGGGTATCCAATGATACAACAGGTAGCAAAACCCGGAATATGAGCAGACATGCAAGAGAAGGCAAAATCTTCAACTGATTCGCTGCTAGTATGGCGTTGGATTCGGCAGACTTACCCGTATTTGTAACAAGCGAACACCATCACCTGTTGGCGATGCCACCACTTTGAAACAGCTACAAAGCCATGTACAGAGTTCCATCAGTGACTTTCAGAAACAAGTCTAGAAAACACTGATCCTCTCAATCAACTGATTCATTATAATGCATCTGAAGATCCGCACTTTTTGTTTTTTTTAGATTAATGTGATAAAACACTATAAATGATAAATTCTGGCTATTCCAAGAGGATCTTTGCATTTGAAAGAAGCAGGGTTTTCGATAAACACCAAACTTTGGTACCAATCGTTTTGATACCGAACTGTTTAAGAAATAAGCACAGAGGTAGGTCTTTTCTGTAGAGTTCAGATAAAAATTATACAGACAAAAAACCAGAGCGTTTGTTTTAAAATTCATTTCTTAAACGTCTATTATGTTACAGTGGTTGCTGAGCCTCAGCCCAATGCGTTGACGAAAGTCGCTCACCGTGGCACGCGTGACTTTGGCTAGCGTGACTTTGCTCAGGGGTGTGATTCAAAGCTTGTGGAATATCCAGAAAATAGGAAAAAAATCAGGAAAAACAGCGTGAAATAGGGCAAAAATACCATAAAACGAGCTGAATTTTTTTTTTAATGCGTACATTTTGGCCACAAAAAATCTAGAATTACGGAACGATTGAACTTTAAGCGTGTAAAAATGAATACATAAAAAATGTACAATATTACAATGAATTTGTGGTCGAATAAACGTTTTTGATTAATGTGAAACATATGAAAACGTTATTGTGTCAACTGTTGTAAATAGACGGTGGAAGCTGGGAGGGGGACGGGGGACCGTCACTCCCCTGAATTGTTCCATATCCCGGATCCGTCCCCTTTAAAATCCTAGAGAAGAAAAACAAGCAATAGGATTGTCCTGGGCATCTTCCTTTTGTCCGAAAAAACCTGTTTTGAACGAAGACGTGGTAAAATTGCACCAGCCCATCAACCCCAGCCCATTAATTCAGCTTCATTTTGGGCTAAAATAGTTTGTAAATGACATTTTTTGCGCGTAATTGTCCCAGTAAAACCAAAAAAAACACGCCCCCCCCCTCCCCCTACATCTTAATTCTTCCACCACTGGTTGTAAACGAATTTGTTTCATGTTTAGAAACTTACCCTTTTCCATTTTTAGAAACATCAAAGTCTACCAAACACACAGAAGAAAATAAACACGCGTATGTCCCAAATCAACACCACTCTATAAAACCACTTGCTGACAAATAGCCCTCGACACACGATCACTTCAGTTCCCTGTCCAACCTACAACTGACGACACCATACTAAAGCACACGACGCCAAAGCAAGTCAGCTCCACAAATGAGCGATTTGCTCACTCGCGCAGATTAATCTCCTACCACATATCATATACGCTACGGTCACGAACTAACCGACCACGACCAGTAAAGTAACCACACCAAGCAAGATATATGATCATGTAGGGTTTTATTAACCAACCAATTCAAGTTTATACAAACACTAGCTGATATGCTCAAATAAGTATCTTAAAATTGTATCAGAAGGACTGACCGGTACCAGGGGTACTCCCTTAAGGGTGTATGCTATTTTGGCTTTGGGGGCACAACAAAAACATAGAATTGGGATGTTTTAACTGAAACATGCAGCTGACATGCCCACATTGTTGTAAGTTCCATTTTATGTGTTTTATTGACATGAATATAAAAAAACTTTAACATAATCGTGAATTATTAATTTCATTTGAAGCTGCGAATGTCACGCTAGGACGATTGAAATGATGATTAAAATAATCAGTATGTTTATGAATAATGTTTCCAAAACATTAACGAAGCAAGATAAATTTATGATCCATATCCAGCTTTTACTTATGAAAATGAACATAGAATTTGCCTAAAAGCCCAACAATATGTGATCGTTGTGATAGTCAAGTCTTTATTAATAAATGAATATGTGTCTTCAAATTCGGACAGTTTCAACCGAAGTAAAACCAAATGTATTGCTTGACCTATTAACCTAAAAATGATAACTTCTAAAAGTTATTTGTGTAAACAGATACCGAATGCATATCCAAACAACAATTAGTGTGTATTAATGGTACAATTAGTATTAAAAATTCATTTTGACGATTGCGCTCTTGTTGAAATTAAAACGCTGATGAACATTGCACATAAAGATGTAAAATTTTTGTTAATTCATGTCATTTATTAATTGATGCCAGTGCGTGCGCTGGCCCCACGTTTAATAACAACAACATAGAATTGTCAAACAAGAAATCGCTCTTTGTTATTTTCCCACCGCACGCGATATATAATGTTCGCAAATTAAATACAAAAGTGAAACATTTCTATTCATTAATGTTCTATAATTATGACGATATTATTGAATATTAGTTTTATAATTACAGTGCGCATGCACGTGATAATTCTCGCCATATTAAAAAAGAAGCAATGATTAGTAATGAATCGATTCAGCGGAAGTCATTGATGTAGTTATAACCTCTATCAAACTATCAAGCTTTTGATTCATTTCATTGATCAAGTTGGCATTCCATAAAACAAAACCTAAAAAGTATATTGACGTCTATTTTTGGTTGTCTCTTAACTTCATATGAAATTTAAACGTCTTTTTTGCGTTCATTAATACTATTTCAGCGTTGTCATTCCATTGCTATATAGCAGAATTAAATTATAGTTAATTTAACGAACGAAGATACAATAGCAGTATAACGTAGATAGCGTTATACTTTTAAAACATTTTTTTTTTCGTTTAATTTTTAAACCAACCATATAATGACAGTCATATCATCTTTCCTGGATCTGTGATGAGACAGAGATGACATGAAACGGTGTAGTTCTACAGGTGGTTTTCGTGTCGATCTTATCAATTCGAGTGCCCATATATGTGATTGTGTTAGTGTTGTTTCTATCAAAACTAAGGGGCTTTGTAATAAGGGGGTAAAAAATATCCAAAACGGCGTGCCAAAAATTGCTTGCCCTCTCTAGACATCTTTGCCCCCCCCTCCCCTCGGTCTGCCAAAAAATCTTTATCCCGCCCTTCTCGACTTGCTAAAAATCTTTGCCCAAAGCGACTTTTGTCTTTATTACATGACATGAAACACCTTTGAAATTGTCAGCAACAACCTATACGTTCTTGGACCATGTAGAGAGCCAATAAAATTGTCTTAAAGTGTTACTCTCAGACGTTGACGTTTGACATGGAAGCATCTTTAATTTTAACGAAACTTGAGTAATACAATCCCATCGCTTTGTTTTAATCTTTAAAGATAATGGTTTTTGTCTATTACATTTATTGTGTGTACTTCGTACATTACTCTTTTAAAATTGACAAATCTCGGCTGTTTTTCTTAATTTTTCGATTTTTATCGTAACTTTTTCGTCTTTTTTGAAACAGTAATTTTGTGTCGCTTCTAATGAAATGTTCATGAAAAAATAAAACTAAAAATAACGCGTTTGAAAATAACGAAATCCTAAGAAAACAATAATGATATGCTGATTTCAATTTTCTTAGGTTTTTCATGTCCCACCTTTTAAATACCAATAGCACTTTACATAGTTTCTTTATATAAATACCACAAGAAAAAACACATGTCACTAAAATGGTAAATGTATCAAACATAACATTTTAAAGCGTTATATCAAATATCAAACATACAGTGAGAACAAAATCTGTTCATTCAAAAAATAGCTTTATGAAAAATTTTGATATCGCAGACTTCCTCATTGACGATACCACTTTCAATGTTTGTTTTTCCATCGATTTAAATCCTATAATTTTCTAATTTATTTTTCTTTCTCTAATCCCTATGATATATACACTCAATGAATCTAGACTTTATTATGAAATCAGTCAGAACCAACTCAAACAAGCCATAAGATGGACCGATTCTGGGCATGGTGTTTATTTTATATTAATTACCAGAAAAAAGTTACTACACCAACAATAGACAATTCTTGGGCGTTGACCTGTGTTGGCAGACTGATTTCTGACCGTTCACTTTCAATGATCAAGTGTTGGTACAGTGCTGGTCAAACTGGCCGGAGGCATGTGTCCAGTCCGACACGCGTACACTCTATTATTTCTGTTCTTTCCCCCTTTTCATTAGAAACTTTCACTAAAGACCCATTATGTGTCTGTAATTTTTAAATCGTGAGATTTTTTTACCCTTCCTGTGGTTACTCCATGTGGTCGTCACAATGGGCTGGTATTGTATTGGTCATACAAGTTTGGTCAAAACAATGAAGATTCATTAACCCTATGGGTAATGCTCTGCAGCTAAAATATATACTCAAAAATAAAATTGTACTTTTTCGTTAACATAATTCAAAATCTACATGCAACATGCATTCAAATGGGTACAAACATTCCTAGTATTGGCTCAGTGGTTTGTGACGAGCTGAAGGATGGATCACGGTGATTTGAGGTGTTTTTCCTGTGAAGCAAATGGCAGTCTAATAAAAGTTGACGCGTCTTTTTCAAAGTTTTGTCGTCTTGAAATAACGGATGTATTAGCACTAAAGTCAAGATTGGAGCACGTCCGTCCATCAATTGTAATAAATGGCCACTGGTTTCTGTAAGACGGCATAAAGAAACCTCGGCCCAGCCTGATGGAATTCTTTTAAGATCTGTTTTGATATGTTTCTTGTTATAATAGTAGTTTTAACAACCATCTGGTGACTAGAATGATGATAGTGACTTTTGCGGTGCACGCCATTTATGCACTCGGGTCTTATTTATTTACACTTTTTGACACATTGTGGCGACACTCGTATACAAGTCGCAATGGGCATTATAAAAAGTACTTCAGTCCAGATTTTAACACCATTCTATCGCTAAATAGAATATAATTATCTAAGCATAAAGCCACCACTGGACAACACACGGTTACATTATTTCAAATTATGTGTATAATACTCAAAGTGGACAAACGCAAGCATTTGGTCGCGTTTGGTTAAATCACTCTGTTGGTCATTATCACTGCATTGTTGCAATGTTTGCTTTATTATTACCAAATTTTGTCCCAATAATGACCAAATTTCACAATGACTAAGCTTCATAATTCACTTTCCCATGGGTTTACAGAAACTCTGTCAAAATATATTAGTGCTTTTTATATCTTTATCGGTGTCTCTCTCTCTGGTTAAAAAGTCATTGTATTTCTCCTGATTCCATATACTCATGTTTTCAATTCTATTTTCTTAGTATCTAGATTCTGGCAATAAACGATGGAATTTAGCTTTATATAAGCAAATAAATGCTGGCATTTTATAGAAATGTGGGCGGGGAGACGGGGATGTAAACTTTCTGACCATCCAAATATGCACATGCATGACTCTATTATCTGTGAAGAATGCATGCAAAACGCGAGAAAAGTTGTTAAGTTTGACAGTATAATATATATATACTAAGTATCAAAGTTAATGTTTTTGCTAGACTGGCCAAGAATATGCACACATGATTTTGCTCTGTTCAAAACCGAGCAAAATCGTAAAAGTACCAATGTAACTTAATATTAAGGTTCAATGTCCAGTCTGCAGACTGGACAAAAGGTGGTGTCAGATAAAATAATAAGAAGTGCAGGCATGCATGTAGACGGCAAATCGAGGATTTAGGTCGCATTAGACACGGGAAATAGAAACGTTTTGTGTCATATTTTTCTTGTCTCTATTTTCTATATCAATTCACTTTAAGTAAGATTGCAGGTGGCTCAACCCAATTATATTTGAACTTATTTTTTATAGATACAAAGTTATTCCGGTTTGTCACTTTGTATTCTACTTCATATATTATTGTTACCAAAAGTTTGTTATTGTAAGGAGCAGTGCAATAATTATGGGAGGATAAATTTCCAAACGGTGTGCCAAACATTGTTCCCCTTCCCCTCATGTGAGCATATAGAGCAGGCAATTGTACATTATTCTACACGTTTCTGTATTCTGTTTTTTGGCTTGCCAAGAAGTTCCCATGATATGTATGCATATAGATTGTGGAATGTTATATACCGTAATACTTTAAACCACTCCTTTGGTGAAATATTTTACTGGTGCGGGGAAAATAACAAATGATAATTTTGTTAAATGAAAACACAAGAAGGTCAGGATTTATCCGTCAATAAAACGGGTTTCGGGAACTGGTGATTTTTATGCAAATTAGTGTTGAGCCTTTGAACTGAATTCGCTGTTGTCTTTCGCGTTCGTGTCCTAATTTGGTTTAAATTTAAACTGTGAAAGAGATAAATAGCCATCCTTCTATAGTGTTTAGTGCAATGGTAGTTTGACCCTTTAACTTTGGAGATCCATACATACTTTTTCAAGTGTGAATTGTCTAAAGGGATTGACGATATTTCAATTTGAATACACGCGGACTTGACACGCGCCTTCAAGTCAGGGGGGACCGGACATGTATCATCACCATGGTATTCTAAGGACTAAAACAATTCATTGGCGACTACCTCAATCGGCCACTAGGCAGTGACCATCTGGTATTGATATACACTATCAAATATTGCAATATGTTAGGACACAGTTCATTTAACCCTAGTATTAGATACTCATTGAATGACCTTTGAATGTATCGGCTGTACTAAAACTCATACCCAAAAACATGAGGTCAATTTCGGATCTGAACTGAGCTAACATGAACATTATTGAATGGGAGACTTTTGAACTATAGTTTTGCAAATGAGACTATTTGGATTCATATTAAAGCTGGATGAGACACAAAAGTCACTAAATCTGTGTTTTAAAGATATTGGTGTATAATAGTGCAAAAAACCGCACAGCATTCCACGCGTCTTTGTTTTATATCGGGGTTTAAAATGATTGAGTAACTTTTGGTGATCGGTCTTTGATGAGCTCACGTTTTTAATAGATTTGATACTTAAGGCCCAACGAGTTGAACATTGAGTTGATTCCTATTATGTCTTTGTTTTACGTCAATAATGGAATTATGATGAGCGCGAATTTCGTCGGATTGTTCTACTTTAATATAACGTGGATTTTTAGTTGCGAACAGCACTACATGCATTAACCCTGTTCTTTACATCATTTTTGCAACAATGCGGTGATAATTAACAACAAAGTGATTCAATTAAACGCGACCAAATGCTTACGTTTTGTCCACTTTGAGTATTATACAAATAATTTGAAATAATGTAACCTGTGTTATCAGTGGCGGCTTTATGCTTAGATAATCATATTCTATTTAGCGATAGAATGGTGTTAAAATCTGCACTCTGGATTTGTGAAATTTGGTCATTATTCGGACAAAATTTGGTAATAATAGGCAAACATTGCAACAATGCAGTGATAATGAACAACAGAGTGATTTAACCAAACGCGACCAAATGCTTAAGTTTTGTCCACTTTGAGTATTATACACGTAATTTGAAATAATGTAACCGTGTGTTGTCCAGTGGTGGCTTTATGCTTAGATAATTATATTCTATTTAGCGATAGAATGGTGTTAAAATCTGGACTGAAGTACTTTTTATAATGCCCATTGCGACTTGTATACAAGTGTCGCCACAATGTGTCAAAAAGTGTAAATAAATAAGACCGGAGTACATGCATGGTGTGCACCGCAAAAGTCACTATCATCATTCTATATAGTCACCAGATGGTTGTTAAAACTAATCAAAATAGAAACATATCAAAACGGACCTTAAAAGAATTCCATCAGGCTGGGCCAAGGTTTCTTTATGCCGTCTTAGAGAAAATAGTGGCCATTTATTACAATAATGATGGACGGACGGACACTGGCTCCAATCTTGACTTTAGTGCTAATACATCCGTTATACGACAAAACAAGTATACCATGCTTGATCAAAGTTACGTAGTTTGTGCACAAATGAAACTACATAATCTTTATGTCAAGGTTTTAAAATATTTTGTTGTATACATTTTACATGATCTTTGTTCTTATTTACTTATGTTTTATTGAATGAAATGTAGCAAATTTGTTAGCAAATATGACAATGGAACAGAATGCACAATGGTTGTCAATTCCATTCATATCATTAATAAAATATCAAACTTTTCTGTCATTTTCACCGCTTTTCCATGTTTTCTGAGTGCATTTCCAAATTCTCGAAGAATGGGAGATATTCACCGAGGATATTCAGTCGCGCTATAATCATAATAGCTGTCGTTGTTGCGTTGTTGCATTTTGTCATGTGTTTGTGAGAAGTTGATGACACACATTATAACTTATTTTGGAATGCAATGTGAGCTCTATATATAGTAAATCGGATAATAATGTTTTCAGTGAGATCCTAAATATTTCAATTGATCCTAGCAAAATAAACAACGGATTTTATATGCATGAAAGTGCTTGCATTTTATAGTAAAGTTGCTAGGTTTGACAATATATCAAAGCAAACATTTTTGCTTAACTAATATGACGAAGAAGATGCACACCACAATTTCGTCCCATTTTTAGCTATATTTTAATGACACTTTACTCTTTGCCTTCTCCATTTTCATATCTAAAACGAATACTTTTTCCGAAACTAAGAGTATAAAAGTAGTACCATATTCGCCCTACTTTTCTTGACACGATCAAAGAAACATAAGAACACATCAAATGTCATTATTATCAAATCAATTTCCATAACAAAACGAAACCAGTGATCTAACATGAATCAAATATCTTATTCCATTTGTCGTTTTCTTTACAATTTTGTCACAAAATACGGTGGTATTGTAATATAATGCCTAATCACGCCAACACCACATTTGGTCGATGTTTAATGTGTGTACAGAGAGCATAAACTTAATATTTGAATTCCATTCCTTTAATACTATACGTCGGCACATGTTTTGAGAGCAATTGGCGATTAAATTTATAAAAATATACATTTTATAATCTTGGTATAATACGCATTTGATTTTCCCTAATATCGTGTTCACGTAAATCCCTTGTGTATGTATGGGGTGTCTTTTGTGCGTATAATTCGTGCGTGTGTGCGTACATCGTCCAACAACATTGTCCAACGACAATTTGGGGATATTTTCGCCTCTCAAGATAAGAGTTCTTTCAAGTCATCGTTCTGGAAAAACTCCCAAGAGCAATAAGGTGGTATATTATTGACTTAGAAGTCAGTCGTTTCGTAATGATTTGAAAATAAGGAGGCGAAAATTACTAGAGAAATTATCGGCGGCACAATAAATACATATAAATTTTGATTAAATTGGTCAGCCCTGAGCGGTGCTAATCAAATAGCGTTTATGAACCTTTGTATTCATTCATGCGTTACGATCACATTGAATTTGAGCCTTGAACATGATTGATTATGAATGTGTTGTAAATAAAAAGTATATTCAAAATGTTCAACAGGATTTTTTGATGTATAAAAAGGATTTGGTACTACACCCCGCAGTCCTACTTGCCCTACTAATACAGTAGAATTCCATAACAAAGAAACGCTTACATAAAGTTAATAGTACAGCAAATACGATGCTAGTTTAAGGCTATGTAATGTTCCCGTCAGTACATATATGAAATGTGCATTTTTAGTCGGAAAAGATGATACAATTGTTGTCTCTTTATGTCTTGTCTCTGTAAGAGGTAAGGAGGGGTCCCGGGAGGGGGTATTCTATATAAGAAAGGGGTGTGTAACGGGTCGACAGAAGGGAGGAATGTCTTTTGGGGATTACTTGCGGCTGGTATATTTTCATCACGCGCTATAAACAATAAAAACCTTAAAGAACTTCGAAGTATGTTTCATATGCGCATCTTTCCCCATAGGCCTTCGACAAGTTTTTGTTGAAGGCCTATGCTTGCCCAAATCTATTTCATAAGCATTAAGCGTATTATTCTGTGTTAAACCATTCAAAACATTTTAATTATAAGTACCAATATGAAGCTAGGATTAACGGGAGCAAAAGGGGCAGATTGACAAATTGAAAGCAATACAGAAAGTAAGAAAAAGAGACAATTAATTAATTATTGCAAAATTTTCTTGTGCCGTGAAATCGTTTTGAATTAGTCCAAAATAAAGTATGCTGCTTTTAAGTGGAATGAAACCCAAAATGCGAAATGCGGTTGCTGCTTTTCAGATTAGGATGTATTCTGAAATATTCCTCAAATTGCACATATTGATGCCCGGTATTATGGTCAAGTCAACACTATAATTATATAAAATAAGGTTTAACTAATTTAATAATTATAAAATAATTGTGGAAATTGTTTTGAACTGTTTTAAGCATCATTTATAATTGGATTTCGTGCGCTGGTTGGTAATGTTTGAATGTTTCTAAGTTACGGTGTTTGTTTGTTTTTCTCTATTTTTATTGGTATCCAATTGATTCCGTATACACGATTGAAGAATAGAATGAGTGACAAAAGATATGGGAAGGAAGAAAGAATTTTGATGTTGTGTTGAAAAGAAAACAACAACAAACAAACAAACAAATAAAATAAACCAGCCGAATTTGAAATAATATATTTGCAACAATTTTGCAAGAATTGTTACGGTAATTTAGCCTCTTCCACAGGAAAACCACCGTCTACTTGGCAAGTTCGCCCGCTCATATCGACGCGTTGGACAGGGGTTTTTCCGTCGCCTCAGCGCAATACCAGTAAAACGCGTCTATAGCCTGGAGGCTTGATTATAGTTCTCACACTCATGACAATAATATAATCATCATTAGTTCAAAATGTTTCTGCAACTTAAAAAGAGCTACAAAAAGTACACCGCAATCAAATAATGCCTTTTCACGACGTTACTTCCCTTACGGGGGTCGTAATTGCTGCAAATAAATCATCCTTGTAAAGCCTTAAACGGGATAAATATCTCGATAGAGACCTAAGCCTTAAAAAGAAATTACTATTGCCGATTTCAAATCTGTATTCTTACGTTTCCGATCGCTATTGTGGAAAGTAGAGTAATACAGACCAAGAAATGGTGCGATTGTGTTTGGATATTTATCAGGCGGAGCTAAAATGTAATCAATCGGTATAGCTTGGAGTATTATTTCTATTATTACGACACTATCCATACTATCATGACAATTATAAAGAGTTTTATTGACAAATCTATGATGGCTTAAAATCAAATGAATCTATTCGTTACATTGTTGCTGATTTTGGTTTGAAAAGAAAAAAGTTTTTTAGTTCTGCTAATGATAGGTTAATGTAAATCACATATGGTGTTAATGGGTGGACATTTGCTGTGCCATGATATCGTTGTAACAGCTATGCTACATGCCGTATTACTGAACATGTGGATAACGCATTGTGTTACAGGTCTTAATGAAGTGTTCATATAGGTCTAAATTAGCTTCTCAGGAATGAAATCACGAAAGATGGCAAGTTGCTACTTGTTATAAAGTTCTAAGGGATAATACTTTCAAGTCCCTGAACTTGCGACCTAATAACTTTTTTTATTTTTTTATATTTTACTTACAAATGTGAAAATGATAAGCAAATAAAATAAAATAAAGCAATTTTAAATATGTGGCTTTATAAATAAACAAATATACAAAAATAAACTAAATATAAGAATGAATTTTTACATTAGTTTCTAGCTTTAAAGAAAATATTTAGGCCTATGTCTTATTTTGTTTCAAAATCTAAAAAGTACCCGTAAATTTTGAAGGTCTTTATTTCATTGTTTGATCAATAACGAATAATCATTAATGATAAAATATCACAGAAATTCGTTTATATTCATTCTTTATCCATTATTTCAAAAAGTATTAATATTTCAATATTAACGAAGAACGAAAATAATTTTATTATCACATCTCTGAATTCATTTATAAACTACATTCAGTCTAAATTTGGCCCAATAAACCGATGAGCGAGCGTGCTACTCATATAAGTCAATGTGCTCTATTATTTGCATGTTTGCTATCTTCAGTAGATAACGATTTTCAAAAGCGCAATTCTTTCGTGAACATTCATGTTACAGAGGGCGCTATTTTGATTGAACATATCAACGACAGGTGCATGCTTGCAAAGTGATAATTAACAAATTTATTTACAAAATGTCACAATTGATGCGTGTAGGCCTACTGTAAAATATCAATAATAGACTTTAATTTGTAACATTCATTAAAGGGTTTTAACTGTTGTATGTTGGTATAAAAACGCCTCAGTCATCATGTCTAGCACAAAATCCCATTCAATGTTTCGAATAAAATCGTTCTAAGCCAATTAGCACAGTTTTAGAAAAAAAAATCATAAATATTCCTTGCTTATAAATGTATATATCACACGATAATTGGTGTTATATGTGGGTGGTTACAGATCAGTGCGCATGTAAAGAAGTATGAAATCAAACTACCGTGAACAAATTATACATACAATTAACAAAATAATGTGTTATACACGGTTTTTATGCTCAAATGTTACGCATGGATGGGACAATACAGAAATGTTGTCAAAAACTCGCATCATTGATTTAAAAAATGCAGATGTGAATATTCCTTTTCAAAATGTAGCCAAATTGAGCAGCCATTATAATGTAGCAACTTGACAGTTATTAATATTATTAGTTTTGCAGTGATATAAATTATTGACATGATTAGCATTGATCAGAGACGAAACAGTTTCTAGTCTATAGATTTAATCAAATATTTTGCTGTGCACTGAACTCAAAAATATTCTAATTAGGCCCCCTATATTATATCAATGAAATTACAGTAAATAGAGAAGACAAATAATTTAATGGATTCAGTTTGAAAGATATTTACCGGTATTGAAGAAATAACAGAAAAAAAGGCAAAATGATACTTAACGTACTATCAATTATATGTATAGTTAAAAACAAAAGTACAGGGAAGTATAGGATCACAGGAAAGAGAGAAAGAACGAAAGAATGAACGAAAGAAAGAAAGAACGAAAAAAGAACGAACGAAAGAAAGAAATGTAGAAAGAAAGAAAGAAAGAAAGAAAGAAAGAAAGAAATAACGAACGAACAAACGAATAAAAGAAAGAAAGAAAGAAAGAAAGTAAGAAAGAAAAAGAAAGAAAGAAAAAAAAAGAAAAAGAAAGAAAGCAAGAAAGAAAGAAAAAAGAAAAAAAGAAAGAAAGAAAGAAAGAAAGAAAGAAAGAAAGAAAGAAAGAAAGAAAGAAAGAAAGAAAGAAAGAACGAACGAACGAACGAACGAACGAACGAACGAAAGAAAGAAAGAAAGAAAGAAAGAAAGAAAGAAAGAAAAAAAAAGAAAGAAAGAAAAAAGAAAGAAAGAAAGATATATATATAAGTATAGGATCACAGGAAAGAGAGAAAGAACGAAAGAATGAACGAAAGAAAGAACGAAAAAAGAACGAACGAAAGAAAGAAATGTAGAAGAAAGAAAGAAAGAAAGAAAGAAAGAAAGAAAGAAAGAAAGAAAGAAAGAAAGAAAGAAAGAAAGAAAGAAAGAAAGAAAGAAATAACGAACGAACAAACGAATAAAAAGAAAGAAAGAAAGAAAGAAAGAAGAAAAAAGAAAGAAAAAAGAAAGAAAGAAAGAAAGAAAGAAAGAAAAAAGAAAAGAAGAAAAAAAGAAGGAAAAATAGAAAGAAAGAAAGAAAGAAAGAAAGAAAGAAAGAAAGAAAGAAAGAAAGAAAGAAAGAAAGAAAGAACAAACGAACGAACGAACGAACGAACGAACGAAAGAAAGAAAAAAAAAAAGAAAGAAAGAAAGAAAGAAAGAAAGAAAGAAAGAAAGAAAGAAAGAAAGAAAGAAAGAAAGAAAGAAAGAAGGAAATGTTATTCAGAATTTATGTTCACATCTGATCGTACCAGTACATACATGGCGTTGCAATTCATTAACCTATAAAATTATGATAAAAAGTTTTAAAGATCAAAGTTCCAACGATCAGCAATGATTTTAGTTAGCACAATGCATACTACGGTCAAGAACAAACAAAGAACACGCTTAAATGAGAATCCTTTTTCGATCAAAAGCAATCATTATATTAAGAATCCTTTAGGTACGGGCGCATTGAGATTTCTTCTTTCATATTGGCGTTACGTCTTGATTGAGGCTGCATTCTTCGTTGCGTCAAACGCACACGTGTTATGCGAACATCAAAAGAACCAATTTATATCCATAATAATCGAAAAGTCAAGAGTCCGTATTATAATGAAGACAAAAGAGAAAATAATAACCAAACCGCTTGAGAACAAAATCACTGGTAGGGCAAAATAATAATAAGGACAACGTTGCGACAATACAAGTCGTTTGGGGGCACTGCCGCTAAGTTGCCAACTCTATGTTTTTATTTATGAAATGTGTGTTATTTTAGTAAAATATGGGACATTGAAGATGACATATGGGTAATGGGAATGCGTACATACATACATTGACTGTATTCATGTTTACCGTACCCGCTACTGTGCATGGTTTAGCAGACGACAGTCAGAAAAAAAAACGCGGGAAAATTGTTGGTGAGCAGACGACACTCATCTGCTAATAAGTTTTCACTGTTTCCTCCACATCCGTTTTCTCAAGAAGTGACAGAAGGTATCGGAAAGGGGTTGGAATAATAAACGATAATAATTGAAGAAAAGAATGTGAACATGATTTTGAAGTACGGTATCAAATGATTTTTATTAGTATAGGACCATGCGTGAAGTATATTTGCATTGTGTCGTTACATGTGGATGTTTGAGAGATGATTTACTTCATTATGCCGATTATAATGGGTGAACATGAAAGCTACACTCTGGTACATGGATAATCAGCACGTTTGAGGATTTGAGGTGATTTAATCAACTTCGTTGAACTTAGGGCAATATCTTACATTAGATTAGGCTATTGTATGCATCAAACCAGATTAGTCTTTATTGACTGGTGTCCGTGTTAAATAATTGCGTTATTCTGATGTGTATAATCCATAAAGACATTTTAAAATTTTATTTGGTATTCTCTCACTTTATACACTATTTTGTTTTTGGCTAAGATATTATGAAGATGCGTGAATAATAGTATTTTATATTTGATACAAGATAACACCGTTATGTATATACCATTATAATATAGGCCTACTATCTTCAGTAGAGAGCAAAAGAGTCATCTTTAATACAACATAGCCCCATTATGTACACCGTTATAATTGATACATACTATCTTCAGTAGATAACAAAAGAGTCCATAGTATTATCTTTGGGCTATACCATTATAATTGATACATGCTATCTTCAGTAGATAGCAAAAGAGTCATCTTTAATACAACATAACACCATTATGTATACCGTTATAATTGATTCATGCTATCTTCAGTAGATAGCAAAAGAGTCCATAGTATTTTATCTTTGGGCTATACCATTATAATTGATACATGCTATCTTCAGTAGATAGCAAAAGAGTCATCTTTAATACAACATAACAACATTATGTACACCGTTATAATTGATACATGCTATCTTCAGTAGATAACAAAAGAGTCCATAGTATTTTATCTTTGGGCTATACCATTATAATTGATACATGCTATCTTCAGTAGATAACAAAAGAGTCATCTTTAATACAACATAGCACCATTATGTATACCGTTATAATTGATACAATCATGCTATCTTCAGTAGATAGCAAAAGAGTCCATAGTATTTTATCTTTGGGCTATACCATTATAAATGATACATGCTATCTTCAGTAGGTAGCAAAATCTTTAATAACATAGCACCAATATGTATACCGCTATAATTGATATATACATGCTATCTTCAGTAGATAGCAAAAGAGTTCATAGTATTTTATCTTTGGACTATACCATTATAATTGATACATGCTATCTTCAGTAGATAGCAAAAGAGTTATCTTTGCGCTGAACAACATAACACCATTATGTATACCGTTATAATTGATACATGCTATCTTCTGTAGATAGCAAAAGAGTCATCTTTAATACAACATAACACCATTATGTATACCATTATAATTGATACATGCTATCTTCAGTAGATAACAAAAGAGTCATCTTTAATACAATATAAGACCATTATGTATACCGTTATAATTGATATATACATGCTATCTTTAGTAGATAGCAAAGCAGCCCATATCATTTCATCTTTTATACAACATAGCCCCATTATATGCATACCATAATTGATACATGCTTTCTTCTGTAAATAGCAGAAGAGCCCATATCATGTCATCTTTAATACAACATAGCACCATTACGTATACCATTATAATTGATACATGCTATCTTCAGTAGATAGCAAAGGAGCGCATAGCATTTCATCTTTAATATAACAACACCAAATGTATAATTGATATAGGGCTATGTTAAAGAGCCCATATAGCGTTTTATAGCATTTTATCTTTAATACGATATAGCGCATTATAATTGATATATGCTATCTTCAGTAGATAGCAAAAGGGCTAATACAAGTATAAACGTATCTTCAATAGTTAGCATTGTAGCCCGATAAACAGGCCTACGCTATATTCAGTAGATATGATTATTGCTTAACGGGATGATATCTTCAGTTTAGTATAATCTGTGCTTCAGAAGATAGCACCATTTACTGTTATCTTCTTAAGTAGATAGCATTGTTCCCCTGCTTTTTAATACATGACTTTATTATTGTGCTATCTGCAGTAGATAGCATCATAAACTAATATGCTACCTTTAACAAAACCCATCATTGTATTTTGTTCTACCTTTAGTATACAACGATATAAAATTATGTGCTATTCATTTCATTACATCGCACTTGTGCTGTTTGGGGTAAACTATTTAAAAACCACTTCGAAGAAGTTTTAAAAGAAATGTTGTTCTTCTATTACCAACAACACAAAAAGGAATATTTCAAAACAACTCAAAATAATTATACAGTTATAATAAGTTTTCGTTTAGAAGATCTTGAATAAAAATTATTCAAAATGTTCCTAGAATCCGATAATTATTTGTTTACTCATGATAACCTCTATTAATGTCTATTAAAGTGCACTTTATTCTATCAGGCATACATATCTCTACCCTGGTGTGATAATCGTTTAAGAACTAGTCTCGTTATAAGCGTTGATTGACTGCTAAACGACGCTAATAAAAAAAACATCACTCTTGTAACAAGAACCTCAAAATGACATCAACAGATTGTAGAAATAACATGAGTCTGAGACCATCTTGAAAACTATGTTTCCTTTGCAAGCTTCAATGCACATACGATGATGTGTGGTAGATGCACTAAATAAGCATGCTGGACACATCTCTCATACCAAGACAAGAAGGCACAACTGACATGATATTGGTGATTTCAAGAAAAAGGACAAAGACGGCTGATTTGTACAAGCACGTCAATTTTAAGTAGGTTTGATTTAGGTTCAGAATCGGAATTTTAAAAATGGCATTGATAATAGTGGTAGTATTTTGATCTTACGTATAACTGGTTTTTAATTGAATTTCACAAGTGATGTACGCATTTGGTTTTTTTTTAAGTCCCCACTGAATGAAATGCTATACATTGCAATGTGAAAATAGGGTGTTCTAAAAAGAGTTCATTCTTTATTATATCTCATTTTAAGCTAGTTGTACTTGCCAGTTGTTTTCAAGCAAATCAAACGAAAATAACTTCTAGAAAATTCTTAAGTCAACTTTTATGAAATGTTGATTCATCTGGTCAAAATTGAATCACATTTCATTATTTAAACAGAAACCAAATGGAAAATAAGAAGGGACAGATATTTTAGAGAATAATTTGTTTATTAATCACGTTTGGACACCCCCTCCCCCCAAAAAAACACGTTATTTTTAAGGAACATTGTGTTGAAAAACCATATAAGATTCCTTGAAGTATAAAAAGTGATAAGTTTGTCCCCAAAATGATTTGAGTATTATGTAATGTCGCTAAGCATGTCTTAACATGACAGGCGAGGCAGGGCCAAGCCCACTGTCATAATTACACAGCCGTGACGTTAGTCACGGCTGTGTCTTTTTTCTTACAGGATCTTCTTCTTCTTCTGTCAACCATTACATTTGCTCTAGCACTCACATGCTTACATCGATTTTGACCTAACTTGGTCACAATGATCATTGACCATGCCCCTACATGTCATATGAAACTGCGGGGTCAAAGGTCACGCAGGGTCACAAACGTGATTTCAACTAAAATGCATCTTCTCCTACAACTTACGTAGGACAGCGACCCCACTTGCACACATGCATTGTTATTACCCAGTGTCTATGTGGTGTACACAGATTTGTGGTCAAAGGTCATTAAGGGGTCACTTCCGGTATAAAACGAAAAACCTTCAAAATTTTTTATTAGCTAAATAAAACATAGCACAGTAACGGTATGTTCACATATGATCTGCATTCACCCAATGTATATGTGGTATTTTTTTATTTGGGGTCAAAGCTCATTAAGGGGTCACTTCCGGTATAAAACGAAATACCTTTAAAATGCATCTTCTTCCACAGATTCTGTAGGACAGTGACGCCACTTGCACACATGCATTGTTATTACCCAGTGTCTATGGGGTGTACACAGATTTGGGGTCAAAGGTCATTAAGGGGTCACTTCCGGTATAAAACGAAATAACTTCAAAAAATTTTATTAGCTAAGAAATACATAGGAGAGTGATGGTGTGCTCACACATGAATTGTGTTTACCAAATGTATATATGGTATTTTTTTATTTGGGTTCAAAGGTCATTAAGGGGTCATTTTCAGTATAAAACGAAATACCTTTAAAATGCATCTTCTCCCACAAATTACGTAGGACAGTGATGCCACTTGCACACATGCATTGTTATTACCCAGTGTCTATGGGGTGTACACAGATTTGGGGTCAAAGGTCATTAAGGGGTCACTTCCGGTATAAAACGAAATAACTTCAAAAAAATTATCAGCCAAGAAAAATATAGCACAGATACGGTACATTCACACATGAATTGATGTTACTCAGTGTATACGTGGTATTTTTTTTTTTTTGCGGTGAAAGGTTATTTCCGGTCTGAGACAAAAAACACTTCAAAATGCCCCTTCTGCCACAAATAACATGTCAAAGTGATGCCATGTGCACACATACATTGACATTAGCCAATGTCTATGGGGTTTTCATATATTTTGGGGTCAAAGGTCATTAAGGGGCCACAACACGGCTGTGTTCGTGGTCTTAGACCACAGCTAAGTCTAGTTATTATTCCCTTGGATTTTTAATCAAATCGGCGCAATTCTATAACTTATAAGTGAGTTAACAAACCATGTTGATAACCATGTTCTGTTTCACTGACCATGCCGAAATGTGTCGGTTTACAGAATAGTTAACATGTTTTAACATGTATTACCCTCTCCACGCGGATGCTGATTGCAGATGACAAATTTAAAATTTTCTTTAAAAATTCAAAAATTTCAAAATGCATTAAAATGAGTACAAACAAGCCTAGTATTGGTTCAGTGGTTTTTGAGATAGCTCTTGATAATTTTGAGGGAAAATCTCAAAATTTGGACTTTTTATGTTGAAGTCTATGGCCAGCACGCATAATTTTGTTATCTGGTGATGTCTATTCTCTATTCATTAACACGTTGTATACTACCAAGTAAGTTTTTGTAACGTATTCGTTAGGCTATAATGTTTAGATGAACCCGGACATCCACGTTACGTTTCGATGAACTTCTAGGCCAAGTTATATATGCATTGTTTGTTCATACTCATGATAAAGCACATTATTGACATGTTTAAACACGAAATGCAATGCTTATTAATTTTTGGTCATCCGATTTACGGCTTTCCTTGAAAATTGATGTAAATATGTGTGATTGAGTGACATGAGCAATGATGCGCCGTAGTGATAATTAAACAAACATTGTTTGTTTTAATTAAGAAATTATAACCAGTAATAAACTACTTACATGCTTTGTTATCAACTTGGTTTGTCAATTAATAAATGTCATGAAACAAATAATGCTTTGTTTAAGGAGATATGAATATTTTTATTTATTTATTAACAAACTTTTTAAATTAATATCGCATCGCGTCGATGTTAAGGGCGCACTACACCAAATCATTACGCAGATGGTATTCATTTTTTAAAGTAATTTTGGAGTTGCACGAAACTTCAAACCGTCAGAAGGGAATTAATTTCTACGTTACGTGTTTATTCTGTGACTTGAGTTGCAACTATACAGAGTGTATCAAATGATATATAAGTTTAGTAATGATACGTGGGTCAGGTACAAGAATAATATGTTAAATCGATTTAATGTCAAAATAAAACATAAATTCCTTGAAAATAAGGAATTAGGCTCCCAATGGGATCTTTAAACAGGGCTGGATTTACCTTTTGGGGGACCCTGGGCCATGTCACAATTCGGAGGCTCCAAACTCAACGTGAGGACGCCATGTGCGCTCAAGTGGCCAAAATAGAGAGAACAATAACCACATGCGTTGAGCATGATAGATCGATCTCTTGAAGATCATTGGATACCCTTTCGAATTACTTTGAATTTACAGTGTGACATGAAAATTTGTTATTTTATATAGAACAACTTCTGAATTTTGAACAACTTGCGTACAGATAGGTCATAAACTATTTTGGAAAAAGATATGAGAATGAACAGAACCTGCTAACGGATCCAGGGAATAGAGTCATTTTTATTTATTTTCAAACCTTTTTTGGGGAAGTAAAAGGTATACCTAACATAGGCTGCCTTACAAATTGCGTTTCCTGAGAGAAGGTATGAAAATACCAAAATGAACTTTCTCGATCATTCCACACTCCATATGAGAAATTGAAAGATATTGTACTCTTTCAACTTTATTTTTTAGCTATCTTGAGTAGACAGCAGGCTTCTCAAAAATTGGAAAAAGGTATGAAATACCAAAATAAACTTTTCCTAGTCACACATTCCCAACCACACACACGGTTCTAATTCACGAAATTGAAGGAACCCGATCAAGCTAAATCTTCCGTAGACAGGGCGCAGTTTGTTTTTTCACAAAAAGTTCATAAAAGGTTTAAAAATACTAAAACATTTAAACTTTCTTGACCATTCCCCCATTTGAAATTTGAAAAGATAGTATGCCTTTTCAATTTTCATTTTTGCTATCTTGAGTAGATAGCAAGCTTCTTAATTAGAGGTTTCCAAAAACGTTTGTATAAAAGGTATATGAAAATACCAAACTAAACTCTCTTTGGTCACGCACCCCCCCCACCACCCCCCCCACCACCACCCACACACCCACATCCACTTCTCCTCACACGAAAAGACTATTTTGTCAGTTTTAATTCAAGAAATTGGAGGAAACCAATTAGTAATGCTTATTATTTTGTCTGCTATCTTCAGTAGACAGCAAGGAGGACTTTTCCAAAGGTGTGAAAATACCAAAAAATGAGAACCAATAAACTTTCCTGTTCCTGAGGAATTAAAAAGGACATGCAGCACACAAAGCAATACTTTTAGACGTTTAAACATTAATACCTCGCGTCGGTGTGAAGTAAGGTTGTTATAAAGGCTCGGGACCTGTTGAAGAATCTTGTGTCTTCTGAAAGTTTAACACTAAACATTTCATGCACGTGAAGCAGAGACAATAGAATTTTAAAAATCTAGTTTTCAATAAAAGTTCAATTCTTATTGGGTCAGGCAGTGCTCCTAATCCGTAGTCACACGACTAACATTATGAATTAGAAATCTTTTATGTGTTTTTTCCATTGGCTGCAAAAATATATATCTATCATATGATTGTCCGATGGTGAAATCGCTGGAGACGAGCGGTTAAATGTTAGCCAATGAACTAAGTTGTTCTGTCTAAAGCAACAGAGAACAATGACGCTCATTGGTCAGATTTCAATCGCTCTTTGTAAGCAAACTGGAGTGTTTTGATGGAAGGAGACTGATTAATGTGGCTTTCGCATTGACCACGAAGCAAGTCGTCAAAAATCCCTCCCCCTTTTAACTCGTGCGTATAGGCAGACACGTGACGGATATATGTATTGTTTATATCTACGACACGCTCTAGAGAACATTTGACCTGAAAGGTAATGTAATCGGATTATGAAACGAAATTGTCAAGTTTATTTTATCAGAGAAAGAAAGTAAACCAAAATGTGCAATCTCTTATACCATACTTGGCACTCTCTCGGTACTTACATATCAATCAATCAATCAATCAACCAACCAATCAAACAAACCTTATGTTAACTATATAATACGGTCCCAATGTAGGCGTGAGTAACCGTTGAAACATCATTTGACAATTAAAGTTTCAGTTGTCAAGACAGTTTTAAATTAAAATTTAATTTTTAAACAATGGGATAAATTAGATAAAGAATATCAACTTTGGTCTACATGTGGCACCGTTTTCTCGTATGTATTACCGGGCCTTAGGGGTGTATTTTCAGACACACTTATTGACGTGTGAGGGGTAGTAAAGCATTTGTCAATGTTGTTAAATATATAGTTCTAGAAAAAGATTATTTTAAAGCGAATTTTGAGAAATAAATTTGCCAAAATGCAAATGCCGAAAAATGGCAAAATGAATGCCGAAAATCGGCAAATTTCAAACACGTTCGTCACTCTCATATCGCACTTCAATCTGGTCAATACCTATCCTTTATTCTAAATGTTTCGCATTCACTGCACATATAAATAGTACAAATTTAACCGTGCATTTGTTTTATTTAAGAGGTTTAGTACGAAATATACGGTAATCGTTATTTCAAGTATATCACTTTCTGATAAAATGGCTATTCCCTCACTATGCACGCAATATAGTCATAGGTCTAGTCGTTAACCCCATGAGAACTACCTGCCGATTGGCCAAAATGAATACTGTGTCCAATTTTAAACCAATCAAGGATGGTGTTAATCAGATCATCTACAAATGCAAGTTTGACCATAAATAGTTCAAAGCCTAGTCATAATTGGCAATTGAAATGAGCATTTCAAGTTATCAACTAATCAGAAATGCTGTTATATGACCAGTAGTGTTCAGGTGGTTAATTCGATCATAATGCATGACAAGTTCATCTATATTAACCATTACCTGCATTTAAACTTGTAACAAACTATCGTGTTTTAATCTATTATATATATTTTTCAAATTGCAACAAACTTTCAAAAAGCGGTGTAAATTAAAATCAAATCAAACAAAATTGCCCAAAATCGGCATTCATTTAAATTTCCCTTCAAACTCGTATTATACGGAAAAAGACAGCATTATGGTCCCTACCATCATGACCATTAAAAGGTCAATACATTTACTACATCTCACAATACAATGAACTTATATAAAATCCTTCATTCTGTCGAAGATAACAATACAATCAGATCGGTATTTAGGAAACTTGGACATGTTAGGCAAGTTTGAAAGTTTAAAACAAGTTTTCAACACTCACTTTTTTGACATGTTAGGCATGGCCATACATGTCGACTTCGGATGTAATTTTAATGTTGCACCTACACGCACCATCGCATTTGGCGTACGGTATATTATCGGCAAATGAAATCATACGCGTAATGCTCTATTAGTTTTTGCACGTCATTGTTTTTACGTGGTGACAAAAATATTTAGTTCAACCTAATTTTCCCGCTAATGTTCAAAATTGACATCTCATATTTTAATCCCTATAAATCGTCACTGGCGAGTAACAACCCAGCCATATCCCTAAGTGTGTCGAGTCAGTAATGCTACACACGCGACGTTCGTTGTGCTTCATGTAACTCATATCATACTTATATAAAAACTTACAATTTATTTTACTTTGTAATATTTTTTCATAATAAAAATGTGACAATAAGAACACGGAATTGACGTCACGCCATGCCGATTTTATGAGTAAATACCACATCGGTTGTATGGGAGTGCGTAAGCCTAACTCACACGTGAGACTACTGTAAACCGGCAGACTGATACAGTGATTTATATAGGTCTAATCATTTTATCTTTGTCTAAAGATCACGGCGTCATGTATCGTAAGTTAATTGTTTAACGCCAATTAGCATGTTTTGGAGTAATAATGTTTGTTGGCACAAAGGAAAGTTGGAACATAGGTCAGGGAGGTTGGTTAGGGTACAGCCCGCTCCTGATTGCAGCCGCCCTCCGATGATATCATTTATGGTCCGTGGATATAATGATGAATGATTTATTATACCAGGGTCCTACTAAGTATATTGACGAATGTAATCAAATTGTGTATAAAGTTTGTTTCGATATTATTAATAGTTTGCTTTTTCAAGAACAATTTTAACGCAAATGACTCTTATCGTCATTGATGAGATATTATATAGTTTACGGCGAGCAGACGCTGGACAAAGTTGTCTTATTAAACATATCTCCTCTTAAGCCACAATTTGCTTACATTAAATAATATGTTGTATTTAATATATATTTCACAGACCATTAGACATTTAACGTCAAAAGCAAACGTTTATGAAGCACACTTCGTAAACTCAAATATAGAAAAATTAGCGAGCTTAATTATACACCGTCATTCAAAGGTCAAAATAAACCCACATTAAAAAACCCAGACATTATACGTGATGCATACTTATTAAAGTATAACACATTAATTTTATCACCGAGTCGTCTAAAAGCGGGTGAGAAATTAATATTTAACGTTGTGTGAATATAAACACACTCATTTTAAGTTTCATAGAGCAATATTAATGTTTATTGATCATCATTAGGAGGAGCGATAAAATCACAGCTCATCGGTACGTGAGTTCGTTACACTTGTAGACATCATGTTATGCCAGCGATATGGTCTCACGAATGGGGACATTTTAAGTATTATGCAGATTAGCACGCGTGCTTTATTAATCATGCCCACTATTTTTGAAACAAAATCTGTATAATTAAAAGATTTCTGGATCTTAAGACTAAAAGCATATGGATAAGTGGACATATTTGTCGAAATGTACCGACAATTTTCAGCATGGATGGTGCACATCTTTCTGTCTTGACTTTCGTCACCGACTAATATGTATTCAACGCTGCAGGGCATGTCTAGTTGCCATGGTTGATCGCCAAATTTAAAAACAATATGCGCATGATTGTAACGATTATTAAAAAATATTGAAGGAATTTGTGTCAAAATAACTATTTATAACATAAATGCCGAATTTGTGCCATTTTTCGGCACTCACGGTTGCCGTCGTCAACATTTGCATCTATAACAAGCATGTGTAATCCTATACGATTTAGAGTCTAATATTATAAATTAAATTGCAACGTTTAATGAAACTAAAGTCAGATCCAAAATTTCAGGCTGTTAAACAATTCTTGCACAGAACAAAATAAATTAATCAAGCGTAAGACAAAATTAGTCACATGTGCCAATTTTCGGCATTTTTAATAAAGGCCAAAACATAGAATCAATATGTAGGCCTATATTTACTCACACTTCATCGCAACCATGTGACTTACACGGGGCATAAAGGCTAGTGTTTAATATGATATTAAAATAAGCAACATGTGTGCTTCAAAGTTGAACAATTTCAGATAGTGTTAAATGAAAAATAAAATATTTTTATCGTTTTCATTTAAAAATAAGAGTGTGTGCCAATTTTCGGCATTCTCCATCCAATGTCGTGTATCGTCAATATAAGCTTGTGTTATTCGATATACACGTGTGTATAGTAGAGACGGTGTAACTTTCTAATGAAGTTTTTGTGATGTGATAATTAAATCAATGTAAATGAACGCCATATATTTTAAATTATAATTATCAACATTATAAGTGAAAATTTTCAAGAATCAAACATAAATGCCGATTTTTTGCCATTTTTCGGCATTCTCAACACTCGCCACTGCAGTACTGTCCATATTATATATTTTATTGATGTAATGCATTACATATATAGGTGGTTATTATACACGTAATATCCCGGCAATTTAAATGATATTTATGCGTGTGCTTAATTATTGATAACAAGAATTATCACAACAAGAAATCAGGAAAATTTCAGAATGTCTGTATTTTTGTAGGAAAGTGTCCACATATGCCATTTTTCGGCAAACATTTTGCTACATGTCCTAACAACTACCCTGTCTTTTAAACAAGACTGATTTTTGTATGGAGTAGGTAACCAACATATATTGTAAATAAGGAAAGAAAAATCAAAGAAGTTTATAATACTTTGAATAATTTTTAAAATAATTTACTATCAGAGCAAAATTGTTTGAAAACTTTTTACGAATTTCAATCTCGATTTTGAAAATGTACTCACAAACCGCTTTCTTTAAATGATACGAAACATATTATATGATCTGAAACTAATTAAACCTATTAGTCTCAGATATGATCACATATACACACCTGAACTTCCAACTTATTTGATCATAACGCAAACTTTTAAACTCACCTTTTTTCTGTTCCACAAGTTCTGGAGATGCATTTTTAGTTTCACGAGTCAAACTGTGCCCAAGAACATTACACCATTTGCCGTATAGTGCATTACGGATTACTTCAGCTCCGATATGACTTGTTGCTGCAGTGTCCTGGGGTGGTGGTGGGGGTGCTAGGATAGGGAGGCTCGCCGTTGGCGGGATTAACGTCTTAGTTGCCATCTCCCCTCAGATACTTCAAACCAGCAGGTGAGAATATCTTGATCAAAATGACTCGCCCATCAACTTTCCTCTCTTATTTATATACAGATTTTCTTGTTAGTAAAAGTTCGAGTGGCCTTGTGATAATGAGTACTAAATAGACTTGTAATAAGCGAAGACCAACACCTCGGTGACAATTGAAAAGGCTCTAAACAAAGGCTTGCCTCAATTTAATAAGTGTCTAAGATGATTAGTCCGTGTGCTATCACCGTCACTATCGTTAGAGTTTTTCCTATAATGCGCACAAGTTTCTAGTATACACTTATATGCCGAACCAATGGCACCTGCAACTTGGAGTTGGCAAAGGCCGCGTGCTGGTTACCCGACTAACGCCTCCATGGACAAAAGTCGATCGCGCTTTCATTTACGGACAGGGCCAGGCAAGTGATGAATTGTAAGCACGGTGCCTTAGCCTTGCCCCTAATAGCTCAATTAATATAAATAAATACGATAAATGTTCCGAGCGTGCGTGTGCCGAGTTGAGAGTGAGAGAAAAAGTAAGGCGCCTTGATTGGTCGTGTCGTTTTTTCCTAGGTAGCAGGTTTGCACACGTACACACACCCCCATCTAAGGCGGGTAACTCGTAAGCGAAGCAGATTGAGACGGGTCTCTCAGTCCCTTTGCTATGATAAAACAACTGCTTCGAGACGATAGACTTTATGCTTGCCAAACAAAACAGAGAGCCTCGCACTTATGTCCTGATTTGAGCTGAAAAAGACGCGCACGTTCATATGGCTTGTGTCGTCGGATTGGATACCGGTTTTTTCAACCACATTGGATCATATGGCGCGCCCTATTAAAGCTCTATTTTACCGGCTCGTCACCCTCTTTAAATACATTACACTGTGTCGCGAGCAATCTGTTAACGCTTTGTTAGAATATAAATCTTTTTTCTCACGCATTAAAAATGGATACTTGAATTTTTTTAATAGAAAATGTTGAAATGTGTTTCCGTCTAACATTTCATTTAATCTTTTGAACATATTATGAAATTTAAACATCGATGATGATATGGGTGGGACAATACACAGCACTGTCGTTTAACATTGACTAAAGATTTAGTGATATCTACCCCCTACCCTCCTAGAGTATAGAATATGCAACATATATGATGGACTTAGGAATAAAATATTACTTCTCTTTTAGGTAAAATTTAAGGGTGACGAAGTGGGGGTTATCGGGCACTTGGTCCAACTTAGACGAAAACAAACTGCACGTGGGGTATAAACATATACGTGTGTAGGGACATATAATGGACTGGTCACTCGCTAATAGACAAGGGGGTAGAAACTAGGATGTTATCATTAAACAATACACAACCCCTGGGGTTAAGAAGACGTTCTTAAGTTACTTTACTGTCATCTCAAAATCATTTTACAAAAGCGCGATTATTTTTCACTGCGTCTCCGAGAAGGGGTTTAACAATAGCTTCTTCGACCACGTGTAAATCAAGACGTGCGACGTGACACCAAAGGGCGAGGACCATACATGTTTAAGAAAAATAAAGTCTACATTCTTTGTTTAAAAAATCCATTCTGTAGACCTTGTTTTTAGAGAGTTTGTTTCCAGAATAGAGAGTAAAAAGAAGTTTCTGTTTGGATGAAAGTTGAACAATATCGGCATGGTATAATTATACAGACAGAATAAGCGCCCGCTATTGACTGAATGGCACAGTGCTCGTTACCGTGAAACCAACATGAGCTATGCAGACCGGTGGTGTAGTATGCACCACACTCCCAATAGAAATAGTATAGGTTCATCTCGTCATATATAATTTCCGTGTTTACCAAAAGACCCTTAAAGGGGAAAAATTGCCTTGTTTCAGTCAATTATAAGTCGACTGGACGAAAACATGGTGGCTGGTACTAGTGGGACCTGAAGCTACCACGAGTTGTGACCGTACGCCAGATTTTTACAAAAAATCGCGGTGTGGTGCTTAAGAATAACAATAATGGAAAGTGGGTCTTGGCTTCTGCGTCCCAGAACGCCTATAACAAACACCACGCACTTGAATTTTGTTATTGGTATCTCTGTATTTGGGGAGTTCTAATAAAAATAATTAAACAATCTAAGATTTCTTTATATGCGTATAATAAGAAAAAGCAATTTCTCTCGTATCCAGTCAAACTGCCAGTCCTATAATAGTAATCGTCTTCGCTGGCTCGATTCAAACCCCACGGAATGTCACACGTGTGCTGGTTTTAGTACAGTTAGTATAGATATAGATTTCCCGATTTAGATATTGAATTTCAAAATTGTTAACGAAGGAAGAGATTTTGGTAATAAAAATGACGATGATTGATATTAAATCTTTTGACATATTAGTTATTTGCTATTTTTCGTAAGATAAACTTAATTTGACCACGCACATACTGGTATAAACAAGTTAATAATGGAAATTAATATTTTGACATAGATATTGTGAAATATGATGATGATTAATATCAGTAAAACGTGATAGGAATTTGCTTAAATGTCCGGCTATATCGTACAAATCAAGATAAGAAATGAAATAAAACGTCACCAAAGGAGATATAATACCTCAACAGATGACGTTAATAATGACACATGTAGATCACATTAAACTGGTCGTATAGCAGGTCGTCGTGGAATATTAGGCCAAACAAAAAAAGGTTCGTCTCAAAGCTTGCGCGCGCATTTGTAAAATCGCAAAGATTTGGAAAAAAAATAGAAATGCGGAATTTTTTTTTTTTTTTTTTTTTTTAAATGGGAAAAATTCGGCGAAAATCAGACTTTTTTTCTCAAAATACCATAAAAAAGATACTAAGTCGGGAATTTAAAAAATCGCATTTCGCATTTGTTTTCAAACCAATCATGATCTTTGAGACGAACCTTTTTTTTTTAGGCCTTACCAGTTCATTTTCGAAACAAATTTAGTAACACAAAATATACAAATTTACACGGCTATAAGCGTCAAACTTATCAATTAACAATATGTTATTTATCAAAGTTCAACTTTTTTAATCAATTTATGAGCAGACTCTCCATAGTAATAGTAAGTTCCCTGACTGAATAGCAAGTCATTGCTATCTTCTGAAGATAGCAATGATAATGCTATACACTGAAGATAGCAATGTCAAATAATATCTACTGAAGATAGCAATGTCAACTGCTATCTACTGAAGATAGCAATATAAAATGCTATATATACTGAAGATAGTAATGTCAAATGCTATCTACTGAAGATAGCAATGTCAAATAATATCTACTGAAGATTGCAATGTCAACTGCTATCTACTGAAGATATCAATGTCAAATTCTATATACTGAAGATAGTAATGTCAAATGCTATCTACTGAAGATAGTAATGTCAAATGCTATCTTCTGAAGTAGCTGACCTTTGAGAAATCCACTTTTTAGTAAAAGTAAAAAAAGTTCCCTGACTGAAACGTTGTTTGTTTGCTTGCTTGTTCGTTCGTTGGTGTGTTTATTCGTGTGCTTGTTTGTTTGCTTGTTTGTTTGTTTGTTTGTTTGTTTGCTTGCTTGTTTGTTTGTTTGTTTGTTTGTTTAAATGGTCGCTCCGTGCGGATACACACATGAATTGGGTCATGCTAAGACCAGATTCAAGCAAGAAGCTTATAAAATCCTATACGCATAACAGGCTACTAGTATACATGAAAAAGAAAGAAAATTTCAGATAAAGAACAAGCATGACAATTAAAAGAAGGCAATCCGCAACAAAATCATGTGTATAAATTTACTGTCAGCTTTTAAGCTCGATTCAGCATGGCGGTTAATGGCAATCACGTGTTATCAGCTTATTACAAGATGTTAGTTTCTAGCTATACCTTGACATAAAATAACACCCTAGAAATAACAGTTACCATCTAAGGAATACTACGGTATCAATTTAGAAAAAAAGTTAATTGTATAGCATTATTATTTTACATTCGCTGTTGGTAAATTGACCATTTTTGCAAGTGTGATATTTTACACCACACGTTAACGGCCCGGGGTAACGGTACGGTAAAGTGCATTAAACACATGAGCATTTCTTTGTATTTCACTATTTACCCGTATGCTGTATAATTTCGGCCATTCCAGTTGAAATGCACGCACCCCCTATGGAAGACATGATCTTAATCTCCCACACAGGTCATAAAAATAGAGTCACCATTCAAGTAACACCATTTTAAATTTATACTCCCTTTGTGGGAAGTCAAGGTCATAATTTCCATAGGGGGGTGTGAATATTAACTAGAATAGCCCATTGTCATCAAATGCATTATATAGTGTCCCACAAAAAAACGCCCCTATACTATATATTATGTTGATTTCTTTGCAACTGTTCCAACCAATAAATTTAAACTTTAACGTCTTCATAAATACTTCGTAACACATGAAACTATATATTTCATGTGCATGCTTAATACATTAGTAAAAAAACACTCCGGGAATAAAGTCCACAACGTTTTAATTTAATATAGGAGCGAATATTTAAATAAGGAGCGAAAACTTATATCAAAACATTACTTCAAATAACTCACTTAAAAAGACTCACTACAGCATAAATGTTGGTGTAAGGTGGTTTTTTTTTGGGGGGCGCCATTCTTGATAGGTTGAAATATTATGTTATTATTTATTTTCACATCTAAATTGTAATACAGGAGTGTGAGTGAGTGAGTGAAGTTCAATAGTTCAATGCTTATATACATTATTGCTAATTGAGTAAATACATTGATATGTGCAAGTACACTGTAGTAACCTATCTATGAGTTATACACACATAAACGAAGTGTATAAACTACACTGTAACACGCCAAAATGGGCTAGAATGGTACAACGGTGTGGACGAAATGAATGTTTATATTTTAATTTAATACAATATAAGTAACCGAAAAGCCTATTATGCTAATAGCAATACTAATATGAATTTCTTGGGATTCATAAGATTCATATGTTGGTTTTCCAAGTTTCATATTCGTCTTTTTTATTTTAAAAGCAAATTAATCACAGACATAAAAAAACAAACTTTAATTTGAAACTTTACCAATTTTTATTTCTAGTATTTAGTATAATTTGGAAAGATTTTTGAGCCAAATGCGCCAATCAGACTAAAGTGGTTATTCGCACCTTATATTTTTTATGAAAGAGGTGTTCAAAAATAATTTTTTAAATCACACAAATCTGATTTTTTAAGTTGCTTAACCAAATCAGATCAATATCTATGATTACAAAAAGAAATGTCTAAAAGTGGCCAAAAGAAGCAAAATCAGTGTAGGCTACTCCTCAAATCGCTTTATACTTAAAGTAGTGTACTAAGTCAATAGACCTAAGGGTCCGGTAAGAGCGGTCAAGTGTTGCTAATTATTTCATATGATATGGAATAATAGACTATTGGACCACCAATTTATGACTATAATAGCTCGGATAATTTTAATGATCTTCTAATAAAGCAAATAGACCTATGGGCATATGGATACAGGGTATACATGGTATAGACGATGACTTACGTATATTGTTATGATTAACTTTTTAATAGTACGATACCGCCCTCTAGACATAACGAAATTGCCTCGAGTTCGCTCGAGTTGGATAAAGCGTTTGATTAAGTTGATCAAGTTGGTGCGCGAACGATTGAGCGGTTATTTGGGTTGATTTTGACAGGAACAGTCTTCCTGATCTTAATCAGAAATTAGTTTCAAAGGAAAACATGTTTTAGATTTTGTTTTGATATATTTTCAATCATTGTAAGTCAATTTGAATTAAATTAATGTGTGATTGAATGCATTTTAATGTCAAAGGAAGTGTGTACGAAAAGAAATCAGTCAAATCACGGTTCTGGGCTTATTAAAACGGTGAAGTCCTTATCAGGAAGAAGTCGATTTGTTTAAATATTGATATCGTTATCAGAAAAATTGATATATTTTTATCAGATAAATCAATAAAACAAGTGGGCCTATATAAATTATAAGAAATGATATAGCTTTGCGAGAAGACTAATAAGTTCTGTATATCATTCCCATCATCATAGAGCCTTGTATTAAGCCTTAGTTTTTATCAATTTTTTTCTTGAAACGTGTATTCAAAGAACTTTTCAATCAAACAATATTATAATTAGGTTAAGTATGAATTAACAAATTTGAATATTCATAAGCGCACCGCTATCGGCCTTTATCCTGAGCATGATTTGGGATTTACCTCTCATCATAAAACCACAATACTAATAACAGTGGGTCTCTTTATAGTACCCAAAAATATTACTACTTTTTCAAACGCTCCAGCTCAAACAGATACAACGAAACAAAATAAAACAAAAGTTTCCGTCTAATAAACTGTGCATCTAAAACGTACACAACATTCACCAGAAACAATTTGAAGAACACCCAGTCTATACACCACCATTATAGAGAACGTAAAATATCCACAAATCTACCACCACACATATGCTAATTTTAAAAAAAATGGTATTGAATACAAATAAACGTGTAGACACATTTTTAAATATTAACAAAAATAACAACAATTAATACCAAACATGTAAAAAAATAAGATTAAAAAGCTTTTATACTAAATGTTTACAAAATATTTATCCTACCTTTTGCACAGATTTCCATTAGGTCGACTCCCTCTTGCTCTCTGTCGCTCTTGTTTGAAACAAAACTAAAAAATACAACTTTCTGTGAAATAATATCATGAAGTAGCCTTTGAATTCAACCCCGCAACCAGCCACGCAACCAGGCCGGCAACCAAGCAAGCAGTCACACTGTTTCTTTGACGGCACAACAACGTATTATTGTTATCGTTATTTTGTCACGACAAAAAGTTGACTAGAAATTCCCGCTATTGGACTCTTTTTTGAAATAACCTCGATACCGAACAATACCCGCCACACAAGTCTATCATTATCATAATACAAGAATGATGTGCACTTTCAAAAGACTAAGCACGCGGCTATATATTTCATCGCGTTGTCGGAGTGCTAAAATCGTCAACTTTATAATTTTTGCACGAAATTTTAAGGATGTAATTTCAGAACAGAGAACCGAAAACTAGGCATATTGGTTCTTATTTGAATATATCTGTCGCTTCGATTCCGGTATGTTTATAAAAAATGATTAATTCTTTTGCAAAATTTTGGAATTTTTACAACTATCGTCTGCAACGATCGTTCGCGCGGGAAGCGGGTTAAGGGTGTATGCCTTTCCATATTCATTTTTGCTTTAGAAGATTCACTTTTATGAATATAAACGCATGTAAATACCCCGGTATAGAGGATAAGCATGGTCTGAAGCAATTTGAGTGCAGTTCCCACCCTTAGGCATTTTTGAAGTGAAAAGTGGCTCGCGCATATCAACAAGTTGGCGAGCGACATCGAACTGATGAGAGGGTGTACATATAACTTTAGTATTGGTCATTTTATGATCTAGTCCGTATTTATCCCATACATGTAAACTACACTATCGCCTATAGGGTGTTACAAGTATTATGCTAAATCGACTTTTTGTATAGATAAATTTAAGCCCAACTGGACATCGGTGTGTCCGTGTTACCTAATGAGGGCCAAATTGTTAGTTCCCGTGAGAAAAGTATACAGGGAGATGAGCGCCAATAAATTGCCTAAAGTCCTACTCTTGCCAAAGGGAGGAAAGTTGTCCCGTTACTGGTGCCACGTTTACCCCATTATGCCTACCGGGTGAGGAATCCTGATGTCTGTACGGCATTGTATGGCCAAAAGGGATACAATCACGATTATGAATAATTATTAGTGGTATAGCTGCGCAAAGTTTTTTGTTTTCAAATGGAGATTTGATATGTTTTGTAAACGCTTAAAACAACGAGCATTTAAAGCATGCGGTAAAGCGTGGGTGTGTTGCCTTGGATGTCTAGTTAGTGTCAAGTTGACTTGATATGGTGTGCAAGGAAGTTACCGACAAGTTCTCATCAATCTTTATGCTAAATAGGCGATTATAAGGCAAATGATTGTTTGCTATGTCTTTGTTGATGACATCAATGGTACTGGTAGCGCCTAAGGTGCCGTGCCGTCTTCTGTACATAGCGAGTTTGAATGGTGTTGCTATCTACGGTAGATAGCGAACGCGTTTGAATAGTCGCAGTGTCGCTATCTTCGGTAGATAGCACTACTGGATATAGTCACACGTTGTAGACATAGTTTGATGAAGCGAACATTGTTGTCTTTAGCATAGGAGTATGGTGGTGACCTAAATAATTGTATAATTCTGTTAGCATCAAGAAGAAAGAGAAGAAGATGAAGATGATAAAAAAGATGGCAAAGAAGTAGAAGAGGAGAAGGCAGAAGAAGTTTGCAAACCATCTTCAAAACAATAGCATACGCATCTTATTTTGAAGCATGATACACCAAAAAGTAGGTCAATTTTTCAACCACCCACGTTTATCTCACAAAAACAGAGACTGAGCTTTCTATAGGTTTTAAATTAATTGGCTTGCTAATGTCCCTAAATAAGCTAACTCGTTGATGTTCGTTGCCCCACTTAAAGAAAACAAACGAAACACAACATTGCCTTTTCGATGTTGTAGGCACAAAGCAATGGCATTTTTTTTAACAAAAGGTACCTTCATTCATCTTTAAAAGAAGAGCTCAAAAAGTCGTTTACACCTTAACTCAGTAAAGCCTAATTGAATGAATCAACGATCTGGTCAATCCGCACGTTGGGTTGTCCTACGCTTAAAAAGATATCCCCAAGGCGAGGGCATGCTGCGCGCGTGGTTCCCTGCTCCTTTGGGTCACTCTAATGAAAGGAAAGCGTCAATATATGGTAGCAGCGTATTCATTATTGGATTTAGGCCTATAAGTACGATAAGCCTACCTTTCATATTAATGTTGCATTTCTCTGATTGGTCAATTGGGCTGTTCCAGTTGAAATCCATACCCACTATGGAAAACATGACCTTAATCTCCAACACAGTAGATTTCACCCAGGATCTGTGATTTCACCCATTCAGTCTGACATCCCCATTTGAAATTCACACTCCCTTTGTAGAAGGTTAAGGTTAAGGTCCTGTTTTCCATCGGGGGTATATGAATTTCAATTGTAATAGCCCAATTTGTTGACAGGTTTAGCATGTTTAACTGCTTTTAAGTTACATATTTAATACCCCGCATGTCACGTAAAGTACATGAATGTTAAGAAACTCGCATAAAATGTTATAGGTGTCACGACAACAGTGATTAATTTGGCTAATTTTTTTGAGATAAAAATTTGCGCATTATTGTATTATTGACATGTTTAGCATGTTTAACTGCTTTTAAGTTACATATCTATAAACATGTCACGTAAAGTACATGAATGTTAAGCCACATAAAATGTTATAGGTGTCAGATAATAGTGATTAATGTAGGCTAACATTTCTTGACATTTGAGACAAAAAAAGGGCATTGTGTGATTAAATATGTGGTGCCACATACATGGTATATTCCAATATCTATACCCTTTGTTAATAGCATACTGTTGAAACGCAACTCTCAGACTTTTTCGTTTCTTTTCCGTTTATCTTCCATCCAATAATAGAGAGGAATAGTTCTTTGATCTGTCTTTTTGTTATTTATTTCTCTTTCTTTCTTTCTTTCTTTCTTTCGTTCTTTCTTTCGTTCTTTCTTTCGTTCTTTCTTTCGTTCTTTATTTCTTTCTTTCTTTCTTTCTTTCGTTCTTTCTTTCGTTCTTGATTTCGTTCTTTATTTCGTTCTTTCTTTCTTTCTTTCGTTTTTTTTTCTTTCTTTCGTTCTTTCTTTCTTTCTTTATTTCGTTCTTTCTTTCTTTCTTTCTTTCTTTCTTTTTTTGTTCTTTCTTTCTTTCTTTCTTTCGTTCGTTCTTTATTTCGTTCTTTATTTCGTTCTTTCTTTCTTTCTTTCTTTCTTTCTTTCGTTCTTTCGTTCTTTCGTTCTTTATTTCGTTCTTTATTTCGTTCTTTCTTTCGTTTTTTCTTTCTTTCTTTCTTTCTTTCTTTCTTTCTTTCTTTCGTTCTTTCTTTCTTTCTTTCTTTCTTTCTTTCGTTCTTTATTTCGTTCTTTCTTTCGTTCGTTCTTTCTTTCGTTCTTTATTTCGTTCTTTATTTCGTTCTTTATTTCTTTCTTTCTTTTGTTTTCCTTTTTCTCCTGTTTGTTTCATTCTTTCTACTTTTTTGTTTTTACCTTCTTTCCTTTCCGTATTCCTTCATCACCTCTCATTTCGAATCATTTGTTTGCTCCCCCCCTTTTATTTCTTTTTATTTAGTAGATCGTTTCACTGTCGATGCACTCTTTCTTTTCTTTCATTCTTTTCTTTACTTGTTCTTTTTTCTTTTCCTTTTAAAAGGGCATACATATTGCTCGGACAACATCATATCATTGTCAAGCTAATATTATGAGGACAATGAAAATGACTCCCTTTTTTTAGAAAATAAGACGTTTAAAATTCGAACGAGGGAAGGACCCGTACAAGCCAACACAATTTCTCTTTTTGAGGAGAAATACGCATAAAAATTGCAACGAGTGTCAACTTAATTATTCTCTTCGAATGGAGTTAAACTTGTTTTTGCAATAGATATGCCCTTTAATGTTCAATTTGTGTCTCTTGTCCCTTTTAGTTTTTTCTTCTTCTTTCTTTCTAAGTTTACTCTTTTTACTATTTTCTTTTTCATTTTTGCTTTATTTATATCCTTCAATTCTGTTCTCTGCCTTCTCACTGTTTCTCACTTTCTTGCTACTTTTCCTTAGCATGCTGCACACGTTCGACTTGTCCACTAAGCCACTGCCGTGATTGAGTGTAAGTCACTCGACAAAATCAATTAACGATGCCTTTAAGAGAGAGCCGTGGGCACTGGCGCGGCTCTCTATACTCCCGTAATTACCGTCTCTTAAAAACTGACACCTTTACCTCCGAGTTAGTTGTTTTATGAGTAAAGTAACACAGCTAATCTATTACAAGACTAATATTATTAATTTTGAGATTCTTGATCTCTTTAAAGTACATATCTGATACAGAGGATTAAGTCTGATGGATGGTTTGGGGTTGTTGTTCTTTTGGCGCTATTGGTGATTGACTTGTGTAGGTTGTTTTGTTTTTCTTTCTTTACCTTTTTTAAATTGGTCTAATTATCTGGTTATTTAAGCTTAATGAATATAAGTCATATTTTCTTCACTTTCTATTCATTTGTTTCGCTTTGTTTAATAGGCCTATGTATATTAATATGTTTTGATATGCTTTAAGTTATACCTGAAACTTGAATTAGGATTATTTTTTGGATAGGATAAACAAACAAGTCTACGTGCTTTAACCCCATGAGAACTACCTGTCGATTGGTCAAAAAGAGGTTTTCATTATCTATTGGACCAATCAGCAACATTGTTAGAATAATTTCACCACGCAAAAAATTGGGGTGAATTATTTGCAAAGCTCCATTCTGACTGGTGATTAAAATGAAGATATCATGTAATTGACCAATCAGAGGCAATGTTAGATCGGCAGGTAGTGCTCAGGGGGTTAAAATGATACCACCTTACAACAATAGTTTGTATGCGTGCCTCGATTATTATTTCAAAAATATCAAAGAACAATATAAAAATAATTAGAATTATATAAATCCTAAAGATAACTTGACCGTGTCATCTGGCCAAGTTTTATAAATCCAAATGCCATGGGGTTCTGCTTTGTTTTTTCACTTTGTATATCTGTTAATTAAATGTATGCTGGCCATAGGCTTCAACATTAAAAGTCTAAGTTTTGAGATATCTTGTTTGTACTCATTTTAATGCATTTTTCATGCTGTTTCCAAATATAGTCATGAAAATTTACAAATCTGTGAAATTTTTGAATTAAAAAAAATTGAAACTTGCAGTTTAGAGAGAGTTAAAGATCTGCAACTTTAATTATGATTATTGTTTGGCATATTAAAATATAAACAAACAAATTTGTCCTTCATCTAAAGTTTTTCGAATATAAAAGTTTGCGCACGCAAGCGGTACTCATTCAAACATTAATAATAATATTTTTAAACATAGGCCTATTTGTGACAAAACATTATTTACTAGCCAATAATTTCAAAAATATAATTAAATACGGTAATATTAAATAAATTGTTTTCAGTCAGCCGTCAGTGTGTAAAATTCCACAGATTGGTAAGCAATAACTAAATTAATCACAAGAAATTACTTCTTCACACAATTCATAAAGACATTTTGATTAATTCTATAATTTCAATATAAATTCATAATACTTGACGGACCAACAAAACTAAGAGGGTTGGATATTATAGTAATTTGTTTTGCGGTTCGTTAATATTAGTAATAGCTATTTAAAACCTGTCTTTGGTCCACAGAACGCAATCTGATAACAATTTATTACAAGAAATTACTCCCTCACAATAATCACCATAAAGATATATTTAATATCAATTTTGATATAAGTTTACAATGCTTGATAAGACAACTTTTAATAACGCTTTCTTGGTCACGCATTCAGAGCTAAATAAAGGCAGTATTATACCATATATGGAAGAAAGTGAAGTCCATTTTGAATGGCACGTGCCAAGGTTTGCATTCCGTGTGTGTTCAGTGATTTAAGAGCTACTACCCTTAAGTGCTTTATGCGATGAGCACAAAACCCCATTCTTTAACATCGCAGCCGGACTCAAAGGATGGAGTTTAAACGGATGCCCATAATGCCTTGCGCCGTGTAACTCAGCTCAACTCATCGCGCCTGCGTACACGAACCTGCAGTACTACTCCCCCATTCAAGCATTCATATTTTGGGGTTAAAACTTTTTATTGAAGTTCTGCTAAATTAAACATAGCTCAATCCTAATCATTCATTTAGTCCTAACCGAAGATAAAAGAAAAAGTTCACTATTTTACTAATTTATTGCAAAAAGAGCCAAAAACATGCATTTTCGGCAGAAGTTGATAATATTTTTTTAATCTCAAAAATTTAGTGCTGTATTTTTCTGGAATGGGGAGTTGTCCTATTTGCTTGAACATGTCGTTCTCGTTAGAAATGGTTTGGTTCAATGTGGAAGATTAAGGTCATATTTTCTATGGGGTGTGTGGCTTTCAGCTGGAATATAGCCCATTGAGACTCTCTATCTAAAAATGAATATTTTAAAATTTCAAAATATAACACTAATTATTGAATAGGTCTAGAGGCCATAATACACATTACATGCAAAACAAAACAAAACAAGAAAAGAAAAAAGAAACCGTGCGTAAACGATGAAGGCAAACAACCCTCCAAACATTTAAAGTATATAGCCTATGCCAAATAAATTCATGTTTTCTATATAAAGAATGATATAGTTTTTTTCTTTTTTCCGGAGAAATTCGGCGAAAATTAGATTGTTTTTTCTTAAAATACCATAAAAATAACATATAGGCCTACCTAGTCGGGAATTTTTTTTAAATCGCATTTCGCATTTGTTTTCAAACCACTCGTGAGAGCTTTGAGACGAACCTTTTATTTTTTTGACCTAAGTTTGGTCAGTATTTTGCAATTTGCAATGTATTGTGGGTATGTTTTATTCTTTTCGTCCTCTCATGGTAGCCAAACAAACCAGTCTCTGATACACAATCTATGACGTTGTCAGAGTGATAGCGTAAACGTGGTAAATTCAAAAATGATAGAAGAGCAGATCTGTGAGATCGAGATAACAGTGGCTCCGGAACCGGGGTCGGGGGGGCTCGGCCCCCAATAATTTGGATGCCTATGGAAAATTACCATTGCCCCCCCCCCCCAATAATTTTGGCCAGGCACCATTGCCCCCCCCCCCCAATATTTAACATCTTCCGGAGCCTCTGGATAAGTATCATATACATGTATAGATAACTATATGCATGGCTGTGATTTTCTTTGAGAGGAGTCCATGTGATCAGAGTCGATATGACCTCTCTATCTCGATTTGAAAACTTTTATGCCCGGTCCCTCAAATTATTAAAAGGGAATTGTGTTATGAGTTTATTTATATTAATAAAATTAAATCCCAAATATGTTAGGACCCCAACCTCCGAAGAAAATAATATACCCCTCAGATGAAAAAAAAAACCAACAACTTATTAACAAATTGAGAAAATATGGAGTCGCCAACGTTTATATAGCGATAAGACAGATCATAAAATGATCTTAACCTAAAGTGGTCTTAACCCTGGAATTATGAAAACTTTTGGACCTCATATACTATAAGTATACAAAAATACAAAAGTATATTCATAGTGGCAAACATTTGATGAGTTCATCTGTGACATGACCGCGTCACTGACGTCCAATTATGGTAAAAATGCTCGGTTTAATTTGGAGAAAATGCAAAAAAAAAAAAAAAAAAAACACCATATTTTAACCCAATTGTTATTAAAAAAAAGGGTCAAAAACGCAACCTCGTATCCGGGTACATTACGCTAACACTTATTTTGTACAATGTATGATTTTGTATAAATAAAAAAACCCGTGTAGCACAATGTAAGCGTTCTTGACCAACTATAAACTAAACTGTTCCTTAGTCTCCAAGTTCTCAGTGCATTTCAAACAGAATATCAAGACTAAGAAGAAAGAACATTTGAATAAGTTTGAGTTTGTCACATGCTCAACTGTCACAGCAGACCGTGGGGTCATAACCCCTGTTCCACTTGATCGCCAAGCCAAGTAAGTCTCAAAGTGACTTGGTAGCCCTGGGGCATTATATGGGCCATTTGTTGGCAAGAAAATCATCGGGAGAAATTCAAAATCCATGTTGAGCTTATGGTAACATGAAGAGTTGAAACTTTGCCGAAGACTAATTGAAATTTAATACGGTTGTAGAAAGTGACACTGTATAATAGTGTACAATAAAAATAATACAGATGCTCTTACTTTGTTATTTGAATACTTCTCCAAATTAAAATAAATTATATGATATCGCTTTCAAAATATCTATTTAAAATAAATTATAATAGGTTTTGCGATGGTACAATAAAACAATTCCATTTTCTCACATATTTATCCATTCTTTTTTTTGTATTTCTGTTTTTATTGCCCTATACTTGGAACTGGTGGGTGGAGAAAGATATATTTATCCAGGTGGTGTATGACGTGCAGTCCCTAAATTCAGTAAATTTTCATCGTCAACCGTGTAATTGAATGGGATTATTTTGAAATTTTAAAACGCTTGAAATATCACAAGCAAATAGACCTATGTTGATAAATAATATAAATACAAGCTAAACCCGTTGGGGTTCGATAATTCCCAATAGCAATTTCTATGAAAAGCTCACTGCCATCTCTGACATTTTTGGTCTTCATCAGCTGGTCAACGATTACACACGCACGCCAGAAAATGGTCCTCCCTCGATGCTCGACCTTGTGTTCGCTTCAAGATCTGATCAAGTGTTTGATGTTCAAGTAACTGAGAAACTTGCTACTTCGGACCATCATATGGTAACTTTTAAAATTAGAGGGAAACCACGGGTTTACCCAACCTTCGCAGAACATTTTATCAATATGATCGCGCTGATGTAGAGCAATTAAATTATCTGGTTTCAAATACTGACTGGTACAATGTTTTCAAAGATGACTGGCCCATTGATCGGGTCTTGGACTCCTTCACAGAGACTTTTTTTCTCTTATATAGATAAATGTATACCTACACTGTAAATTGGCCAGAACACATGGAACGCGTTCATTAATGTAACGGTTTTTTAACACATGACACGTGTTCAACTTATTTAGAGAACACTAGTGTTAATGTAGAGAACACAGGTGTTATTACCTTAGAACACTAGTGTAACATGTTCTAATTCTAATAACTCTGGTGTTCAAAATTACTATCTATGAACACCTCGGACACATGAAAGAAATGTAACGGTTTTTTAACACATGACACGTGTTCAAACATTGATTTTCAGAATGCTGGTGTTCAACCTTTATTTATACATTTTCAAAATCTCATTACTCGACAATAAACAAATGCATGGTAGTATAAACAAGATAATGGCGGTGTTCCGAAGAATTCCGATGACATCAGAGAGTTTTCACCTAAGGCAAGCCCAAGGCTCGAACCCTCGCCGAGCGTATCTCCCGGCTGACAGCGCAACGCATTTGAATGCGATTAAAATCGCTCGGCCATAGTCACCCGCTTGTGTCTCTCCTATGCTTGTTCATCTCTGTCAACAGATATACGGGCTCCGAGTCGCTCCCAAAGTTGCCCTGAATTTCATTCTTCTCTAAATCCTTTGAATTTACTCTCACTATCATCCCATTTGTCTTGGAAAAGACAATTTGTTATAGCGTTTCTCGGAAGCGTTTCCACGTTGCATCGCCACGCCATTGTTGTTGTTGTTGTTACTTATATCCCTCCTTCAAAGGAGCACCGTGTATTTCTCGCTGACACGTCGCAGCTCTCCAACGCCTCTATCTGCTCATGCGTTCCATTTTTGAACACCAGTATTCAATATAATCATTCAGAACACTTGTGACACGTCTGATCAATACTATGTGTTCTACATTATACTATAAGAACACTAATGTGCAAGGCTTATCATATTTTCAAATACACTATTGTTCTAAAGAGACAATTATGAACACCTCGGACGCGTCTGAGAGGCGTCACGTGTTCGGGAACATTTGCAGTGTAAGGTTACTAAAAAACGTAAATTTAAACCATGGTTTTCTCATGATCTGAAGCGTATGAGTACTAAAAACAGAAAGCTTATCATAAAGCTAAACGTAGTGACAGACAAGCTGATTGGGAAACTTATCGTAAGTTGAATAATGAATTTACCTATGCTAAGAAACAAGCCTACAATTCTCACTGGGAAGTTAAGTTTGCCAAAATGATAACTTAAAAAGTTTCTGGTCATTTGTTCGCTCTAAACGTGCTGAGCCAGATTCTTGTTCTTTTGTCATTGATGGTATTCAATCATCCAACCCGTCTGAAATTGCAAATGGTTTCAATCACTTATTTGCCAGTTATTTTACCAATTCCAGTCATGTCAGGGAGGTAACTTCTCCTGTTCTTGATGTCCCCACCATAAGTCATATTAAAATATCTGATGACATGGTTTTTAAAAACTCAGGAGTCTCTCCCCTGACAAGGCAGTTGGTCCTGATGAAATCTCATGTCGTATGCTCAAATTGTGTGCAAACCTCATCTGCCCTGTTCTCACTCGCATTTTTAACATATCCATTTCAACTGGTAATCTTCCTTCATGTTGGAAGACCGCTAATATTGTTCCTGTGTATAAAAAAGGTGATCGGAGTGATTTCAAAAATTATCGTCCGATTGCACTTACATCAATTATTGTCAAAATGTTGGAGAGTATTGTTTCTGACCACATCCGTAATCATCTTTTGTATAACGGTCTTCTTTACACTGACCAGCATGGATTTTCTCCTGGGAAATCGTGTACCACTGCTTTAAATGAAGCCGTTTGTGAGTGGAACAAAATTTTGGATCGTCGTACATCCCCGACACCGCGTATTGACTTAGTTTCAGTTGATTACAGTCGCGCTTTTGACTCTATTTCGCATACAGTTCTTTTGGCAAAGCTGCATCGCACTTATGGTTTTAGGGTCCACTCTAAGCTGGATCTCTTCCTTCATTACCAACCGCAAGCAGAGGGTTGTTTTCCGTGGTCAAATGTCCAATTTTGTTTCTGTCCTCTCAGGTGTGCCCCAAGGGTCGGTGTTGGGGCCACTGCTTTTTAATATTTATGTCAATGACCTCCATCTTCACCTCTGCTCCAAGATTTTTCAATATGCTGATGATACCTTTTTATTTCGCACAATTACCAATGATTCTGATATTAAAATTCTTCAGAATGATCTTACTACACTTCACTGGTGGTCAGAGAATAATGCTCTCCAACTAAATCCCCAAAAGTGTCAGGTTATGTGTATTACCCGTCGTAAAAATAAGCCTTCTCCAATTTATCTTGTGTCAAATACTAAGCTTTCTCAAGCTAACAGTCTTCGTCTTCTTGGGGTTCAGATTTCTTCTGACCTCACATGGAATGTACATGTATCTTATGTAACCAAAAAGTGCAATAGATTGTTAGGTTTTCTTAGAACTGTGGTTGGAAATCAAAATCAAAATATCCTCCTTACGCTGTATCGTTCCCTTGTTTTACCTATTATTGATTTCTGTTCCCCAGTTTGGTTTGTTTATCGCAAAAATCACATTAGCACCCTGGAAACTATTCAACGTCGTGCCACCAGGTTCATATTGGGTCAACGGCGGGGGGATCAATCATATGGGGAACGTCTCAAACAACTCAACATCATGGATCTTAACAACAGAAGGAAATATTTGTCTATCTGTTTTGCCTGTACTTGTATATTAAATTGTAACGCTTTTGGTTTCGGCAATTGGTCTGTAAACACACGTCACTCAGAAAACTTAGTTTTTAATCATAATATCACACCCAAAACTGACAGTTTCAAATTTACCATTGCGGTAAATTTCCCTCGCCTGTGGGCTGGTTTGCCAAATTCTGTAAAGGATCATTTTATTTTGTACATGGGCACAAAGTCTTTTAAAAACATTTGAAAACTTATTTAGTAAATAATAGTACTGAAGAGCAGGACTCTTAAATTTTGTTGTCTCGGTTTTCTGCTCAGTGACCTACTTTATCCATCTTCATGCACTCTAAATTTCAGGGATTTAAAATGGATCCCAAGGGACTGTGATTGGGGACCGATCAAGTGTTGGATTTGAAATTGAATCTTTAAGATTTAAAATTAAATCTTTTGGATTTAAAATTCAAATCTATAAGATTTATTTTGGATCTAGAGTTGATTGGTCCCTAACTACGGTCTTAAGGATTTATTTTTAGTCCTTGTAATTTAGAGTGTGACCTGTGTTGGTCTGGTGGGTGGGGTGGGGTGTTGCTGGGTGGGTTGGTTGGGTTCTGGTGGCCGGGGAGGAGGGGGGGGGGGGGGTAAAGCCATGTGTCTGATAGGTAGGGGTCACTGAGCAGATTTCCATCTTGTAATAATGTAATAATGTGTACATCCATATCGGGAGGGTGGGCTTGTTGGCTGCTGCATGTGCCTCTTTTCATTTGTTGGCCTTGGGTGGATGCCGGACTCGTCCCGGGTCCCGGTCGCTTGGGGTCGTCCCGGGTTGCCTGGTTTGGGAATGTTTTCTGTATTCCTTCATGTAGGCAATGTGGCTTGGGGTTGATCTGGAGTGGCCTCCACGTGGCATGGGTCTGGTTTTTGTTCTTGGCTGGTAGGTGGGGGAGGCATGTGTGATGGCTGGCGGGTGCATCCTTGTGATGTGGATGTACACACAATGTGTTTAAACAGTGCAATAGTATATATTTTTATGTAATTGCCCCCAGGGGCGGCGCCACAGGGGGGCAAGGGGGGCAATTGCCCCCCCTATGATTTTCAAAAAAGGGGCAAAAGGAAGGAAAAAGAGAAAGAGAAGAAGGAGAGAGAAAAGGGAGGGGAGAGAAAGAGAGGAGGGAGAAGAAGAAAAGGAGCAATTTCCCTCCCTGGCCATGGTTAGAAGCTGTTAGAAGGCGGAAACTCCCCCTTCGGACATCTTGCCACTTGTGGAATGCTGACCTACGCGGTTTTAAAGTTGTTGGTTTTTATATTTTGGGCCCATTTTCGGCAAATGTTCCCCCATAAAAGTCACATGGCCTCTCTTGCCTTTCCCAACTACTTTGGAAAAATCCTGGCTACCTCACTTTCCTGGCGCGGCAACAAAATAATGCAAGTCTGTGTCAGGCCTAATAATTATAAATAAGTTTACTTTCAGTCCGATATCACACAACTTTTACGGGGTTTCATCACATTGTATATCCAAAACCTATATACTAGAACGCCTCTCTCAGAAACAGGGCTGTCAACTTTTTGGAATTGCTTGGCGTGAGACAGAGGCGTACCGGGATTTTGCCGACTCCAATGTTCATTTTGTACCATGATTACTTGAGCCACGGTGCTCGAGAATGTGGAAAGGGGGGGTAAGAGCAACAAATTATTCATGACGATGCGTGAGATTTTACTAATTTTCCAGCTTTTTGCGTGAGATTTACTACCTAGGCGTGAGATTATACTACCTTAGCGTGAGACCGTGAGAAAGTGACCCAATGCGTGAGACTCACGGCCAATGCGTGAGAGTTGACAGCCCTGCTCAGAAATAGTGTAAAAAAATGCACCAATATAAATAAGCCATTGGCTTGCCGATTTATTGGGGGGGGACTGATTTTGAAAAGGTGGACCTGTTTTGGACCTTTTCCTAAAATGTTGACCAAGAAAGCATAAAGAACCTAATTTTTCGCTCGCTACACTCGCGAATGGGCAAATGTTGTCCTTTTCTGATTGAAAAGCATTAAAAAAATGGGGTTTTTTTCTCGCTTGCAAAGTGGACCTTTTCGGCTTTTAGTGATCATAGGGGGCGACTACCTCCCGCCTAGAGGCGTAGATCCGACCCGGGGTGTGGGGTATAAATCCCCCCAATATTTTGATAGGGTCCATACAATCATTCCCAAATGTTGACGCCTGTCATGTGGGTTTCTGACCAAAGTAACCTCATATTTGGCCATTTTAGCCTAAAAAAGTGCCAATTTTTTCGCGCTTCGCGCGACTGTATAAGTTTAACATTTCCACCATATTTCACTTCGTGCACATGAACTTTAATTTTGTTGCCAAAAGGTACTGGATTTACTTATTGAGTAGGTCCATGCCTAAAACCAGCGGGCTGAAAGTCGGACCCGTGAATGAAATCCATAAATATATGCGGTTGGAAAATAAATAAATAACCCTAAAAAGGGTGATGATGGTGCATCAAATGGCTTCATTTGTGCTTTCATTTTGAAAAATTTCCATATTCTGAGGGGGGCACATCCCCCTCAGACATTTCTGCGTCGCGCAGCGCGACGGGCGGCGCTGTCGCACCGCATCACAAATTTCCTAAATTGTTCTGCCCCCCCTATCAAAATACCCTGGCGCCGCCCCTGATTGCCCCAATGGGTTGGAGGAGTCACACCTTTTGGTGACAGTGTCTTGATGCTTCTGACTCTTCCTGGCTAGCCCATTGGGTCTATTTTACTTTTGTTTCCTTTTGTATGTATTGCGTAATTTTACTTTGCTTTTTGATGTATTTTAGCCGAATTTGTAAAATAAATAAAATAAAAATAAAATGAACCCCACAAAACTAACCGAGTAGGATATAGAAAATGCCATACGGCCGGGCGGTTTCACGAGTTGCCGGCTCGATCATGTCATCCGCCGCCTGTATTTATCCATTCTTTCTGTAGTGCTGCTATGTTTCAACTTCATATCTTAAAAGTAACTTAACTTTATATGAGCGCAAGACGACATGTGTGAGTGATAACCATATGTATCGCACAACAAACGTCGAACACAAGAACAACGTCACACACATCATCAGAGCCAACAACATCGGCTGATGACGAGGAAGTTCCTCGAAAGCGCTCCCGGTAAGCGAGAATAAACAAGTAGTGTTGAAGTTAAATTTAATTTACTTTCAAGAACAACGTTGTTTTCATATTTTTCTTTTCTATTTTCTTTTTAGAAATTATTTTTATTTAATTATTTTCATTATGTTTGAACCTATTGCGCAAAAGAAACACAATGACAAATTAGATAATTGAATGTTGCACATCTGAAAGTTTTAGTGCTTCTTAACAAATAAAAGAAGGAGTACATATTTGTGAAGGTATTACTGCACGCAGTGCCATTAACATAATGAAATTATATGATTTTGTTGAGTTTGCTATACTGCAAGAAAATTGTCTATTCTGACCAAAATTATACTATCGAAAAAAACTGCACTGGTTTTGAAGTTCTGTTCATCACAATATTTTACTGCGTCTGAAAAAACGAAAGAAATAAAGAACGAAAGAATGAAAGAAAGAAAGAAAGAAAGAAAGAAAGAAAGAAAGAAAGAAAGAAAGAAAGAAAGAAAGAAAGAAGAAAGAAAAAAACAAGAAAGGAAGGAAGGAAGAAGGAAGGAAGGAAGGAAGGAAGAAAGGAAGGAAGGAAGGAAGGAAGAAAGAAAGAAAGAAAGAAAGAAAGAAAGAAAGAAGAAAGAAAGAAAGAAAGAAAGAAAGAAAGAAAGAAAGAAAGAAAGAAAGAAAGAAAGAAATGAACGACTGATAGTCACTGCTTCAAGTTTCATTATGCGTTCGATCAACTTCTAATGCTCATATCAAGATATTTATTTTAGCACACAATATTGCTTATGATATTAATACATAAACAAATTTCTAAATTTCATACACTTACAAAATCGATAAAATATATGTACATGTTGTATAGCACCTACTTACCTATTTTCTTCCGATGTTGCCCGCAGTTTCAACGAAAGGCTTTCTCTTTCCTGACCGTGCAGCTACACCCACTTTTACCAACAGGGGTTCTCCTTCTTTTTATTCCAAATTATCCCCTCTGTTTAGTTTGACCATCCACCCATCGTATAAAGCACTGTAACATGGTTAAATAAACACCTTTGCACTTATCACCGTTGTTGTCCATTTTCAACATGTTTTTATTACATGTCCGATCCCCGAACATCTTCTTTTCAACTCATTAATTGAACAATACGTTATCAGATGTGAGCTTTGAAATCATCGAGAAAACAGATGACAATATCATAAAAACATGTGATGATCTAGATGTTAATATAAATAGGCTAATATTCACAAAAATGATAACAATGATGTTAATAAAGCAGGGAACATTTTAACCGGTTTACCAACTGGTGCGTCCATTTATGTGTGTAAAGTCAATAGCAATTGGACTGAGTAAAAATGTTATTGTCACTGCAATTAAACAATTCGTTGTGAAATGTAAGATAAATAATATAAAGAAAAGAAGACAAAATTTATTGTTATATTTTGTTTTGGTAACAAGAACGACTCAATTTTCCCAAAACACAGAAATTATTTACAATAGTGATAATATTGATTATGATAATAATAATATAATGTTATAACATCGATTGCACTGAATCTCATTTTGTAGATACTTGTATAGACAATAAATATGTCTTTGTTCAAATTACTATAATTGTTTTGTTTTGCCGTATTTTTATAGACTTTGCCCTTAATAGCAGGGCAAGGAATGGCAAAAGAAACATGATAAAACGGGTCATTTGGACATATGGACTATATCAAGCCTTTTATTCATGATCTAAAAAAGAAATAAAATATACAAAAACGAATTAAAGAAACTTAACAATGAAAGGAAAAAGGCGTTTGATACATATGCGCATTTTAAGGGGTGGCCAATTCATGCGTTTCATGTCCACTGCGGTATCGCCTCAAGTCGCGATCAATTAATACTTTCTGCACGAGAGACTCCACACACACACCACATGCACAATTCGCCAAATCATGTTTTCATCCGAAAAAATACCAATCATATCTCAAGAACCACTCAACCAATACTAAGCATATTTGTACTTATTTGAATGAATTTTTTCATGTAGATTCCAAAAATAATCATAATACTGTAAAATTATGCAAATTTGACAATTTTATAATTTTTTGACATTCTTCATTTATAGCTTGGGGTTAACATGGTTAAGCGCCAAATGGGGTAAAATGGGGTTTATCGTATGTGTTGAACGATACCGCGTATGTTATCAAGAGTATACACCAGTAAAATTTTATGAAGATAGTACCCGGACAAGGTACGTGTTATCTTTGGCCTAATTTGTCGTGATGACATCTTTGTTTCATATACGATACATTATCTTATTGTGTTGTACTGTCACACCTAAAGGTGTTACGCATCATCATAACAATCTGCCTGTCAAACATTTTATAAGGAAAAGCAAGAAAAAAATGTCATTTTTGTTCTTAAAATGGTTAACAGATTCAGCACTTTGTATCCACACCCCTAGTGAATGTGATTGTATTACTAGTTTTGAAAGTATTTTGTTGCTGTTTTGATGACAAAGCGCTATTTGATTGTTTGTATTAAAGGCGAGTCGGAGCCTTCAGGCCACATTTGTCCCGTTTTGGTAATTTTGCTTAAATACAGTTTATTTTTGCAAGGTAATATATTGATTTGATAGGAAATTGGACAAGGAAACCAAGGTTAAGGTTACATTTGTATTTCCATATTATGTATTGCGGTTATTGAGTTTATGGCAAATAATAGGCAACACCTGACATGTAAAACAATGGCCAAGATAGGGCAGCCCATTAAGGGTCATTGGTCGACAAAGAGTCAAAGTTACGGTTTAGGGTATTTTAGGTTAGGATTAGGGTTAGGGGTATAAGATTAAGGGGGTACTACACCCCTGCCCAATTTTGTGCCTATTTTTGCATTTTTCTCAAAAATTATAGCGCATTGGTGACAAGTAAGATTTGTATATTATAGGGGCAAGGACTACAACTACTGCACTGGAAATTTTATTTCAGCACACAGACAACAGTTGTGGAGTTACAGTCAAAAATGAGGGAAAACCAATATTTGATCAATAAATCAATAACTACTTGCCTTGAGTTGCTGAATTTTCAGTGCAGTAGTTGTAGTCCTTGCCCCTATAATATACATATCTTACTTGTCACCAATGCGCTATAATTTTTGAAAAATGCAAAAGTAGGCATAAAATTTTTGGGTTTATAACTAAGCTATTGGCTTTTTGGAGGGGGCGTGGGGTGGGTGTGTGCGTGTGTTTTTGTTTATTTGTTGGGGTGGTGTTTTTTGTTGTTGTTGTTTTTTGTTGTTGTTGTTGGGTTTTTTTTTGAGGTGTTAGAAATATTGGGCAAAAAACTGCAATGTTGATTTCGATCAAATTCATCTGAACTATCAAAATTGAGCGAGTATGGCGTATAGCGTACGCAAAGAAAATCATCATAGCATCATATTTACAACATCTTTGATTATCGCAGTTCAACAATTTCCCTATATTAGTTTGATGAAAGTTATCAAATTTCTATAGCAGCACCAGCTTCTTGCTATTGAATGCCAATTTAAGGCAATTTCCGCAAGTAAAATATCTTAATCTTACGCAGGGCTGACTTAGGGGTCGACAGGAGGTCGAGGGATGTGGCAGTTCGCGTGCGTATACTCTCTTCGCGTGTGCATCCTCGCGTGCCATGGACAGTGACCCTTTTCTTAGACCATAATCCATTATGGTCCCTTATGCCCCAGAGGATGATTTAAGGAAGCCCCATCATGCACTGCAAACGTGTTATCACCAGAGTTTCAACTGCCACTTTACTTTTCAAATCCCATTGAACTCTGTGCAAAAGATGTTGTTTAAGAATTGTGCGTGTGTCATTATTAGTTGGTCGATTTCAGATCTAAAGTGATGTATGCATGAAGGATAATTCACACCTTCTGTAGGTAACATAAAATGTGAAATCGACCAGCATTGTGAATGCGTTTTTATTGTAAATATATCAGTCCAAATTCAAATTTAACCATGGCCGTCAATGCTATGTGCGAGCAGTCGTGTCATGTTCACTCACACAGCTGTGCTAACCGCAAGTCAACACAGTGGCGTGGTGGGAAGTGCTTAAATCATCCTCTGCTTATGCCCCTTACTATCTATCCAATCAAGGCATATAACTGGTATCACCACGGTTAGTTTTCTTAGTGCGTCTACGATGCCGGTGCCACGTGCCAAATCTGCCCGTTCTTACCGGGGCTACCTACTTGTAGGAATGATGGGCGCACTGTCAAATATTGATGATGAATTTCATAATCCATAAATACCCGGTGGAATTGTATTCCAATATCATAGGGGCCTATATTTTCATCGTGTAAGTATTTTACTTGCGAATTTGTTATCTTTTTTTTTTTATCTTTGTGAATTTTGACTAACTTCAATACTTCAAATATTTGAAATTTGGGGGAAAATCAGGCTTTTTAATAATTTTTTTAATTGAGCATTTTTTGACCATTTTGGTGCAAATTTCTCAAAGTTGGTCAAAACTAATAACGGTTCCTAGATATTTTTATCCATATAGTTTAAATTAAAATTAATTTAAAAAACTCCGGTTTATTTGGATTTTCTCCAAAAATGAGCATCAAGTTGGCCAAAATTTGTCCTCACAGATGAATTAATCAAGTCTTTGCCATTCTAAAAATGTATACTTTTATATTCTTTGGAACAACAATTATTTAGCAGTTATGACACCCAAAAGTTTTCATAATTCCAGGGTTAAGACCACACTCATCATGCGCGTATTTTTTTTCGGGGGGGGGCTTTGGGGGCGCCAGCCCCCCGGGGTAAAAGCAGGGGGCGGCCAAAATGAAGGGGCGGCGGAAGAAGAAGGGCGGCAAAAACATGGGTGGCAAAAACGAAGGGGCGGCAAAAAGAATTAATAGATAAAAAAGGGCTGAAAATTTGATAAAGCACTAAAAAAAAATTTTGAAACCCTTTTTTTTTTTGCTCTTCACTTTTTCAAACCACCGAGAAAAAAATTGGGTCAACCTTTTCGGGCTGTTAAGGAAGGGGCGGCAAAATTGAATTTTCTTCAGCCACCCCCACATACCACCCCCCCCCACCCCCCACCCCCGGGCTTGGGGCGGCCACGGTAGGCCTACGCCACTGATCATATGAGTTCACAAACACCATCTCAACGTCGATTTCCATCTCCCGGGCTTCCTCGCAGAATAGATTTATCAAGCCACCATATGAAAATCCGCGTGATGTATAAATGCGACAACAGAACATGCAGGTCCCGGAAAAGGGGTTGGAATAGGACAGTATAAATCAATATGCATGCATGGGGAGTATCGGTAGTGGCGAAGTGGGGGAGGGGGTGTGGGGGGAGGGGGGGTGGGGGGTATGGGATATAATGTGGGTAAATAGGCATACCCTCAGCATTGGGGAACATATCTTTTCTGAAGGATCATTACTCCGCGATCCGAAGGCTCATTAATCCGAAGGGTCGTTACTCCGGATTTACAGCAAGGTTGCTCGTTAGTACTCCGAAATTCGGAACCGGAGTATCAAGTCTTGTTCTAAATTCGGTGTATTGACCCTTCGGAATAATGAACCTTACAGAAACGACCCTTCGCCGAATATATCAGCACAAACATGCAAGCACACAAGCAATATTGGGCTTCAAAATAAGAAATCGGACACAGTTTTACATGGGATGGCCAACATTTTAGGCCGCTTTTACTCCAGAACTTCAAAACCAAGTAATATACCACATGTACCAGGGAGAAAATACTTTGCAAGCTGACTCTACCAACAATATACCGCGAAAACTTAAAGCAATAGGCTTGACAGGAGGGAAGCAATGCATACGCTGAAATGCAATTTGGCGCGAAATCATCAGAAAAGACCGCGAAATAAAATCATTAGAGCCTTGTTTCAAAGTGATTAAAAGTCATTGAAATCAACGCATGACTTATGACTATATCCATATCGTGTCCAATGTGGTGTAAGTTGTTCGTATGTAGGCACGCGAGTAGTGTTATTTGCATGAATGACAAACCAAACATGTCAAATCTAATTTGGTCTTCATCTCGAAATCATCATATTTAATACCTTTTTATTTTATCTTATTTTCTTCAAATTAAAAACCCAAAACGCGATGATACAAATTAAAATAAAAACCGCCGCACGCGCACACGCATGCAATGATGCTTTACCATGACAGCCCACCCACTGAATGTACAAGAAAAACATCATCATCTTAAATTTGATTTGAACCATCTTAAGAAAAGTGAAAAGTGCGCTGTAGCGGAATGATCTTTGAAAGAAGAAGACAAAATTCACAATTTAAGGACAGATTGACCCACCCCATGACACGTGGTTCAAACCACGGGTGATTGCATGCAGAAAACCTATCGGTTGCTAAAACTTTGCCATCGATCTTCAGAACGCGTTTTATCGTTTTAAGGTGACTCTGGTCAATTTGTCCGAGGTTTCAAAAATAAGAATGGAGAGAACGTCCTCTATACAGACTTGCCCAATTTTCAGGACGAATCTGACACCCTATCACCTTATAGGAACTTGTATGATAATGTTTCTCTCTCTTCTTTTTCTTCCCCGTCTTCTCCCTCTTCCTTCTTTATCAACCCAATTAAGGGTTCCTTCTTTTTAAGACAAAGTACTCAAACCTTCTTCTTCCCCTTCCCCATGTTCCTTTGTCTTCTTCTTTATTTTTGTTTACTTTTTCTTTTCCTCTTTTTTCTTCCTTCTTTTTCCTTCGCCCTCCTCCTCTTCCTCCTTCGTAAGATTCCTTCTTTTCAAGACAGTTTAAACAAACCTTCTGGATAGCTCTTGATGCTACCAATTCTGTTACATTAAGAATTACAATTATTTAGTTTACCACTATACTCTGATAAGACAATATTGAACCATGCTTTACATGAATGTGGCTATCCAGTCGACTAGTCCCTGCTATCTACCGAAGATAGCGACACTGCGACAATTTGAGTGCGTTTGTTATCTACCGTAGATAGCAATACCGCGAAGTGATTATTAGTATTCAAACTTGCTATGTGCAAAGGTAAATATATGCTCTCAGCAGGATTGTCTTGCACCCAGTGACTGATCGCTCAATATACCCTTAAATTTCACGTCCTGAAAAGCAGTGTTTATGTGGTGCGATTTTATTACATATCTTCTTCTGATACATTGTAGGCCTACATGGAAGCCATCACGCAAAACGTGGGGGATGAGGATGTCAATTGGTTCACCTGTCTTTGGAGAAAACAGATAAGTGGCAGCCAGTATTACCTTAACAAACTTTTAGAATATTTTCCTAAAAATTGTCAATAAAATTCTGTGTTAATTCTTAGAACACGTGGACATCAAGTCTTATAATGCTCACAAAACCACGTTTTGTGTAGAACACCGTAAAAAGTCTAGTTTTCTGCACCGTTGAGGTAGAAGATATACCATATATTGCGAATTAGCTGACGCGCTCTGCAGATATTGGTGTACAGATTGAAGCATGCGGTATTAATTGCAGCTACAAAATGAAAACATGCAGTTTCTTTATTTTTCACTTAACATGCTTAGAATCTCATTTGCTCACTCAAGCAGGGGATTGTATTTTATTTTCATTTAAGGGGGTACTACACCCCTCGATAAATTTGTGTATATTTTTGCATTTTTCTCAAAAACTAATAACACATTGGTAACATAAGTTATTTATATTATAGGGGCAAGGAATCCAATTACTACACTGGAATTTCAGTGACCCAAGACAAGCGGTTTGTTATTTATGACCAGAAATAAGGTACCTCTAGGATGTACCTCGTTTCCTATCATATATACTGAACCGCTTGTCTTGAGTCACTGAAATTTCGGTGTAGTAATTGGATTCCTTGCCCCAATAATATACGTAACTTTGTTACCTGTGTGTAATTATTTTTGAGAAAAACGCAAAATAGTCACAAATTTACCACATGGGTGTAGTACCCCTTAAGGAGCGACTGGAGGTCGAAGATTAGTTGAAAGTGAAGTAGCAGCTACACTTGGAATACGCATAACGCAGGATTTTTTAGCCCCCTCCCCCAAAAAAGTGGTGACAAAATTGTGTTTAGAAGCATGTTTAATCGCTAAACACTGTTTTTACAGTGCATGGCCCGGCATAGTAGACAGAGAAGCTAAAATGGGCTGAAAATGGGTTTAAAAATAGCCTGATTTTGCATGTATAGTAGTTTGAGGAAAACTTATGGATGCAAGCAGACCCGTAACCAGGATTTATTGGGGGGGTCTGGTTTTGAAAATGTGGGCTTTTGTTTTTCAAAATTTGGACCTTTTGGACTATAAGGGGTGGATTTGGAAAAGGTGGACTTTTTTTTCTCCAAAATTTGGACCTTTTTTGAACAAAAAGGCGTAAAAAACAATTTTCTTCGCTCGCTATGCTCGCAAATGTGACTTTTTAGGTCAAAAAGGGGGACTTTTTAGGCATTTTGGGATTTAGGGGGGAACACCTTTAGATACATTTTTGACAGATATAAAGTATAATGCTTACAAGAAAATCAGATTTGGACCTTTTTTGAACAAAAAGGCGTAAAAAACAATTTTCTTCGCTCGCTATGCTCGCAAATGTGACTTTTTAGGTCAAAAAGGGGGACTTTTTGGGCATTTTGGGATTTAGGGGGGAACACCTTTAGACACTGCAAGAAAATGAATCGAGTGCGTTTTATAGTCATTGAGTGAGTCTATTGTCCTCCGAAAAGGTACGCGTGGACATGGCGGACTGTCGTTTATGCCTATCACCGCCTTCTTGCTTTATAATGACCATTTATTTCATTCAACTTTTCAATCTGTTATCCCGCTACAAAATAATATTATTTTATGTGTTAACCACCAAACTCTAGCGGTCAATTCTGATATAATGGGCTATTCCAGTTAAAATCCATACACCCCCTATGGAAGACATTACCTTAATCTTCCACACAGAGAGTTACCTGATTGTGTGACTCCATTTGAAATTTACAACCCCTGTGAGATATTGAGGTCATGTCTTATATAGGGGTGTATGGATTTCAACTGGAATAGCCGGGAATTACACTGGGCATTTATAAGTAAACACCATTGTTGATATAACACGTAAACAATACAGTATAATGACTGTTAACTCACCACATTTCATTAACTCACAATAATATTATACGAGTGAGCGAGTCTATTTATTTTTAACAAAAAGGGCCAGATTTTGAGGTAAATTTTACATGTTTTGTTAACACGTTCGTGGTTTGGGGAAATCATTCTTGCAGACTCTGTCAAAACATAGTTAAAATATCGCGAGTTAAAAGTTTAATGTTGTAAACAGCGTTTGATGATGTTAAAATTAACTTCATATTAATTTTATGCATGTTTGATACATAAGTGCTTGTGTAACTTTTGTAATGTTGTGATTATCATTTTGAAGAACTGGTAATTTTCAGTGCCTGCAATTTTGCATTATTACATTTCGTTGATGCATCAAGTGGAATTAATTTTGTTCTTAAAGCCATAATGTACGATCTTATAATATGAATTTTTTCGAACCTAATTGTTTTTGCATATTTGTAATGTTTACACATGTCCCAACTTGCACCTAAATGGAATCGGCCAAATTTGTTGTCTTTATAGGTCAACAGAGCAAAGTTCGACATATTATCATAATTAAAAAAATTACGATAATATGTCCTACCATAGAACTGCATGTTAAATGCCAAAATAACCAGTGGGGTTTCTTTCACTTTACCTTGTTATTTCAACTTAAAATGGACATCAACCCTTCCCGTCAGTTATTAAATATTATTTCAACATTTTGAATAAAGAATAACAAAATTAAAATTTGACGGAAATCGTACATTAAGGCTTTAAGATGGAACGGTTTTGGTATGTTGCTTTCTCTTTTCCTTCCCGTTTCTCTCGCGCCCTCTCTGCCTTTCTTACTTTTAGGCCTATACAACCATGACAACATATTAATAAATCTAGTATAAAGAGTTTTAACTCTAAAACACGTTTTAACACAGCATCAGTGGCAGTTGAATTGGAATTAAGCTTTTCTTTCTCTTGACGGGTACCCAAAGGCTTGACAGTCACATTGTATTATTGTTCACTTCAAGCCATATTATAACATTTCTGTAAAAATAGATTAGTATTTATTTTCCATAAAATGTTAGCTTTTACTGTCAGATATGTCCCTTTAATTTTGAGCCAAACAAGTGAGGCAAAACATAGAAAATTGGAATTTACTACTAGCGCCAATGCATGTTACTCCCGCGGTTGAAATACGGTACGATCCTCTGGGTTGTATCCCTCGCGCCGTGTACGTACTGTGCATACGTGTTCGACTAATATTTCCATCGTAATAATAATAAAACGACGGTTCCGGCGTTTTATTCAAAATCTCGGATTTTGACAAAACTACAGCACCTAGTCCTAAAGTCTTGATTTTTGCAGAATATCTTTATTGACTAAAGTACATTACAATCGTGTAAAAACCAGAATTTATCATTTTTGTTGAGGGCGTTCTCCTCAGCAAATGTTATAATATGGCTTTCATTGGGAGTGGCATAGGTGTAGGCCTAAATCCCTTCTTTTCCTTGTTCTTTATCTTCAAATCGGTTTCTCATAATTTCTTTCCATAACCTCCCTTTTATTAGAATTAAGTTTGATAGGTTAGACTGTCACTGCATACTGGACCGTCTGTAGATGGAGCATGAAAATGCCTAACTTCTTGACAACACAGGCCAAGTTAGTCCGAAATTAGGGAATTGTTTTTGTTACCGTACTATCAGTCCGACTCTGGCTGACATAATTGTATAATTGCTTTGCTAGGTCAATCTTTTTTTAACTTTGAGGAGAACCCCCCAATGGGAATTGGAAGTGATAATACTAATAGACAAAATAGGAAGAATTTAGAAAGTTAGGCAAACCAATATTGTCTTCGCAGTCATTTTGTGTAGTTGGCAGTCCTGTGGTAAAGTTAGGCATAATGTGTGAACTTTTATAACGAACACGCTTGTCTGTACACGCTCAATATTCGACTGAATTCGTAGTTTTTCAGCTCTTTTCTATCAAATTCGAAACTTGGTTTATCATTTGGGAAGTCAAAACACCTTCTCCCGAAAATTACCATAACTGTTTGAATGTAATTGTCCGATGTTGGTAAAAGCTGTAAGTTAATTAATTAAAGCCATATTATAACATTTGCTGAGGAGAATGCCCTCAAAAAAAATTTAAATTCTGGTTTTTACACGATTGTAATGTACTTTAGTCAATAAAGATACTCTGCAAAAATCAAGACTTTAGGTGCTGTAGTTATGTCAAAATCCGAGATTTTGAATAAAACGCTGGAAATATTAGTCGAACACGTATGCACAGTACGTACACGGCGTGCGGGATACACATACACACACACCCCGAGGATCGCACCGTATTACAACCGCGGGAGTAACATGCATGGGTGCTAGTAGTAAATTCCAATTTTCTATACTTTACCTCACTTGTTCGGCTCAAAATTAAAAGGGACATATCTGACAGTAAAAGCTAACATTTTATGAAAAATAAATACTAATTTTAAAGAAATGTTATAATATGGCTTTAAGTTATTGCACTTTAAATAAACTGTATTATTTAAGCAAAATTGTTTTAAATAACCACCGGTTATAAATTCACTCTTTGTGGCAATTTTGAGCAAAATTTGTTGATTTTGCCCCCTGAAATTCACTTGGTCACCCACCCCCTCAAATCCTGGTGCTGCCACTGTCTGTAGTTGCAAAACTATCCACACATTCAATTTGATCGTATTTAATCATTTTTAATATGACCACTTACGTAAATGGAGCATCTCTTTGTGAGGTGTTTATTCTTTGTAGTCTATTTCCAATTCCAGTTCAAAAGGTGCAAAATTAACCCAACATTTTCAATGAATGGACAGTCTATACACCGTTGTCAAGTTTAGTGGGTCAATGGTGCAGAAAACTTTTACACAATAATTTACAAGACAAAAGGCAAAAATAGCTTTCAATACAACTGGTTCATATTTTTTTAATTTTAACAGTCCATACACATAGAATTACAGACAGAACATATACTCCTTGAACACGGGGCTGCATGTAATGTGTACTGTACATGTGGGTGCATACAAATATTGATCTGTTATGAGGGCATGGTTAAAATTATAGGCCCAAGGTGATCTCAAAACCATGACTATGTCCCGTGGCGTAACCAAGGGGCATAGTCATGGTTTTGAGATCCCCGCGGGCCTATAATTTTAACCATACCCGAATAAGAAGCAGTCAATATTTGTTTTATATACCAAATCTTAAGATTCTTGTCATCTGTTTGGTTAAAAGCATTGATTTTTGAAAGAGAAAGTAATAGTTTGAATCAATGCGAACGGCACAGACAATTTCCGCATAATTATAGCGCGCGAAAACATTAACGTGTGCGTTAATATCATATTACGCTGGGAACAACGCACACGCAAAACTATGCCCTGGGAATAGTTACTTTTGCGGGCATAGTCAAAACTATGCCCGCTCTTTTAACCAATCAGATGACGGGAATCTTTAGATGAGGCATATATAAATAATTTTATATTATATGCGCCTTCAACCCTGTCCATTTTTCTGCAAGAAAACAGACTACCAAATTTTAACTATGAAAGAAATGGCTTTGTTGTACACCGAAAGATTACATCATATTAAAATAAGGAATTACACAAGTTTTATGTGCAATACTCCATTAAACCTCCAAAAAAGTAACTCGGTCTTTATTCATACACCTATAACTTTCAAAATATTGACCATAGTTGGTATTTGAAAAGACCAATACAATATAATTAGGCTAATTACTTCACTTTTGGAAAAGAAAATGTGCAAAAATTTATGAGTTTACAAAAAGATACCAAGATTTTGTGTTTTTTGGGTGGGATGTTTGTGGGCAAACAGGAATTATTTTTTGCCCAAATGCTTGCAAAATAACAATTGATCACCATAAATGCAACTTTTAAATTCAGGATTTTCCTTTAAAAACACTGCTGTATTGTTAATACTGTACAATGTAGGTGAATGGGGTTATCCAAATGTGCGTAAATAAACCATCTATTACAAATATGATGAATAAAATCAATAGTTCTGAAGCTATAGGCTTATTTATTATTTGTAAGTTACTTTTTGTGAGGAATTAAGTACCTTGGCAAAACCCTGATTTACTTAGTTCTCCAAATAAAATTACCGTATTTGTTCCATTAACCGCCCAGGGCACTTAACAAAGTCACTTTGTGTGGGTGCTTTATTTTTTATAGTGTTTATATAACTGCAAATGTAAAAAATGGCCCAGAATGTGGATTTTATGTGTAAATGGTTCTGTGTTTGATACATGTGTACTTGGATCCTGCAAGTAATGATGGCGGATCATGTGTAGTAATGTCGCTGGGTGGGTGCTTAAAGGGGCATGGGTGGTTAATTAATAGAATGAATACGGTACTTAAACTTGTTGGAAACTTTATCATCGTTGAGCAGGAAAAACCTATGTGCTTGTGGCCCCTGAACATATTTAAAACAAAACTGCCAACAGGTTACATAGGAGGTTTTGCTTTAAACATGTTCAGGCGGACAAGGACATATAGGAGGTTTTTCCTGCCCAACGACGCTTTGTTACTTAATACAATTCTCAATTCTGTATAATATTTGTCCACTCAAGTCCTACCACTCCTGTGGTACAAAAATAAAGATTTAATACATAAAATTAAAATGTTTATACACAAATTTATGTATAATTACATTAACGCTGAATTTAATCATAAAACATATCGTGATTACACAAGTGACTCCATTACAAATTGAGTTGTCTGTGGAAGTGGAGCCAGTGGAGGTAGAAATCAACAAGCACCTTATTTATCTTACCCATTTCTAGAGTCTTTAAGGTCTGTTCACCCCAGGCTGCAATTTGCTTTGCGTTGCCGAAATATTGATTACTTTTTGCTGCAACACAAGTTAAAATGTATAACTTTATTGTGATACCGCAATGCCCTGTACTTTGCAGTACAATGCAGTGCGGCAATGCACCGAACCACAAAGCAACTGCGGTGTAGTATGAACGGACCTTTATTCTGATTTTGTACAAATTGTAATCTGCTCAAATAGACTACAATTAGCTGCGGCACTAGCCGGGGGGATTTCCCCAAACTTTCCAAAACGAAGCTTGACAAGTTTCAAAATCAATCGTAATTTGTGACGTATCATAAAAACCATTTCACTAAAATGACATATGATCAGTATCCTTTGTATATAGGGATTTACTACATGGTTCCATCTTAAAGTTACGTTATGACTGGTTTAGTGAAAGACATCCCTGATTAGTAAAAATTCCTTTACTACATAATAAGACCTATGTTGGCATTTCCAGTGTCATAAAAATGAGAAGTGAATAGAGTTAAAAACCCATCGTCAAATATCGCTTGTGTCGTTTCGCAGTGTAAAAACATCACCAAATACAGGTCAAAACGCTACATATAAGCTAGATTAGAAGCGCCAAAGTGTTGTTGGGCAGGAAAGGAAAAACCTCCTATGTGCCATTGGGCCCCTGAACAGGTTTAAAGCAAAACCTCCTTTGTAACCGGTTGGCAGTTTTGTTTTAAACATGTTCAGGGGCCACAAACACATAGGAGGAATTTCCTATCCATAGGTTTTATCGCCCCCAAATCCAACAAGGGCAGTGACAATGCATCACATGGCATATATCACATTGTGCTATTCCAGTTGAAATCTATACACCCCCTGTGGAAGACATGACCTTAATCTCCTGCACAAGTGTAGTCACCCATTCAGGTAACCCCATTTGAAAGTCACACTCCGTGTTTGGGAGATTAAGATCATGTCTATCCTTGTAGCGGTGTATGGATTTCAACTGGAATAGCCCATTCTGTGCCTGAACTCTTTAAATTGTTTGTGCCAAAACTTAAGGTTTAATTTTAATGAAATCTTTACAAATTTCCACAATATTTGTCAATATAGTAGATGTAATTTTTTTTAAATTAGCATGAGATTATACTCCCGTCAGTATGTAATTACCAAGTTTTAAAAGCAATACTTATAAAAATCCTGCCACTAAAATATGGCATATCTGTGGAAGACTGATACATAGAAATGCACACCAAATCTAAATCCTGTATATCCCAACAGGACAGACCACAGTTCCCAGCAAATACAGAACAATTTTTATCAGGTTATACCTTGGGTTTGGGTAAAAACGTTTTATAGGAATTCATCATGGAACTCTCGGTACACCAGCGACTTCACAGGTAGCAACAGGAGAGTGTATGGTGCAGCTGCAACATTCTCAGAACTGCCTGATCGCGACTGTGCAATAACACGCATTCACGTCTGCGTCCTACGCTACAATGTATATAAGCCACATGTATGCAGTGGGAAAGTTCTACGATGAACACAAATTAAATAATTTTCCTATAGTAAAATTATAGTAACATGTCTTAAAACGTTTTGTATGAAACCACACTCAACAGTTTAAAATGTTGCCAAAATGCTATTGTAAAATATTTTTGGCAAAAAGTTTTCAAAACATGTTTTTAAATGTTATGAAAACATTTTATACCCTTTATATGCCCTTTATAACCCGACATCTGGGGTCGATTTATAAAATAAAAGTTACATGCACCACTGCAGCTTTTCCTTGAATATGGGCTGAATATCACAATATTTTGCATGCACAGGCAAAATTTTACATGCACAGAAGCAATGTTTACATACATCTGTGCACTGTGCATGTAAACCCCCTCTAAATCAAACCCTGCCAGATATTCAAATATTCTCTGCCAACTTTGTCTAAAAAAGATTTTGCAAATAATATCAAAAACATTTTGTGTTTACTAGTTTTTTGAAAGCAGGCCACTCTCATGACACATTTATTGGCGCATGCTACTATATGCTGAAACAAGAAAACAACTCTGCATCACATATGATAAAACAAGATGCAATTACATCTGAATGCATTTCCAGGAAATACATGTACACAGCACTAAGGCCCAAACAAATTTGTTTGCTTGCCCTCCACCAACCGACCCAAAATTGGCCAAAATCAGGGTCAGCCCTTAGTTTTTTAGTAATGTTTTTTGATTACTTTTTCTGTGTCTAAATTTCATTTCAAAGCTAAATTTGGCCAACAACACTTTTCTTAAGATGAAACTCATTACTGTAAACTCATAACTATCCGTTCATGCATCAATGTTTCCTGTAAGTATGCAGTCGTTCTATTTGAATCAATTTCTATGGTGTATCTTGCGTATTGAAGATCTGAAATGAATTATTAATGTACCTTTCACATGACCATGCAATGTTCATTGCCTACATGCCTATACAGTAGCGCGTCATTAAAAAAAATGTATATATTTTTCCGAGCGACCTACCCACCAGTGGCATAACCAGGGTTGTTAGCGCCCGGGGCAAGAAACAAAATTGGCGCCCGGCCTACCCCCCTAGAATATCTTAGACAAATAAGGCCTACCACTAATTAATTTTGGTTACTAGAAGTTGGTCAAAATTGGTCAATTTGGCACCCCCTAAGGGTGGCACCCAGGGCATGTTGCCCCCCTCTTCCCCCCTATAGTTACGCCACTGCTACCCACCCCAAAAATCCCACTGGAGGGCAAGCAAACAATATTTTTTTCTTAATACCCCAACATTTTCATCCATGCCTGAACAAAGATGTCAAGGAGCTGTGAATCTCTCTTATTTATATCTTTGGAAGACGAACCATTACAGAGCTTTGACAAGAACTAATTCCGCCAATTACTGTTGAACCATTTTTGTAGCCGCCTCACACAGTACGGTGACAGCTCTGACTAGTTCTTCTTTGGGATAGTAGCTGAATGAAATACGAAGACAGTTCTGATAGTTTCCTTCTGGTGAACATCTGAGAAAAGTGGAAAAAGAAAGCCTTATTATAATAATGTGGGCCATATGTGGCGGTGAATAATTTATTAAGCTGATATCCTTTGTTTTCGTAAGTTTAATTTCAGTGAAATCAAAAAACTATTCTTGTGCAAAAGTGGGTTGAAAAGGAAGAAAACTCTTAAATCCCCTTTTGTCGATTTGGACAGAATTGTCTATTTGGACAGAATTGTCTATACACAGACAGGTTCCTCACTTTAAACTGATCAATTTTTGCCTTATTTCTTCATGTAATTTTACACAAAATTTGGGTTAGGGTTAGAATTAGGGTTAGGATTAGGGTTAGCTTACACAAAATATTTACATGAAGGATTGGCCCATTTTTGGCCAGTTAGTGTTTTTTTTAAAAGAACATCTACAGCAGCAGTTAGAAAAGTACGGGTGTTTTTGTACATCCCTCCTAAACTTTCATATTCTGCTCCACATTATGACCTGTGGATCTCAAGGAATGGGACATTTCAGGAAAAACCTGCTATGAAAAATCAAACCTTCACAAATGTTTTACGTAAAAATGGGACCAGTTTAAAAACAGGTGTAAAATTTGCAGGCCTCGAAATAAGCCAGAATTTCTGGGGGCCATTTGGGCCCTCGATCTTAAATGTTTGAGGGCCCGAATTTGGGCCATTGGTTTGAACCTATGAACCCCACAAAAAAGTGAGAAAATTGTAATTTTTTGGCGGGCCATTTGGGCCCGCCGGATGTATCTTTTACGGGCCCTCACTGATTTTTGGGGGCTGAGGGCCCTTGGGCCCTCCTTATTTCGAGGCCTGAAAATTTGAATTTAGTATCAAGACTCTCTTGAATTACACCGTTTCATACTGTCATACCATTACGTTTTGTTACCTGGAGATATTTGATCATGTCTCACCTCCTTTTTCAACCAAATCGACGGTAATAACTATTGTACAGTAGTGAGGGATCAACATTTAACCACAAATTGCCTCAGGCAAAACTCACTTCTTGGGAACTGAATACCACACAAGAGCTCACATGGTCATTTGTATGTAACTCATTGACCCATTTGTGTTATATACTGCCTCTAGCTATAATGACATCCTTGTGATCTGGTCAACTCATCATACCAACCTCAGGAGGGAATTCAATTTTTGATCAATTCTCTCCAGGTAGTGAAACGTAATGGCCACTTGATACCGAGTGGTGTGAACCGTGTGATGCAAGTGCATTGCAGACAAATGGACACAAAGGCATGAGCACATTAGGCAGATCCATTTGAATTTCATACACTCTGAGAAGCTTCAACTTGAATCTTCCAGAGAGGGAGGGTGAGTTTCAAATAGAGTTGCTTATATTAATGTGCTAATTCCATTTGAAATGCATACTCCCTTGCATGATTAAGTGCTTTGTAATTGGTCGTCAGCAGATCAGCTATTCCATTTTTGGGGGGATAGTGTAAGGTAACATTAAAATTGTGAGGTTACAATAAATTTTGTTTTCAAAAAAAACACGATAATATTATACAGATGGAATGAAAAAAGTGGCGGTTGCGTATGAAGTTATTGACTTTGAATCAGTTATTTTCCAGGTATTGTGAAGTATTTAAACATTTTCTTTGGACCTGGAATATTGTGTGCCCCTCAGGATATTCCTCAGTCCAAAGTTGCATGCACAATAGAAGTTATTGTTTTTTGTAATAATTCCAGTTATTTATAAAATCCTCTTTCCATGACATTACAAGAAAGCTGTATAGGTAAGCATGTTTGTAAAGGAAGTCTCCTGCAATCACAACATTTTATGCCTTATTATGTTGGCAAAATAATTATCAAGCACAAATCATTTGGTTTTATTTAAAATTAACTCATGTTGACCATAAAATGCTAACAAACACAGCCGTTTCTCAACACGCGATATATTCAAAATTCCTGGGCCCCGACTGCCTGGGGCAATGATGTCATGGTTATTTGTGCTCAATTGTCGTCATGGTGGCCAAGCGGAACGGGCACTGACTCATAATCGGAAGGTTGCGGGTTCGAGCCCCGGCGACGCGCCATCGTGTTGTGCCCTTGAGTAAGGCACTTTATCTCGATTACTCCTCTCCACCCAGGTGTTTAAATGGGTACCGGCATTCTTAAATGCTGGGAAGGTAACAGATTAAGCTGTAGAGGAGGTGTAGCGATCCCCTATATAGCAACATTACATGGAGTCTGGCCCAATCGCCAATGAAAGAGAGATGGGCACTCCGATCACTGGTTACACAGGATCGTCTCCTTTACCTTTGTCGTCAGCCTTCATTGCATACTGGGACATCATTGCACCAGACAACTTTGGCGCCCGGGAATTTTGAATATTGTGTATTGAGAGCTAAAAGGTCAATAGGAGTTTGTTTTAAATAAAACTATGTGATTCGTGTTTGATAATTATTTCTTATATACAAGGCATAATGTTGCGATTGCTGTAGACTTCCTTTAAACTTACGTGTGTCCGGGAAGAAAAGATATTTTATGTTCATCCATGCATATCTGTCGAAGTGTGGACACATCGGCACCCTCTGGTAGCTCTATCCATATGAAATAACCACCCTGTAAAACAACCATTCAATCAATCAATCACTCAATCAATCATTCATTCTTTTAACCAATCATGCCATGGATAATGGTACAAGACATCTTTCACTGATAAATGATTATCTTTCAAAGTTAACTATTACACAAATTTAATACATTTAATATTTGTTTTATATCGCTAAAACATATATTCAACAATATTTCAAGAACATTTTATATTTTACGACACAACACAGTGTGCCGCATCTGTGCGTGTGTCCTCGGTTAGATAGGATTAAATCACATGCAGAATGAGGTCCTTGTTTGCAGGTATTAACAAACAAGGGGTGGGTGTGTGTGGGATGTGGGGTGGGTGGATGTATGATACCCATTCTTTTCTTACCTGAGGTTCATGAAATTTTGTTCCTTTGGGCATATTTTCTCTCAACACTTGACAAACAGCTACAACTGCATCCTGCAAAGGACAAATTGTAATTCAACTTATCAAAATTATTAGCTCTAAATATTTATTGTTTTCATTTTCACTGGCATGATATTAGGCCACCGGTACCTTTGTCTCAAAGCTTATCAAAAGTTTAAAACCTAAAGTGTGTTTTGTGTGTTTTCCCCTTTTTTATTGCACATTGAAACAAGTTATTTGGTGTATCCAAGTTATTAAGAGAAATATCCATGGGTGATTCCATTCAATTGTACGTCATACGTTCAATTTCACTACTGAATTCTGAAAGTGTCAAATTCAGGAGCATCAGCATTGACATCAAAACCTAGCAGCTCATTTTTCATGTATAGACATGGGTTTTGTCCTCACAACAATTCCAATACTATTATTTTGTTTATTAGCATGGCATGTTTTGTGAAAAAAACACCATCGCCAACCATTTCAACTTTGAGTATCACCGTATCGGTCTGCTTGATGGTTGTCATGATGTAAAACAAACTTTGGAGAAACCTGAATTCAGCAACTGCTTGATGCCAGGTTTGCGAGGAGAGAATGGAAGAGCTTTGTGCATCACCAACCTTCAGGGGCGTAGCAAGCGGGGAGACAAGGTGGCCGAAGTCCATGGGCCCCGAGGGTTCAGGGGTCCCGAGCACAAAAGCGAAAATTAAATAAGGGCTGATACTGGAGAGCAGGGTCGGATTTACCATTGGGCCGGATGGGCCCGGGTCCAGGGCCACAAAATTGCCCCATGCATCTTTCTTTAAACCTAATAACAGCATGTTATTTGGCCATCAAGTAGCAACATTCATGTTGATCTGGGCTAAAATAGTCTGACATTTTTTCGTGTCCTTTATGCAATCCTAGTAACATCGAACAATATGTTAGTCCCTCTATATTATATGTAAACCAAAACTTGGCCACTGACTTGAGTGCACATGCCTTCCTGAGCCTCGGCATGTGAGTTCTGAGCCTCCAAATTTTGGCCTGGCATCCCGCCCTGGTTAAAAGGGCCCGTACTGCTCCTTGTCCATGGGCCCTTGATGCTCTCGCTATGCCCCTGCCAACCTTCTCTCCATTCCCAGGGTGCCTACCATAGATACACCAACAGTTTAACCCCTTACATGATTAATCTGTGGAATCGGGAAGCTACAAAAATTTTCATGTTCCTTTCGGTTACATTGTGAATTGAATACAGGAAAGTGTGATGTCTATAGGCTTAATCTTTGTCATAAGCACAGATTTTTACTGTGGTCACCAGGGTTTTCTTTAACGCACAAAACACGCGTATAGACGATTTTCGTAATTGACCACTTCGTCGCCGTTGGCGGCGTTTGGCTCTGCTAACTCCGATTTAGCGGAGCAGAAAACTGAAAGCGAGGCCAGCAAATTAACGGCGACGAAGTGGTCAATTACGAAAATCGTCTATTTACGCGTTCAGGCACTTTTCTGACTCCTTCAAATCCCTAGTCCCAAAGTCCAATGCGTACAAAATCTTGAAAACGTACGCGTTCAGATATTGCAAGAATTGAATAGAGAAACACCTGATATTGTGCATTTATTCTCGGCTTTTGGCATTTAGGACCTATACTCCCGATATGTAGGACAACGAAAGGCTTTATTGCATTTCACAATTTTCAGCTTTTCAACTGTTCAAATTTAAATTTTACACAGTAATAGTGCCAAAATGGTCCACCAAATCGCTTTAATTAGGGGTTCATTTTGCAAAATTTTCAGGGGGGAACATCACCCTGCGTAGTTGATAAACAAATGGCCACTTTCACTTCTGCTTTCGACATTTGCCAATTTATGTTTAACACAATTTATAGGCCTACCATAATAGGGAAAAATTGCCGTCCACGAAAGACTCCATGGACTGCTCATTTCACAAATGTTCGGCTTTCTTAAACTAAAATTTTACACATTAATATTGCCAAAATGATCCACCAAATTGCTTCAATTAGGTCTTCATTTTGCAAAAGTTTCTTACTTCTCTGGGGCATCTTTAAATATTATTATTTTCATCTAAAATTGTCCCCACCCCCTTATGACTGCTCTAGATCCGCCACTGCTCCAAACAGTGGTGTAGATTTCTTTTGACTCGGGGGGCATTTTCAACCTAAACTGTTGAAATATGGTGCAAAAGTGGAATAAATTCGCGAAAAGAGAGCAAAAATGTTCACTTTCGGGGCTAAAATGGCCAAATATGAGGTTAATTTGGTCAGAAACCCACATAAAGGCGTCAACATTGGGGATGATTGTATGGACCATCCCTCTGGCAAAATATTGGGGGAGATTCCCCCCACCCCACCACCCCAATCCGGATCTACGCCTATGGCTCCAAAAACAAACATATTGTTAAAAATGTCTTCAAAAATAATATTTTAAAAATACCCCTTGGGCAATGTTTTTGACTCCTTCAGAGGAAAAATTCACAATTGAAAGGGTCAAAAAATTTTGAAAATACCCCTTCAGCAAAATGCTTAAAGGAAACCCTGGTGGTCACACTGAGCAATGCTATGTCGAGACTTGCAACTTGCAACCAGTCGGGCCGGCAACTAGATGCCAGTCAGAAAAGTTAGCGGCCAGGCCAAAAAGTTACAGGCCAATGGCCGGCTGACCGGCCCTATTTCGAACGCTGGGTGTGCAGCACGGAACTTTGGGAACTAAGAATAGATTTTTGGTCAAAACAGGGACTTGCTGAACTGAAAATTCAACATTTTGGGGATCCAGTGAACTCAAGTTAGGCCAAAATTATAGGCTGCATGTGGAGCTAAAAAACAGTGAGCTACAATTTTCAGAGTTTGAGGCTAAAGAACTGGCCATGATCTCCACATGAGGGTCTTAAGGAACTGCCAGAGAGCTTGAAAAATGGACCAATGAACGGGGAGGGGGTACTCAGTACAAAAGACCGTATGGGGACACACCTGAAAAAGCGACCAATAACCACCACACATAGCCATACCACTGTTACATGTGAGTGCCCCAGGGGGCTTTAAGATTGCAATCCTGCAATAGTTACCTAGCCCTCACCTGATAATACTTGCGGACGTTATTGATGTGCTTTTCAACCAGTCCCATTTCCATCGCTGTACCCATAATTCCCCCTGTGAATTGGTTGAATCCACCACCGCTGTCAAGGTAACCACTGGAGGAAACAACAACAAACAATATTTGTCTTAAGTTGCCTTTGTTAACCCAAAGTGAACTGTTAAAAGTAATCTTAAGACCTAATAAATCAGTATGCACTGATATGATTGAATAATGTTTCTTCACCATGTTTTTCCTATTCTCTCTGTAATCACTTCAAATCTATGTTTATTATGCAATATATAAATTGTTGTTATTGTTATTTCTCGTCATCATTTTGTCATCATCCTTCCAATGCCGAGCAGGCGACCACAAGGTTTCTCCATGCACAGCCGTCTTTGGCAAGTGCAGCTATCTGTTCTGCTTGTACCATGCCTTCGTTGTACCCTAGCACACTTGGATAGGTTGTTAGATGTGTGGGTGTCCAGGTGTCCTTTTCCCAGAGAGCATACATCCTAGATTTATAATATTTATAATATATTTAAACTGTGAATTTTGTTCATTATCATTGTTCAAAGATTTGTAATATTTGTTTTTACAAATAAGGGGGAAAGCTTCAGAATTTTCCAGAATTTTTTTATTTATTCTTTAGCCCCTTCAGTAACTGGTACTATTACCAGATCTGACAGATTTCCCAAAATTAAGAAGTGGTTCGAAGGGGGTGCAAACTAGACCCTCTTACAGACAATAATATGAATCAAATTATGGACACTGCACCAACGATTTTATCAAGCTGTTCGCCGGGTCTTCATCATGTGCAGAGACCGGACTGATGGTTTAATTGCTAACATGATAGAAATTGGCAAGGGTGTTGTTTCACAATGGGACCACAGGCGTGCGATAGCAAAAAAAACCAGAGACCTCCTTTCTTATTAAGTGCTGGCTGCTCGGCTCTTTCCTGTATGGCTTCTGTAACTCCACCCCACCATGAAACAACTTCTAGCTGATTAAATGCCCAAATTATCACAGTCTACAGTCTGATGATACCTGCAGAACGGGACGCAAGTTCGCAACATTCCTGAGAAAATTGTTGGCGAGTCCACAATTTGATTCCTATTATTGTCTATTTACTACTGGATAACTCAAAACCTTCTAAGGAATCATACCTTTCAATTAAGATAGTGTGCAACCTTGCCGGTGCCTCGTACCATCCCAGCCTCAAACCAGGGCCCATGAATTTAGAAAAGCTTCCATTGGACACAACATGGCCTCCTTTGTAATCTGTGTCCGTCTTTTTATCATAAGCGAAAAGTCTCTGTGGTGGGTCGTCAAAGCTACCATCAGGTTTGGGTATCCATGACAATGTGTTGTAGACATCGTCGCAAACAATTAGCGATTCATGTTTTCTGGCTAGTTGTACCACTCTTTCGCATCGCTCTGGGGAAAAAAATGTTGATTTGAATAATGGCTAAAATGATACATTCCAACTGGGGATGTTTCGTCGAACCAGGAACCATCTCCACTTCCCTAGTTAGTATGTGCAATTGCTGGCAATAACCTCAAAATGCATTTGAGAGTGCATCTTCTATTGGGATTATTCCAGTTGAAATCTATACACCTCTATGGAAGACATGACCTTAATCTCCCACACAGGGGGTGTAGATTTCAAATAAAGTCACCAATTCAAGTAACTCCATTTGAAATTCACACTCCCTGTGTGGTAGATTAAGGCCATGTCTTTCATAGGGGATGTAATGGATGTCAACTGGAATAGCCAATTTGTGATATAGAAATCAGGCCATGGTTGATAGGTTAAATGTCATAAAAATTGTGTACATCTTGCGTAAAATGTGTATAAACTAAAAACATCCCTGATTATGTGGTCAAAATCAGACAAATCATTATGTTTATGTTCAACACACAGTGTCATCGCCCCGATATCTTCATGGCAGAAAATGCCATGGTAGGTTGAATCCACAGCCACGCATGGCCATTGTATTCCCACCTGTTTAATAGTTTTTAAATGCATAGTGGGCTGAAGGACATCCGACTAAGGCTAATGACATTAGCCTGTGACTGACCTCTGTACGGTCAGCGAGCATACATTCGCCATTGTCATCTGCTTATAGACTGCCTCTACGATAGTCTCCTACACAGCCAGTTTGTGTCAGTCGGTCTGACACTCGTCGATCCTGTTTGTTCGTGATAGACACATACACTCTGGCCCGAGACTACCTCCACGAGGGTCTACGCTGCACTATTTAAAATCTTGAATTTTGGTCACTTTTTCAGCTCAAGACGCAAGCTACTCTCTCAAGCCGCAAACTAACTACTATCATATCTGTTCAAAATATATATTCGAGTGCAAGGAACCACATCTGGTTTCTTTATACGAAATCATTTACGGGAGATATTCATCATTTTCCACCCCAGTATCCAAAGATTTATCGTCTGAATATCAACCGTGCATAGCACATTTACGTGTATCGATCCCGTGTATTCATTTCAGTGTCTCTGGTTCAGTGTCCATGTTTGGAGCTGGTAGGTGTGGTGGTGGGAGTGTGTACATAGAGAGATAAGTATATCCAGCCCACCGACTTTGGTGTGCTTAGTGAAGTTGACACTGAGTAGCAACAATTTTCACAAAAGCATACAGTGTTTATATACCGTATTTCGTCAAATAGTCGCCCCCCCTCAAATAAACGCCCCCACCACTTTTTTCAACCAAGATGTTTCACAAATTCGATATTTCCATGCTATCTTGTGTAGTAAGCTTACCAAGTTGCTCACATGGTCGCAAAGTAGCAGCAATAAATGGCGAAAATCTGAATCGGAGCCCTGAAGTGAACCAAAAGTCAGTGTCAAAAGGTCATAGTTCGTCATTTTAGCGTGACTTTTAAGCTTACCTAATGATTTTAACGGGAATTTTCGTGCTAAAAATGACCTCTAATAAACGCCCCCCCTTGGGAAAATGTAACGCCCCCGGGGGCGTTTATTCGACGAAATACGGTAGCTATAAATGACCACAGTTGCTGGTATAGAGTAAGTCCCCACTTTGATGATAAAAACTTAACAAAGTCCAGTACAGCAAAGACAGTAAAACCTCTATCACATTTTTACAAGGTGCATATGCATTGCTATTACACCAACATAAGGACCTTGTGCATGATGAGGGCCTAGACATGGGTCCCTGAAATATAACTCCATTTCTCTAAGACCTTTGTATAAACATCTTAATTCTTGTTCCATGTCTTAAAATAATCTTTATTCTTATATTCTGCCTTGATTCTAAGTATCCCCTTTCAGCAAGTAAATCCTGTGCTTACCTGGTGCCATACAGCGGCTTGTAGGATTGTGAAAACAAGGCACAAGATAAATCAGAGATCGATACGGTCTTTTCTCTGAGACCTTTGTCACTCCTTTGTCCTTGTATTCTGTCATGAGTCGATCCAAAGCCTCCATGTCCATGCCTTTATCATCAGTTGGAACTGTAAAAAAAATATGTAGAGGTTTGTTAAAGGAGTATTTTATGATTATAGCATGTTATGTTATGACCCCTGCTGTATAATAAATAAGCTAGATAAGTTATTCTCAAAAAAGTGCCCATTCTTTTGTATGTGCATGGTCCATCACCTATCACTTGGTTGTATTTATGTCTAATGGTGCCGCCCCTGTCCACTTGATGACTTGTTTAATTTGAATTAATCAATTGGATATTATAGACTGTGGAGTAGATATCCATGACAAAAGTTTAATCCCAAAATTTCAGTTGATACGGATTTTGCATTTGCAAATTATGCATGATTACGTATACTTCAAGTTGTAGCCAGTGACCCGTACCATAAGGGTCTGGTGGCTGACGAAGGTACTCGATAGTAGCAACGCTATAGTGTACTTCATTCACTTATCCAGTCACTTGCTAACTCACTCATAACCTCTCATTCAATGACTCACTCTCACTCAAACAATTAGGTCTTTATTAGGTCTTATTTCTATCACTCATAGCTCATCACTGTCACTCAAGCACACAATCAATCAACTAGTTGACCAGTCAATCAATCTGAGCCAGTAATCAATCAATAAGTACACCTAGCTCACCTGGAACCATTGTAAGTTGACAATCCTTTCTGAAGATAACTTGAGCAAGAAAATAGGTGGGGTCTTCAACAAAGACTATGTCTCCAGCTTTGAATAGCTGTGTGCATAATGTATACAAACCATGAGTGGCACCGGCAGTACACATTATGTCATCCCTGGAAAAAAAGGGAAAAAACATGTAAACTATTATCAAATCTGGGACAGTGACTAAATATCCTACTTCGAATAGCAGTGTGCGCGTATCATCCCAAGAAACATAACATATGAAAACTACAATCAAGTCTGCAATAGAGACTAAATTTGAATAGCATTGGTATACCATGTGTAACGCTGGTCTGGGCTGTCAACTTTTCATAACTGCATGACACAAGTTATAATCGAACAGGGGCGTACCGGGATAGAATTCTTGATTGCCAAAACTGTTCGTTGTTGAGACAATTTTTTTCGCCAGGGTGCTTGAGAATCTAAAAAGTAGGGAATGGGAAAGAGAGAACATAAAATCTCAAACTATATTTTGACAATGTGTGAGATTTGACTACTTTGATGTGAGAAAATGCCCAAATGTGTGACTATGTGCGAGACTAGCGTCGCATGCATGACAGCTGACAGCCCTGTATTCGCAGTTCAAAAGATGTCATCCCTGAGAATAAAAAAGCATGGCTATTGTCAAGAATATGATATTTGAATATTGTATCAAAAATTGTATTTCTGCCTTGAAACTTTGTCAAAGTGTTTCTGATATGTTCTAGTGTATTATATTGTCAAGTCAATTTGCATAATTGCATAATTAATGAGCTAATTTACATAAATTATAATTAAGCAAATTTGGCTTATTTTCCATTGCTGCTGCTGAACTTTGAAACTAGTTCACCGTAGGTGAAGATCGAACTCTCAGACTGTCAATCATTTTAAAACATCACTTTTATTTTCCCATGGTTACTATCGTACTGCAGATTTTTTTGCTGTTGATAAATTCTTTGCTTCTGCTGTGTACATTTTTATTCTTTGTGCTTTGGGGACTTTTTTGTATACAAGCATATGGTGTGCTGCTGCTGTTGTTTGGGAAATTTTAAAAAACAACTTCTACATAGACCTAACCGTACCTGTCAACCGGTGCTCCATACATTTTGGTGAGGAATGTTGCCAGTTCAATTCGGAACTTTGGGTCACCCCTGGTGTTGCCATATTGCATTAAATCACCTTCTGCTGCTGCTTCTTCTGTCTGATAAAAATAAATATGAAATGTGATCTTAAACATAGCTATAATTGGTCTACATTACACATTTCACGCGTTTGGGGCAAGATCAGAAGGTCCCTACTATCTGCAATACCTGCCAGGTGTTATATTTTTAGATGTGTACAAAATAGAATGCAGAAATATGACGGTCATGTCAAAAGGAGACACTTTTGGGCAGGATCGTAAATGGAGAAATGGTCAAAAATCTGCCGGTGGGTGATTTTTTCACAATTTGGGTTTGTTGCGAATTTGTGATGTTGTTAATGTTAAAAATATTGTCTGATAGTTTCAGACCGGAATATAACTGGCATCTTGTATTTTTTGAGACATTTTTCAAGTTAATTCCTACTCTCAACATTGTCAATAATATTTTTAAAGGCCGATATCTCAATTTCCAATTTTATAATACCATAACTTCCGAACTCAATATCTTCTCTTAGGAATGTCCGATTTCATTGGGGAAAAGCAGCGCTGTGGAGCAAAATATCTCTATATTTAAGATATGTAAAAACCTCAAAATTGATAACCTGCCCAAAAGTGTCTCCTTTTGACATGACACGTCACAAATGATCAAAATGTCTATGTGGCAGCTATTGCAGATAGGACTTTTTGCATCACTTGAACTTAGTAGCCTCTGAGCACTATTAGCCTTTTTCGAGATATGGCGGACATAATAGGATGGTGCTGCATGAAGTGGGTAAAGTATTTTTAATTTGCCGGGTTTTAACTAGATTGAAGTCTGCCCTCCTTTTCAGTATGCCATACTTTGAAAAGGCTAATTGGGCTTTGCCTGGCTTCGGCCGAATGTTATAAATAAATTAACTAAATAAACTCTCAATTTGTATGTCTTCCCACCCACATAGCTACATGTAGCTGTCAGTGACACAAACAACAACTGGGTCCTAATTGGCGTCAAGCGCCACTCAGGACCCCAAGGTGCGCCACAAATGGTGTGCACACCGCTATTTGAGAATGCCTGGTCTAATAAAGCTTGTGAGTTAGATGGCTGAAGTTGGAAAAAATGTTGCAAAGCATGAGTGGAATGTTTAAATGTTTTAACAAAAAGCCAATGTAAAGCCTATAGGCAGTTTTGAAGCAAAATCACAAGCAATACATTAAGTATGCTTTATTTTGGCAATACCACAAGCAGTAAAGCATATATGTGTACATCCATATCAAAATGATGCACTTGTCGGCTGCTACATGTGCCTCATTTCACATAATAGCTAGGAATAAATACCAAACTCATCTCAAGTGGAGGTCACTTCAAATCATCCTCAAGTAACATGGTTAAAGAATGTTCTCTGTATACTAAACCATGTGACTTGGGGATGATTTGAAGTGACCTCCACTTGAGATGAGTCTGGTGTTTATTCCTGGTAGCCGACAAGTGCATAGTTTTGATATGGATGTACACAGTTTGTTTAAACAGCATAAGCAGTAACTAAACAAGCAGAAGAATAACATTATCAACACTTTGAGAAAACCACAAGGTTTCTAGCGAAACTGTCAGCAAAAAACCACTAAGTTTTTCATTTGGTCTTGACAAATGAACTCAAAATAGTGATTAATTAACAGACCTGATGAACCTCTTCAATCAGGTATAAGTAATACCTATAATATATGAGGTTGAAATCAATGCACTTGCAATGAATATGTTGATGAGTATCAGTATCTCGTCTTAAGTTGAAAGCTACGCCATGTTGATGTAGCAGTGGCAGTTTCAAATCACGTACGCTAACCTAATCCTGCAGTGCGCGCATATACAAACAGACAGACCGATGCAATTGTGGGATGTATCATGATGTCAAATCCAGAGTTGGATCAAGGATTTGAACATTGGCCTTTGAGGACACCATTATAGTCTATCTCGTCTCAAGTTGAAAGCTAGGTCATGTCGGATTACGCAATGGCAGATACAAATCACATGCACTAACCTAATACCGCGGGGCATATACACATAAATTTTCCTGTATAGGTTACGCAACCATGTAAACGCACCGATTCGAATCTGCACTGCGGAATCCAACATGGCATTACTCTCAACTTGAGATGAGATATGGACAATAATGGTGTCATCCAAGGCCAATTTTCAAATCCTTGATCCAACTCTGCATTTGACATACTAACATTTCACCATGTGCATCAATTTCTCTTACCTCTTTCTATAGACCTACAGTTCTAAGTTCCCCTCAGACCAAGTCAAGCTTGGGTTGTGGATCGAGAAATACTAATACTATAAACTAATAATGCAAAAACAAACAATTTCACACCAGATACCATGCATCACTACTATCAGTGACCTCATTAGGCTAATGGAACTCGATTGTTAGTTTCCGATTGCCCGCCCGCATCACTTTTTCAATTTGACCAAAACTTTCATTATTTTCATAAAAAAGTCAATTATCTGAAAATTGAGATGGAAATAATCAAAATTGAAACTCTCAAAATGTCTGACATCCCCTGCTGATCATAATCAGCACCTTTTCTTAGTTGTAGGGGTAGATGATGTAGTAAATAATGGAAATTTAAGGATTACCTCATCGTGTTTCTAGTGATTACAAAAATGGCTAATTTCTTTTCATTTTTATGAAAACAAATTCAAATTTTTTCTCAATCTGTTGCAAAATGTCTGTAAAGATGATCTAAGCATTAATACCTGTTTTGAGATGGTCTTTCATCAACAATATATACTTTGGTACTGGTGGGGTACCTAAATTTGGAGAAAGCTGTTCATAAAATCATTGATTTTGTTGACATAATGGATAATGAAAAGAGACCGAATAATGAATAATGAAATAGCGACCTCATCATTTTTTTTAAACATCCAATCGGAAACTAATAATCGAGTTCCATTGGCCTTAGTCATTGCAAATGTATTTCCTACCACTCCCAGATGTAGTGCTCAAAGTAGACGGCGACTTAAGGGCGATTTGCACCCGAAAATACCAAAATAGCCCTCAAAAATTAAATTATGGGATGAATTTTAATAGAATATAGCCGAAAGGAAACTTTTATGAGGCTTGTGGCACAAAGTAAACATGGATTTAGGGTATTTGGCCCCCAAAATCCCAAAAGTAGCCCCAAAAGTTTAAATTTAAAAAGTATCTAAGTGCCCAGATGAACTCAATAATTGTTCAAGAAATGCTCAAAAACAGCGAAACAAGCAGTAACTCTAGCACACCAAGCAACAACCATGCATTGTTACCAATCTCTTTACTGTGCAACAATTTAGCATATAAGATTTCAAGAAAGTAGCCCCCAAAAGTTAGAATTAAAAAGTATTAGAGGCTTGCTCAAATGCAATCAATAATTGGTCAAGAAATGCTCAAAACAGTGTAACAAGCAACAAATCTTCACTTCAAACAACAACCATGCATTAATTTACCAATCTCTTGACTGTAGCCTCCTGCAACAATTTAGCACAAGATTTCAAGATCTTTATTGTTGGTGCTCCCACTCTCAGATTAATGGCACCTTCCGTCAAAACCCCAGCTCCAGTAAATAAATTGTGTGCATACTCCCCATACACTGTACTGGCCATCTTCACTGGCTGTGACGATGGGATATTGTTGGTAATCAAGTACTTTTTTGAGTGGGGTTTGAAGATGTTTTGTGTTCTACATAAAAAAAGAAGGTTGTGATTATGAATCAGTAATGTGATTTAAGTATGTCAACCAAAATACTGTATTTGTCTGCCTATAAGCTGCTGCTCATGCAATGCAAAGCTGAAATGATTGACAAAATTCTAACTACAACAATGCCTATTGGGATATTCCAACACCTCCTATGGAAGACATGTCCTTAATCTCCCACACAGGGGGTGGGAATCTCAAATGGGGTAACCTGAACGAGTGAGTCCATTTGAAATTCACACTCCCTGTGTGGTTGATAAAGGTTATGTCTTCCATAGAGGGTGTACAGATTTAAAATCCACACTACCCCTTTGGAAGATTTTGGAAATATCTTCCACAGGTCGAGTATGAATTTTAAATATAATGAACACATTAGATAGCTCCATTTGAAACCCACCCTCCCTCTGTGGAAGATTCATCGTGAATCTTTCTCAGAGGGTGCATGAAATTCAAATGGAGCTGCCTAATGTGTTAATTCCATTTAAAATTCATACTCGACCTGTGTAAGATATTTCCAAAATCTTCCACAGGGTAGTGAGGATTTTAAATGGACTAGCCATTACCAATCTCTTGACTGCCGCCTCCTGCAACAATTTGGCACAAGACTTCAAGAACCTTATTGCTGGAGCTCCGACTCTCAAATTAGTTAGCCCTTCTGTTAATTGCCCAGCTTCAGTAAAAGAATTCAGTCCGTATTGTGTGTTAATCATCTTTGATGAGCGTAATGATGCAACATTTTTGGTAATTAAATGCTGTACACAGTGGGGGTTTAAGATGAGATGTGTTCTACATGAAAAAAGAAGTTATTAATTAGCAATGTGATAATTAAAGGCTTTATCCATGATTCACTAAACCAAAATATATAAAAATATCATCAAGCATCAAATCTTGCATTTTTGGAATGTAATACATATTAGGGCGCGTTCTCACTATGCCTGTTTGATACTAGGACGTGGACTCGATCCTACATCGAGCCCACTTCCAAGCATAGTGAGAACGCGAAATAAGTGGTCTCGATCCTACATCCAGGATGTAGCATCGAGACTACCTCATTGAGGTAGTCTCGTACCTAGGACGTGGTATCAAATAGCATAGTGAGAACGCGTTTACAAGTGGACTCGATCCACTTTATACCGGAAATGCTGCATGCACAACCTTGATGGTCGTTGTTGTACTATAGGCCTATACAATATACATGTCTACATTATATATTTTTCCATGATAAAATTTAAACATGCATTTTCAACTTAAAAATTCATAGCTGGTATTATAGAACAAATTTATACAGGCTTTACTTCATGTAATTTACAACATTTATTTTTTATGCGGAAAAGTGTAGGGGAAAGTGGCTATACACGGCCCCGATACACGGACATTCGTTCGAGATGCTTGCCGTAGTTTGATGAGCAGCATACTTCTTGTGCAGTGTGAAAACAACGGCACCGCGGCAAGATACATATTTTATCCAGTTTCAGAATTAAACAAAACGACAATGGGCTTTTAACAGGATAGTAGGGGCCTACAAAAGGATATTCAGGTTTAATATTCGTTTTTGAGGTGTACATTTTGCTAGACCGAGTTAAAATTACCATTTTTGATGGTGATTTAGAGGTTGTGTTGCGTATGTGAATCTGCGTGCTTGACCAAAATCAGAATAACAACCCGGTGTATTTCTCTCATTTTACACGTACAGGCCTAATATAAAATAACAGTTTTTAGAGCTGTTTATTTCAGATCTTTCCAAATACATCACAAAATAACATATCCATAGATTGAAGAAATATATCAGGGGGCCTGGAAATAAAATATGATCTTTCAAAATTGATTGTCTATAGTAAAAGCTAGTAAAGTTTGATTTGTGCTGTGAGTTCGGCTCAAAACATGCATTGGAGCGGAATTTGTGGCGTCATGGATGGTCATGCATTGAAGTGCTTGATATTATAACATCCGGGTAAGTGGAGTCGATCCTACATCAGCATTTTGGTGCTAGTGAGAACGCAAAATTAATGTGGACTGAGTCCACTTGTATGTGGACTCGGACCTAGGTACGAGACCCCATGTTTGTAGTGAGAACACGTCCTAATATCCTACAAGTTACAAGACTGAAAATGACTTAAAATTACCAACTATTCCAGTTGAAATCCATATATGCAGTACACCCCTATGGAAGACATAACCTTAATCATTCACACAGAGAGTGACAGAGTGTGTATTTCAAATAGGGAATTAAAGTCTTTTCTTCCATAGGGGTGTAAGAGGGTGGATTTCAACTGAAATAGCCCATTGGGAATGGAGATTCAGATTTTTCAGCACTGATTTTTTTCTTCTTTTTTGCCAATTTTTTATTTGAAAAAAAAGTCTTGGTACCTATTGAGAATTCTATATAGACTTATGGTATTCCTACAAAGGTCTTATTCATGTCATTTTTTTTTATAACATTCAGCCGAAGCCAGGTTAATCCCAATAGTGCTCAGAGGCTACTAAATTCAAGGGATGCCATCCGGATATAATGGGACAGGGACATGGAAAGAAGTCCGATTTTAGATGCAGGAGGAAAACCGGAGCACCCGGAGAAAAACCTGCGAGGACGAGCATGGATCGGCAACCAAACTCACATGTGGCGTTGCGGGGAAGAACCCCGGCTACAGCGGTGAGAAGCGAGTGCGAAGACCACTACACTAACCCGCCCTCTAATCTTCACTAATAATGTCTTTAATTATGTCAGCAAGGAAGAATATTTTCTAGCGCAGGCCTTCTCAACTGGCGGCACGCGCGCCACTTGTGGCGCTTGGAGTCAGTCGAAGTGGCGCACAAAGTGGCGAACGGTAATTTTAATATTTTTTTCACATAAATCTTGAACAAAAAAGAGGTGAAAATACTCAATCTGGGCCTTAAAAAACCTTAAAATCCAGGAGCTTCAGGGGGCCCCCCTGGACCCCCGATAAGGCTTCATCACTACACCGTACCCGCTATGCGCCCGCTCTAACTCACAAAGTCCTCAGGCGCCCTTAACATTTTGGCACTTCATGATCACAGAAATTTTCCAGTTGGCGCTTAAAATAAACTAGTTGAGAAGGCCTGTTCTAGCGTATGTGATGAGGCTTATCAATAAGCAAAGCTGAAAAGATTTTGGTACTAAATATTCCCAAAGAAATATTCGGACAAATCTGTAATAAAAGATGAAGGGTGTACGTGTCATAGCATGATAATGATAATGTATTTTGTTTATTTAAAGCTTGTGGTTTCGATTAGCTGAAGTTTGAGAAAATGTTGCAATGCATGAGTGAGTTTCATGTGTGAGGTGTGAAATCAATACAATTGCATTCAAATCCTTGAGCCGAACCCGGGAGCCGAACCTGCATTTGACATACCAACATCACCATGTGCATCAATAATTGTTCGTCTATAATCTTTCTAAAGGGTTACAGGTTTATAACATAAGTAAGCTCCCCTCACACCTCTAAGTTAAGCTTGGGTTGTTTTTGGGTAGGTTGATGCATATATATTTGGTTCCATTTTCCAACATTTTTAGGGATAATTTTGTTTTGAAAACAGCAAAAATCACTGAAATAGTTTTTAATAAATGCATATCGCCTGTTGCTCAAGAAATTGTACAAATTAATGCACACGCACTGATATGTTGATGCGTCTAGTGCACTCCCCCTTCAGGGCTTGTGCATTAGATGCATCAACATCTCAGTACGTGTGCATTAATTTGTAAAATTTCACTTCCAAGATGTGATACGTGTTTATTGTAAACCTTTCATAACCTCATTAACAAATGCGATGTGTGCGATCCAATTATATTTAGTTATTTGTGAAAACGCGTACGCAAATCGAGGTCAATAATATCTCACAATTGACCGCAAAATGCGTAATTGTTCCCATGTCACACACAATTGACCGGCGTTTGCGTGTTGTTGTGCGTCGAACAAACTGCGCGCGCGCTGGCTGCCGTATTTGAACAGATTGTGATACGCAGTTTTGTTATTGGTCGTCATGTTTTAGCCTGATCGATTTTTGGAAAGGGAAGATGTAAAAATCATCTATTTTTATAAACTTTTGAGCAAAATTTTGTGTTATTTTGTAAGGTGAAGAGATTAAAGTGACGGTTATGAATGAGGTTAATAACTTTACATCGGTAATATGTTGGGCATTGTGAAAAATCTAAACATTTTGCCCTCCAAATAACCGATGCGCAGTTATTCTAACCTCTAAATAAAGTAATGTGATATCAAGTATGTCAATCTAATACTGTATTTGCCTGAGTATAAGCTGCTACTCATTAACTATACAAAGATGAAATTCTAACTTCAATGCAATTGGGAGATTCCAGTTGAAATCCATACACATCTATGGAAGACATGACCTTAATCTCCAACACAGGGAATGCCCGGGAGGGAATGTGAATTGCAAATGGGGTTACCTGAATGGGCACCTCCATTTGAAATCTCTCCACCCCCTGTGTGGGAGATTAAGGTCATGTCTTCCATAGGGGGTTTATGGATTTCAACTGGAATAGCCATTACCAATCTCTTAACTGCTGCCTCCTGCAACAATTTGGCACAAGATTTCAAGAACTTTACTGCTGGAGCTCCGACTGTCAGATTTGTTAGCCCTTCCGTCAATTCCCCAACTTCAGTAAAAACATTCCGTCCGTACTGTGTGCTAATCATCTTTGATGCGTGTAATCATGCATTAATGTTGGTAATCAGATGAGGGGTTTTAAGATGCGTTGTGTTCTACAAAAAAGACGGCAATATGATAATTAAATGCCCTATCTGTGATTTACTAAATAACCAAAATATATTATTATTTGAACAATCATCAAGAATCAGATTTTGCATTTTTGGAATGTAGTACATATTGATGTACTAATTATAACTGATGGGTCCTTTTTTTTTTTTTTTTGGAAACATTTTGAAATCTCCCCAAAATTTTGGGGAAAAGTTGTAAAAATTAAGACAATTTGTGTTGAAGTTGGCTCAAAATTTTGAACTTTGGTATATCGATGGGTCCGAATTTCGTGAAAAATTAGTATGTTGATGTGTTCACTTTCAAATTCTCAGCGGCACAGGCCTACCCAAACCAAACCTAAGTTTGTCCCCGGGACTGAAAGAGACTTAATGATGATAATAATAATAAAACGGCATTTATCCACGCTTTCTGAATACTCAGATTCCTCAAAGCGCGCCACGGGTCGATATGCTGCCAGGCCCCAAAGGGCTGCGCAAGTTGACGTCAATGCTGAGTGTGACAGACAACAGGCCCGGGCTGATCCCCTGCTCTTTACGAAAAGGCCTGCAACTTTTACATGTCCAGATATTGCTCTTCTGGTACATGATAACATGGGACCTTTTACATTTTTTTGTCAATGTTGGAGGTTCCTACTGTGGACAATCACTTCAATATGCAATTACCTATTCCAGTTGAAATCCATACACAGTACACCCCTATGGAAGACATGACCTTAATCTTCCACAGAGAGTGTGCATTTCAAATGGGGCTATACCTGGATGGGCGACTCATTTGAAATCTATAAAGCTACATACACTCTGTGTGTGGGAAATTCATTACAGTCTTTTCTTCCATATGGGGTTTAAGAGGGTGGATTTCAACTGAAATAGCCCATTGGGAATGGAGATTCAAATTTTTTCTGTACAGATTTTTTCTTCTTTTTTTGCCAATTTTTTATTTGAAAAGAAAAAATTCCAATTCTTATCCTTCACTTTTTAGTATTCCTACAAATGTCTTAATGTCTTTAATTATGTCAGCAAGGAAGTATATTTTTCAGTGTATGTGATGAGGCTTATCAATAAGCAAAGCTGAAAATCCTAGCTACACATGGACAGAGTATGGTCTGCCGCCAATAAAGACTATTCGCAACAGGTTAAGACCGTTAAGTCCCAGCATCACATGTTAATGAGGGCTGATTGTTACATGCAGTGCTGGTGTGATTTTTAGACACACATGATCAAACGATCAGCCCTCATGAATATGCAAAAATTCAAAGCATACAAAGCATGGATGTTTGTGAATAGTGTGTTGCTGCGGCTCATTCAATATGCAAAGCTGAAATAATTGACAAAATGGGCTGAAGCTCATTTAATGCAAATCTGAAATGATTGACAAAATAACAATTCGCTACTTGCATGGTTCCGCTATTATACACTAGGTGCGGGGAGCCAGTACATAATGGCGGAACCATGCAAGTAGCGAATAGACAGTGCATGGGCTGTGGCTCATTGAACATGAAGCTAAAATGATTGACAAAATCTTATCTACAACAATGGATCTTATTGCATTATGTTTGCTTGATACCCACACCTGACTGGCCCTCACCCTGAAAATCCAGAAAAAAGACCAAAGCAAAATATAGCAATCCAGCAAGAAGCTATAGTTTGTTTGCTGTATAAATGGCGAAGAAAATTGTTCAGTTTTTTGTTACTGCGCACATCAATAAAGTCCCAATGTACGCTTGTGTTAATTCATTTCATATGTGAACACTAGACTAGAGTTACACATTATACAGAACGCGCAACTAGCATACAGTTGTGACCAACTGCGTGCACCCCATTCAATATCAATACATGATGTTACGACTCTCATTTTTTCACCAATTACAAACCGAACAAACTATAATACGTCGAGCACTCAAATGCTTAGCCTTACTGTACGTGACCTATAAATCACTTTCGCATGCAAGAAGAGTTTTCATTCTCCTTTAAGAAAGTCCCTATAAGAATTCACTGTTGATGCGTACCAATCTTTTAACCGCAGACTGCTCTAAAAGTTTAGCACTGTCCTTAAGGATACTAGGCGGTGGTGCTCCTGCAGCGAGGCTTGTTATCCCTTCCACTATCGTCCCTAACTGGCGAAATAAATGTGGTTCATAATTGCCAACCTGTGTGTCAAGTCTTTTCCACGGTTGTGATTCATCCATACTTACACACAAGTAAACTCTAGGAGTCCTATTACATGCAGCAATTGAATTTAAGACTAAGCCTGTCCTGCACATAAAAAACATGGAAGGGAAGAGGTTGAATTTATATACTATGCAATGGCCAGGATATGGGGTGTGAATACTATAAGAAAATGATTATTATTTAATTTGTGTTCAACCAAGAACTTACTGCGTGTTTACACTGAGTACTCTGTATTTGTACCCGGTATTACCTGGTAACCTACAATCCGATTCAGGCAACAACCAGCACGTTTCTACTGATGCTTAAAATAAGGGTTGTGGTGTGTACATACCGGAAGTACTGAAAATATTTTCCTGACCCCCAACATGCTTTTAAAGTCATGATGTGATACATGTACATAAAATGTACATAAAAGAAGTTCAACACCCAGCAAGCGTTAACTGTTGTGTTTCCACTGACAGAAATACCGGGTATCACACCACATGGTCTACCTCATGAGGTGGATCACGGTTGCCGGGTGTACTGTCCACACCGCATCACTCTTAACCGTTCTGTTACCACTGAGCACATTAACCGGTAACACTCTAAACTAAACCCCATGCCCGCCAACCGTTCCCCAGTAGAAACACGCAGTTACACTTTGTGTGACTGAGCGCGTGCATAAATAACCTCACAGAGATCTCCATGTCACGATAGTCAAATGTAATTGGCTAAAACAAAATTGGGTCACATACCAACCAATTTATAATAGAAAGCCAAGATGGATGCACAGAGTAGTGTTGTACTTGTTCGCTAGTGTATAATCGCAGAGTAACAAGCATAGGTAAACATTCTTGGTTGAACACAAATTAAATCATTTTCCAAGAGTATCTTATATAATGACCATGCTTGTGAATATCAGTAATCAAAAGGAACAATGGTTTGCTAGAAACTACATGTACCATGAATTCATCAAAATTCAGATTTTTATAACAATCACAAATGTAGTACTCTAATAAACAAATTTGATTTTTTCACTGGTTCTTGCCCATGTTACATGTATATCAGACAATAGAGTTGGGGTGTGTGCGCACTGATCTGCAGTTGTGTGTATCGTTTGCACTGCGCGTAACATGATATTAAACGTGCAATGATCTCGCGTGTCAGCTCAGTGTAATATTTTGCATCTGCGTGTGAAGGACTTAATGGATTTGCCACACAGGAGCGGCTGATTGAACTTGATCAAAATGGCCATGAAGAGTGGATGTAAATTACATGCAAACATAATTTTACGGATGGTCTGTTTTAAAAAAATGAGAATACATGCAGGTATTATAGTGAGACCTAGCTGTATCTCTATTGCCTGAGCACTATAACAAGAGAGATAGCATTATTCTTGCATGGAACGTGTTGTGCCGCCTTGTGTATAATGCTATCATCTGTGTTATATCAAGCAATAGAGACACAACTGGGTCTCAAAAACAATACTTTTATTCTCTAAATATATAGAAAATAATGGTAAGTATTAGCAGATTATGATAAATTATTGGATCAAAATATTTTGTGCAGAAAATCTCTGATTGGGCTTTTCCAGTTAAAATCCACACGCCATCTATGGAAGACATAACCTTAATCTCCCATACAGGGAGTTTGAATTTCAAATGTAGCCACCAATTCAGGTAACCCCATTTGAAACTCACACTCCCTGTGTGGGATATTAAGATCATATCTTCTATAGGGGGTGTATGGATTTCAACTGGAATAGCACATTTGTCTCTTTAAAGGCACTATCAGTAATCCCGGTGAAAGCGTAACATTTGTAGCCTGAATAACTTTAAAAGTGAAGGATAAGTTAATCAAATTATCATATGAAAAAAATGGCATAAAGGAAGAAAGCTGTCGTGGGGAGTGTTGATACTTCATATTTAAGAAGCTCAATTTAATTGCATGCAGCTACTACAAGTGTCCGTTCGAACCAAAATGTAGCATTTTACCTTTACAGTCCAACTTCTTTTATCCAGCCATGATGGGACCAGGCATTGGCCGAATAAGTGAAAAATCCACATAACTGAATTATTCGGTTTACTCTCACCTGTTCTCTTAACAAAAATGCACTTAATCTGATTTTTGATTATTTTGTTGATTTTAGTAAATAACCACCCCAAATGATAGCCTTTAAAGGCCCATTCAGTGATTTGCTCATCCGGACAATTGTAAAAATCATCAAAGATTTTGGTACCCCTGTCATTGATATGCTAACATAGCCTGCCAGTGGTTAAGCCGAAAGCCATGTATTTAAGACAAAATAAGGCATTTACATCTGTAATTTATATAAAATATTTGAATGGGGCTTCAAGTACATCAATACTGTCGTTTTCTTTCTTTTTTGCCAAATTTTTAATTTCAAAAATACCAAATGACAATTTGAATAACTTATCCTTCACTAAGCAATTTATAAACAATTTTAATTTTTTTACACTTGCGCTGGGATCACTGAATGGGTCTTTAACTGTTAATCATACCAATCTTATAACCACTGACTGCTCTAAAAGTTTAGCACTGCTTTTAAGGATCCTAGGCTGTAGTGCTCCAGGCAAAAGGTTAGTCTTTCCTTCCATCAATGAAGCAGGAAAAGCACTTGGTTCATAATTCACTGACTGCGTGTCATGTCTTTTCCATGGTTGTGATTGGTCCATGCTGTAAAAGTTGACTCAGATTTTGGTCGATCTTTCATATAATTATTTCATGTATATGCTAAACCTAACCCTAAGCTATTAAACCCTAACCCTAATTGCATGCTTTTTGTCACTTTCTATAGACCTGGATCTGGTACAATATTCCCAACATTCATGAGCTAGTTCAGCAAGAAGAATCTGTGATGTGCCGCCTGCGCTAGGGTAGGGTATTTATACTCCTTTTGTTGTTTGACCTACAGGGGAAAACTCAAGCGAATTTGCATATTGGCTGTGTGGAACCAAGCACAAACCATCTTAACTTACGGTACTCGAGAAGTTGCAAAAAATGTCAACACTGATCTACCAAAAAACAATAGGACTCTAGCCTCAAATGCATCACTATTGTGTGCAAATTCTCGAGTAAGCTCTTACTACTATTACATTGTATTTGCAAACAATCAAAAAAGTCCCTGTGCTTTGTATGCTGTGAATTCTCACATATTAATGAGGGCCGATTGTTCAACCATGCATGTCTAACAAATAAAAAACTAAACAATCACGCCTGCGTTGAGTAATAGTACGCGATAGAGCATTGCGTGTCTCCACATTTACGCAAAAGACCATAAAAATATGCAGAATGTGCGTAGCACTACTACTAGTTTCGTCTGTCGCACTTCATGGAATGATCAGCCCTGATTAGGTTATGCTGGGACTTAACCTGCTTGCGAATCTAATACATGGTTTTAAGTTTTCACATGCATGCATAAATCGTATGGGTATGCATGATGACATGTATCACTATGAAGTTTTTACACTGAAGATCACACCGATATCTGAACTGAACACAGAAAATAAATTAGAGATTCATTCATAAATTTACGCCCGAGGCGGCGTCGAGGGGTAAATTGATCTGGGTATATATGGGTATTGATCTATAGGCAAGTCAATTAGCCACAATCTATTGACACATGGTTCTGCCATCAAGGAAAAAATAATCCCACTTGAAATTATTAACAATAGGCGATGAGTCAGGTTTGAATGTTTTGTGTCATGGTATGTGTAAGTAGGTATGAAAGGCAAACTTTAGTTAAAACACATTTGCTGGTCAGCCAAATTGGCTCAAACACAGGCTCAAACACAATACTTTATTTTGCATAGAAATTTAAAGAAAAGATAGGTCAAGGAAACATACATGTACATAAGTATGACAAGCGAGAGGTCTGGGGTTCAAGTCCCAGCACAGACAGGTATGTCCGGAGTTTTTTTACTCTGGTATATCTGCCTGTGCATGTCATGTTTCCGTTTATGTTTAATTGTGCTAGTGTGCAATGTGTAATTCTTCTTTCCCCTGTATACTGATATTTTAAGAATAACAATATAAAGCAATAAGCATCATTAATTTGATCTTGTGCGCTAGTTTGTAATATTTCCTTGTATGATGCGTGGGCCTCTTCCCTTGTTTGTATGATGATGTTGGGCTGGGTAAGCATCATCGATTGATCTCGTGCGCTGGTATGTATTAAATGTGTTGTTTTTACTGTTTACCCTGACTGCTCAGTGCTCATATATGAAATGAAATGATAAGTTTCCCGTCACATTTTATTCAGTGAAATATGAGGTCACAATAATTTCATTATTCATTACCGGTACTTTGGAAAATTTCATTATTGTCAAAACTTTCATTGTTTGAATGTTTCCTTCAGTGTATGACGCGTTGGCCTCTTCACTTGTATGTTGTCTATTCACTCGACCCAAATATTGAATTTATATTTCAAATATTTGAATTTGTGATGAGAGACTCTCATCACAAAGATAAATTCTATATTGGAATTTTAGAGATTTTAATCTAGCAGTTCACACACAAAAAAAGGCTGCTGTATGAGCCTGTATCATGAGACTATGCTGTTTTGATTTGCACCGGGTTGCTTTTGCATAAAAATTTGATGCATTAAATGTTGGCTGAAAGTTTTTATTTTGATGAAAGTAAATCAGGCTTTGAGTTTTAAGGAGTGCAAGTGCGATCACACTCCTCCGCACTCCTTAAATGATCATAAGCCTTTAGAAGCCAATTTATCACACTCTTTAAGCTTACATCACATTTAACAAGCATAATCACACTCCTCATTCACAAAATAGCACTCCTCACAAGTTTGAGGACTGAGTGCTATTTATCACTGATTATTTATAATCAGACTCCTCAATTTTTTGAAACACAGGTAAATCTTTGACAAGATGTAACTTTAATGACGGAAAGCGCTATGACAAAATGGTTTTTAGTTTTGGCTTGCTTTAAATACTCAATCATGGCATTGCTCGAGAACTCTAGCCAAGAATTTGCTCACACCGATAGCTTCACATTCTAGGCTAGAGACATATTGCATTCAAAATCTAGTCGGATTCGCTGAAGCATGACACCGTGTAAAGCAATGGAAGTTCAGAAGAAAACACAGCCGATCACGACAGGCGACTGTCCAAAATACACAAATCTTGCTCAAAAGATACAGTTGACTCATCGAAATAACTTTCATCCAAATTTCAACATGAACAGAATAAATAACCTCCGGTGTAAAAAACTGCACCACTGTCCGACCGAAAAACCATAGTAAAGTACTCTACCATCGAATGCGTAACTATCGTGTGCAAGTTCTCGAGTAATCACAGGGCCCTGACACTACAGTTCAGAAGTAAATGTACTGCGTGGAAGCGGCCATTGACCCTGTAAATCGCGTATCCAGGAACTACCGCCCGCGTAGGCGCATTTGAATGCACCCTATACCGTATGCGTTATTGATCGTGTTGGATGCTTGTGTTGCCGACGCGTTCGTTAGCACCCCAGCGACCCCCGCGTTGCCATTAGCATCCGCTAGCACCCCATCTAGGCATAGCAGTGCCCATATCATATGTGTGTCAATTTGTGGTTTGCGGGATCTTTTTTTTCAGGCTCTGTAGCATGCAAATTTGGCTGGTGCAATTTTTACAGTGGGGGACCTGGTAATCATGGCATTGTGATGACAAATTTGAATTCGCCAATAATCATTGAATTGATATTCTTAGTCAGTGGGAGTGCTCTAGTTCGTAGACACATTTCTGATTGGACAATCGCATGATTTCGGGTGCCGTCTATCAGGCCGTAGACGACCCCACGTCATCATGCGTCTTGATAATGCGGAACACGCGTGTAGATGTGCGAGTATGTATCGCGCTGGATGCGTGAGACTAGTGCGAAACGCTAGCGAACGCGCTAGCAATACGCGCAACAGAATACGTGAAGTTGTAAACAAGTTTCGTTCATTTTATATTGAGGGAGTTTTATGGACGGTAACTTAGTTTTTGCTTAAAAATTTGTTTACAGTTATTAAAATAATATTTAACTGACTAAGAATGAGAATAAACGATAGGAATTTTTATTTTGCCTATCCTCTACCTATGATAGACGACAGGCAGGTCCAATATTTTTATCGTAGTTTTATTCTCTAAATAATTAAGCTTAAGGTTAAGCTTATCCATGTCAAGTCACGTATGTGAAGCTTGCCTTGTCCTTGATAATTCCAACAAACAATACGCTCTACATAATTTTAGAAAGTGCAACTTTGCTAAGTTACTATTCGAACAACCTGATCAGCTTTGTTTGCTTCAGCTTTGATGAAAAACGGTGCATAACCAACTGCAACACCTCCCAGTTTCACATTCAACAACGACCATCAAATGCATGCATTCCGGAGGGAGTGCTATCAATCATACGGGCTGTTATTATGTGGTAGCCTACATACAGCTCGTACTAAGATTCGGGGTGTGAATTCTCAAAGTGGTCTGCCAAAAATCGCATGCCCCCTTGACCGTGCCAAAAAATCTTTGCCCTCCCCTTTTTGATGTGCCAAAAACCTTTGCCCCCCCCTTCGACCGCCAAAAATCCACCCAAACACACTAAGATTTTGGGGAACCCGAACTTATACCGTTTAGCATGTTTAGGCTATTAGAGAACAAGGATCACTTCCAAGTTTTTTTTTTGTGGTAGGCCTACTCTAGGGGGGTGTATCTCTCAGAATCTCACATTTGAAAAAAAAAGTGCCTCATCGTTTCCTCGAGCACTGTTAGAAAAGACCGAAATTCAAATTTCACGATATCTTTGCCAAACGAATTAATCTGCAAGAAATTTTTTGTACATAAACATTATGTAGCCAGAGGTGTCCAGTGATATAAAAATCTCAACTTTTTTTGAGAAAAGTGGGGGGATGATGCTGTGGATCACGAAATGCCCTTTAAAGCATAAAACGGCTACCAATCTACGGAACTTGATATCAACTCATACTTCAGAAACTAGGCCCTATTTATTAGCAATTAACACAAGCGTGATGAAAAATTTTAAATTACATTTTACTATTAACATGATTAATGAGGAAATGAGAAATACGGCAATTGGTCACGGGGGGGGGGGGCGCATATTACCTCAAAGTTGGGGTAATATGGCCCCTTGTGTAAATTCAATGTAACGTTTTAAATATGCAAATTAATATGCAAATTAAAAGGGCATTTCGTGATCCACAGCCTCATCCCCACTTTTCTCAAAAAGTTGAGATTTTTATATCACTGGAAACCTCTGGCTACATAATGTTTATGTACAAAATATTTCTTGCAGATTAATTCGTTTAGCAAAGATATCGCGAAATTTTGGGAATAGGTTTTTTTCGTGGATATCTAATGAAAAATGACATAAATAGAGGATGCTAGGACCACGAAATACTCCTTTAAATGACAATTCATTAACTTTCAATGTAAACCACTTGCATTTCAAAATCTTTTAGGTATACTAGTGCTCAAACGTGAACTGATGAAAACACTTCTTCAAAAAGATAAAAGCAGGAATTCATACCCAATGTGCTGTGCTTTACGGTGTATCGATTCTGTATGTCTGTCAACCAAGGGGCCATGCCACATTACCCTAATGCACTGTGTTTGATTGGGGTGCAGGAGGTCATTCACACACTCTAGCCTTTTCACACACCCTACAATTCCCAGTTAAACAATATGATCCATATTAGGCCTACAACTGAAACTTATTATGATAGAATCTTGATTTTATTACTTCAACTCAATTTAACACGGTATAATCTTTAATACAACCTTATAACCCAATCTGATATGAGCTATCTTCAGTAGATGACAACATTAACACCATCTGATATATGAGGTATCTTCAGTAGATAGCAACATTAACACAGTCTGATATGTGCTATCTTCCGAGATAGCAATATTAACACAATCTGATATGTGCTATCTTCAGTAGATAGCAATATTAACACAATATGATATGAGCTATCTTCAGCAGATGACAACATTAACACCATCTGATATGGGTATCTTCAGTAGATGACAACATTAACAGTCTGATATGAGCTATCTTCAGTAGATGACAACATTAACTCCATCTGATATGAGGTATCTTCAGTAGATGGCAACATTAACACAGTCTGATATGAGCTATCTTCAGTAGATAGCAACATTAACACAGTCTGATATGAGCTATCTTCAATAGATGACAACATTAACAGTCTGATATGAGCTATCTTCAGTAGATGACAACATTAACACCATATGAGCTATCTTCAGTAGATAACAACATTAACACCATCTGATATGAACTATCTTCGGTAGATAACAACATTAACACAGTCTGATATGAGGTATCTTCAGTAGATGACAACATTAACACAGTCTGATATGAGGTATCTTCAGTAGATGACAACATTAACAGTCTGATATGAGCTATCTTCAGTAGATGACAACATTAACACCATCTGATATGAGCTATCTTCAGTAGATGACAACATTAACACCATCTGATATGAGGTACCGTATCTTCAGTAGATAGCAACATTAACACAATCTGATATGAGCTATCTTCAGTAGATGACAGCATTAACAGTCTGATATGAGCTATCTTCAGTAGATGACAACATTAACACCATCTGATATGAGGTATCTTCAGTAGACGGTAACATTAACACAGTCTGATATGAGCTATCTTCAGTAGATAGCAACATTAACACAGTCTGATATGAGCTATCTTCAATAGATAGCAATATTAACAAGATCTGATATGAGCTATCTTCGGTAGATGACAACATTGTCACAGTGTAATATGAGCCATCTTCAGTAGATAGTAACAATCTTAGAGTCTGATATGAGCTATCTTCAGTAGATAACAACATGAATACATTCTGATATGAGCTTTTTCAGTAGATACCGGTAGCAAAATTGTCACAATCTGATATGAGCTATAGCAACATTAATACAGTCTGATATTCAGTAGAAAGCAACATTAACACCATCTGATATGAGGTATCTTCAGTAGATAGCAACATTAACTCCATCCGATATGAGCTATCCTCAGAAGATAACAACATTAACACAGTCTGATATGTGCTATCTTCAGTAGATAGCAATATTAACACAATCTGATATGAACTATCTTCAGTAGATGACAACATTAACACCAACTGATATGAGGTATCTTCAGTAGATGACAACATTAACACCATCTGATATGAGCTATCTTCAGTAGTTAGCAACATTAACACAGTCTGATATGAGCTATTTTCAGTAGATAGCAATATTAACACAATCTGATATGAGCTATCTTCAGTAGATGATATTATTAACACCATCTGATATGAGGTATCTTCAGTAGATAGCAACATTAACACCATCTGATATGAGCTATCTTCAGTAGATAGCAACATTAACACAGTCTGATATGTGCTATCTTCAGTAGATAGCAATATTAACACAATCTGATATGAGCTATCTTCAGTAGATGACAACATTAATACCATCTGATATGAGGTATCTTCAGTAGATGACAACATTAACACCATCTGATATGAGGTATCTTCACTTCAGTAGATAGCAACATTAACACAGTCTGATATGAGCTATCTTCAGTAGATGACAACATTAACACCATCTGATATGAGGTATCTTCACTTCAGTAGATAACAATATTAACACAATCTGATATGAGCTATCTTCAGTAGATGACAACATTAATACCATCTGATATGAGGTATCTTCACTTCAGTAGATAGCAACATTAACACAGTCTGATATGAGCTATCTTCAGTAGATAGCAATATTAACACAATCTGATATGAGCTATCTTCAGTAGATGACAACATTAACACCATCTGATATGAGGTATCTTCAGTAGATGACAACATTAACACCATCTGATATGAGGTATCTTCAGTAGATGACAACATTTACACCATCTGATATGAGCTATCTTCAGTAGATAGCAACATTAACACAATCTGATATGAGCTATCTTCAGTAGATAGCAATATTAACACAATCTGATATGAGCTATCTTCAGTAGATGACAACATTAACACCATCTGATATGAGGTACAGCTAATGAATGGTGAATCTTCAGAAGCTAGACATATTATAGCCTATATGACATTTTGACTTGTCCTACACTTTCAAGCAATAATTTGAATATGATTCAGTAGATGACAACATTAACACCATCTGATATGAGGTATCTTCAGTAGATGACAACATTAACACCATCTGATATGAACTATCTTCGGTAGATAACAACATTAACACAGTCTGATATGAGGTATCTTCAGTAGATGACAACATTAACACAGTCTGATATGAGGTATCTTCAGTAGATGACAACATTAACAGTCTGATATGAGCTATCTTCAGTAGATGACAACATTAACACCATCTGATATGAGCTATCTTCAGTAGATGACAACATTAACACCATCTGATATGAGGTACCGTATCTTCAGTAGATAGCAACATTAACACAATCTGATATGAGCTATCTTCAGTAGATGACAGCATTAACAGTCTGATATGAGCTATCTTCAGTAGATGACAACATTAACACCATCTGATATGAGGTATCTTCAGTAGATGGTAACATTAACACAGTCTGATATGAGCTATCTTCAGTAGATAGCAACATTAACAAGTCTGATATGAGCTATCTTCAATAGATAGCAATATTAACAAGATCTGATATGAGCTATCTTCGGTAGATGACAACATTGTCACGGTGTAATATGAGCCATCTTCAGTAGATAGTAACATTAATACAATTATGAGCTATCTACTGTAGATACAAACAATCTTAGAGTCTGATATGAGCTATCTTCAGTAGATAACAACATGAATACATTCTGATATGAGCTTTTTCAGTAGATACCGGTAGCAAAATTGTCACAATCTGATATGAGCTATAGCAACATTAATACAGTCTGATATTCAGTAGAAAGCAACATTAACACCATCTGATATGAGGTATCTTCAGTAGATAGCAACATTAACTCCATCTGATATGAGCTATCCTCAGAAGATAACAACATTAACACAGTCTGATATGTGCTATCTTCAGTAGATAGCAATATTAACACAATCTGATATGAACTATCTTCAGTAGATGACAACATTAACACCAACTGATATGAGGTATCTTCAGTAGATGACAACATTAACACCATCTGATATGAGCTATCTTCAGTAGTTAGCAACATTAACACAGTCTGATATGAGCTATTTTCAGTAGATAGCAATATTAACACAATCTGATATGAGCTATCTTCAGTAGATGATATTATTAACACCATCTGATATGAGGTATCTTCAGTAGATAGCAACATTAACACCATCTGATATGAGCTATCTTCAGTAGATAGCAACATTAACACAGTCTGATATGTGCTATCTTCAGTAGATAGCAATATTAACACAATCTGATATGAGCTATCTTCAGTAGATGACAACATTAATACCATCTGATATGAGGTATCTTCAGTAGATGACAACATTAACACCATCTGATATGAGGTATCTTCACTTCAGTAGATAGTAACATTAACACAGTCTGATATGAGCTATCTTCAGTAGATGACAACATTAACACCATCTGATATGAGAAATCTTCACTTCAGTAGATAACAATATTAACACAATCTGATATGAGCTATCTTCAGTAGATGACAACATTAATACCATCTGATATGAATTTCTTTACACTTTTGCTGAGATCACTGAATGGGCCTTTAAATCTAGGTAAAACCATAGGCAAAACCCGGCAGGAAACCTGGTCAATTCAAAAGACTTGACCCATTTCGTGCACCACCATCCATATTAATTTTATAGTGTGTCTGTCATAAAAGGCTAATGGGTATAATGAGGACCCTTAATAAAGGACTCTTGAGCGCGCAATTCAGTTATTGCTGTTCAATACTAGGAAATTATAATGCACATTTTTCACTTTCCAAGCTTTCTCATGACAAACTAATACATAGCCGTGGTAATAATATGACGCATTTAATCCAAAATATTAGAATTCAAAATTTACAAAATCTAGACTTTTCCGTAGTCCACTACTTGGCAAAAAGAAGAGTGTGTATGAGGTATTTATGGTGCCCATGTATGAGCTATTTTCAGTAGATAGCCACATTTTTACAGTCTTTTATGAGCTATCGTCAGTAGATACCTAAATCAACACCAACTGATATGAAGGTATACCGCGCGATGAACGTCTCTGTAAATTATGTGAGTCTGGAGTGGTTGAAGATGAACTGCATTTTGTTCTAGTGTGTGATTATTTTAGGAATGAGCGGCATAGTTTTATTCCTAGATACTATCGTGAAAATCCATCTGAACTGAAGTATTGCCAATTCATGCAGACTTCTGATAGCAGGATCTTGAAAATTTTGTGTACATATCTATTTAATGCATGTAAGAAGAGAGATAACAACATTTTACTCAAGTTAGACTATCTTTTGAATAAAGTGCTCAATCCCAAAAGGATCGTCTGACGATTGCCTTTTAGGCATGAAACTCAGAGTAACGACTACCTATTCTGGAAGGTCTGTTCTTTGAATAAGAAGAGAGATATATACTTTCGTCAGTAAATGTATACGTTAATATTGTTTATTTAATTTACAATGTATAGAGGCCTTTACATACTGAATAAATTTCCCTCATTTGAGGGAATTGAATTGAATTAAATTGATATGAGCTATCTTCAGTAGATAGCAACATTAACATCATCTGATATGACCTTTCTTCAGTAGTTGACAACATTAAAACACTCTGATATGAGCTATTTTCAGTAGATAGCAACATTTTCACAGTCTGTTATGAGCTGTCATACATCAACACCATTAGATATGAACTATCTTCAGCAGATGAGAACATTAACACCATCTGGTGTGAGCTATCTTCAATAGATAGCAACATCATCATAGTCTGATATGAGCTATCTTTAGTAGATAGCAACATTAACACAGTCTGACATGAGCTATCTTCAGTAGATAGCAACATTAACACAGTCTGATATGAGCTATCTTCAGTAAATGACAACATAACACCATCTGATATGAGGTATCTTCAGTAGATGACAACATTAACACAGTCTGATATGAGCTATCTTCAGTAGATAGCAACATTAACACAGTCTGATATGAGCTATCTTCAGTAGATAGCAATATTAACACAATCTGATATGAGCTATGATTTGAGGTATCTTCAGTAGATAGCAACATTAACACAGTCTGATGTGAGCTATCGTCAGTAGATAGCAACATCATCACAATATGATATGAGCAATCTTTGGTAGATAGCAACATTATCAGTCTGATATGAGCTATCGTCAGTAGATAGCAATATTAACACAATCTGATATGAGATATCTTCAGTAGATGACAACATTATCACCATCTGATATGAGGTATCTTCAGTAGATAGCAACATTAACACAGTCTGATATGAGCTATCTTCAGTAGATAGCAATATTAACACAATCTGATATGAGCTATCTTCAGTAGATGACAACATTAGCACCATCTGATATGAGGTATCTTCAGCAGATGACAACATTACCACAGTCTGATATGAGCTATCTTCAGTAGATAGCAACATTAACAGTCTGATATGAGCTATCTTCAGTAGATAGCAATATTAACAAGATCTGATATGAGCTATATTCAGTATATGACAAAATTAACATACTGCAGTTACTGTCCGTTTTCCTATACACAATACACAGTGCTCTCACCATTGACGCGCGACCTTTACAAATAGTGTATGTTAGAATTATATTGCATTTGCCTAGTTAACATCACTGTGTGAAAAATAACCGGCCAATATTTAAACTATTCTCCAAACTTCTAGCAAATATATTTCTCTAACATGACTTAAAATTACAGCTACAATCCCCGAAAAATGTCCTTGAAACGCTTTAGGCATCTTGAATGAAATCAAAAGTGTATTTTAAATGTGGATAAAAATGTTCAATATTTGGAATTAGAAGAAAGCTGGGCCATCAATTAACACTTTTCCCTTCCCCACCCCCATCATTCAATGTTGCGACACACTTTGGAGACACGCTGAACACATTTGCACGTTTCAAAATTGCACGGGGGAGTGGGGGGACTTATTGTCCCCTAAAGACGCTTTAATGTTTCAAGACATATTTCGGGGATTGTAGGTTAGATGTTCAGAAATAGTTGCACTTTCGTACAATATGAGTGAGGGCAAAGCATAGCTAGCTCATAGCTAGCCAACTCCCCGTGTTAATTGAATGGAGATTTGACCGAAAATATTGAGCTATATTGGTAACGGACCGCTCCGTTCTGAAGGATGCCACAAAAAAACGGTACAAGCTACATTTAAACTATTCTATGAAATTCTAGAAAATAAAGTTTTGTAACATGTCCTAAATTTTTAGCTAATTTAGGTGTCGCACTTTTGTGTTTTAGGAAGGATATGTAAACGACAGATAACACACAAATATGGAGAAATTATTTCCAAACCGTGTTAAGTCAACAATCATTATGTTGCTCATTTTCAAGAATGCTGGTTAACAAAAAGCAGGCCATTGTCTCATTTCGTGAACAAAGGTCCACATACCATTGTTTCCTTGCGTTTCCTTTATAATCAGTTACCCAACTGAAGCTGTATTATAGCACCTCATAGCGATATCGCACATATAAAACAGACACATGTGCACAACCAGAGAAGATCCGATTTAATCAGTTGAGCTGTTTCAATGAGTGTTATCTTGGTTTAATAGCTTTTAATGGGGTTTAAGTCCTGCAAAGGTCGAGATGAATTCTACTGTAGACATGACTGCATCATGACACCATCTGATACCAGGTATCTTCAGTAGATAGCAACATTAACAGTCTGATATGAGGTATCTTCAGTAGATGACAATACTAACACAGTATGATATGAGCTATCTTCAGTAGATAGCAACAATAACACCATCTGATATAAGCTATTTTCGGTAGATGACAACATTGTCACAGTGTAATATGAGCCATCTTCAGTAGATAGCAACCTTAATACAATTTATGAGCTATCTACTGTAGATAGAAACAATCTCAGAGTCTGATATGAGCTATCTTCAGTAGATAACAACATGAATACACTCTGATATGAGCTATTTTCAGTAGATAGCAAAATTGTCACAGTCTGATATATGAGCTATCTTCTGTATATAGCAACATTAACGCACTGTATAATATGAGCTATATTCAATTGATGACAACACAATCTGATATGAGCTATCTTCAGCAGATGACAACATTATCACAATCTGATATGAGCTATCATCAGTAGATAGCAACATTAACACAATATGATATGAGCTATCTTCAGTAGATAGCAACATTAACACAGTCTGATATGAGCTATCTTCAGTAGATAGCAACATTAACACAATATGATATGAGCTATCTTCAATAGATGACAACATTAACAGTCTGATATGAGCTATCTTCAGTAGATGACAACATTAACACCATCTGATATGAGCTATCTTCAGTAGATAACAACATTAACACCATCTGATATGAACTATCTTCGGTAGATAACAACATTAACACAGTCTGATATGAGGTATCTTCAGTAGATGACAACATTAACACCATCTGATATATGAGCTATCCTCAGTAGATGACAACATTAACACCATCTGATATGTGCTATCTTCAGTAGATAGCAATATTAACACAATCTGATATGAACTATCTTCAGTAGATGACAACATTAACACAATCTGATATGAGCTATCTTCAGTAGATGACAGCATTAACAGTCTGATATGAGCTATCTTCAGTAGATGACAACATTAACATCATCTGATATGAGGTATCTTCAGTAGATGGTAACATTAACACAGTCTGATATGAGCTATCTTCAGTAGATAGTCTGATATGAGCTATCTTCAATAGATAGCAATATTAACAAGATCTGATATGAGCTATCTTCGGTAGATGACAACATTGTCACAGTGTAATATGAGCCATCTTCAGTAGATAGTAACATTAATACAATTATGAGCTATCTACTGTAGATACAAACAATCTTAGAGTCTGATATGAGCTATCTTCAGTAGATAACAACATGAATACATTCTAATATGAGCTTTTTCAGTAGATACCGGTAGCAAAATTGTCACAATCTGATATGAGCTATAGCAACATTAATACAGTCTGATATTCAGTAGAAAGCAACATTAACACCATCTGATATGAGGTATCTTCAGTAGATAGCAACATTAACTCCATCTGATATGAGCTATCCTCAAAAGATAACAACATTAACACAGTCTGATATGTGCTATCTTCAGTAGATAGCAATATTAACACAATCTGATATGAACTATCTTCAGTAGATGACAACATTAACACCAACTGATATGAGGTATCTTCAGTAGATGACAACATTAACACCATCTGATATGAGCTATCTTCAGTAGTTAGCAACATTAACACAGTCTGATATGAGCTATTTTCAGTAGATAGCAATATTAACACCATCTGATATGAGGTATCTTCAGTAGATAGCAACATTAACACCATCTGATATGAGCTATCTTCAGTAGATAGCAACATTAACACAGTCTGATATGTGCTATCTTCAGTAGATAGCAATATTAACACAATCTGATATGAGCTATCTTCAGTAGATGACAACATTAATACCATCTGATATGAGGTATCTTCAGTAGATGACAACATTAACACCATCTGATATGAGGTATCTTCACTTCAGTAGATAGCAACATTAACACAGTCTGATATGAGCTATCTTCAGTAGATGACAACATTAACACCATCTGATATGAGGTATCTTCACTTCAGTAGATAACAATATTAACACAATCTGATATGAGCTATCTTCAGTAGATGACAACATTAATACCATCTGATATGAGGTATCTTCACTTCAGTAGATAGCAACATTAACACAGTCTGATATGAGCTATCTTCAGTAGATAGCAATATTAACACAATCTGATATGAGCTATCTTCAGTAGATGACAACATTAACACCATCTGATATGAGGTATCTTCAGTAGATGACAACATTTACACCATCTGATATGAGCTATCTTCAGTAGATAGCAACATTAACGCCATCTGATATGAGCTATCTTCAGTAGATAGCAATATTAACACAATCTGATATGAGCTATCTTCAGTAGATGACAACATTAACACCATCTGATATGAGGTACAGCTAATGAATGGTGAATCTTCAGAAGCTAGACATATTATAGCCTATATGACATTTTGACTTGTCCTACACTTTCAAGCAATAATTTGAATTTCTTTACACTTTTGCTGAGATCACTGAATGGGCCTTTAAATCTAGGTAAAACCATAGGCAAAACCCGGCAGGAAACCTGGTCAATTCAAAAGACTTGACCCATTTCGTGCACCACCATCCATATTAATTTTATAGTGTGTCTGTCATAAAAGGCTAATGGGTATAATGAGGACCCTTAATAAAGGACTCTTGAGCGCGCAATTCAGTTATTGCTGTTCAATACTAGGAAATTATAATGCACATTTTTCACTTTCCAAGCTTTCTCATGACAAACTAATACATAGCCGTGGTAATAATATGACGCATTTAATCCAAAATATTAGAATTCAAAATTTACAAAATCTAGACTTTTCCGTAGTCCACTACTTGGCACAAAGAAGAGTGTGTATGAGGTATTTATGGTGCCCATGTATGAGCTATTTTCAGTAGATAGCCACATTTTTACAGTCTTTTATGAGCTATCGTCAGTAGATACCTAAATCAATACCAACTGATATGAAGGTATACCGCGCGATGAACGTCTCTGTAAATTATGTGAGTCTGGATTGGTTGAAGATGAACTGCATTTTGTTCTAGTGTGTGATTATTTTAGGAATGAGCGGCATAGTTTTATTCCTAGATACTATCGTGAAAATCCATCTGAACTGAAGTATTGCCAATTCCTGCAGACTTCTGATAGCAGGATCTTGAAAATTTTGTGTAAATATCTATTTAATGCATGTAAGAAGAGAGATAACAACATTTTACTCAAGTTAGACTATCTTTTGAATAAAGTGCTCAATCCCAAAAGGATCGTCTGACGATTGCCTTTTAGGCATGAAACTCAGAGTAACGACTACCTATTCTGGAAGGTCTGTTCTTTGAATAAGAAGAGAGATACTTTCGTCAGTAAATGTATACGTTAATATTGTTTATTTAATTTACAATGTATTTTAGGGCCGGAGGCCTTTACATACTGAATAAATTTCCCTCATTTGAGGGAATTGAATTGAATTAAATTGATATGAGCTATCTTCAGTAGATAGCAACATTAACATCATCTGATATGACCTTTCTTCAGTAGTTGACAACATTAAAACACTCTGATATGAGCTATTTTCAGTAGATAGCAACATTTTCACAGTCTGTTATGAGCTGTCATACATCAACACCATTAGATATGAACTATCTTCAGCAGATGAGAACATTAACACCATCTGGTGTGAGCTATCTTCAATAGATAGCAACATCATCATAGTCTGATATGAGCTATCTTTAGTAGATAGCAACATTAACACAGTCTGACATGAGCTATCTTCAGTAGATAGCAACATTAACACAGTCTGATATGAGCTATCTTCAGTAAATGACAACATAACACCATCTGATATGAGGTATCTTCAGTAGATGACAACATTAACACAGTCTGATATGAGCTATTTTCAGTAGATAGCAATATTAACACCGTCTGATATGAGGTATCTTCAGTAGATAGCAACATTAACACCATCTGATATGAGCTATCTTCAGTAGATAGCAACATTAACACAGTCTGATATGTGCTATCTTCAGTAGATAGCAATATTAACACAATCTGATATGAGCTATCTTCAGTAGATGACAACATTAATACCATCTGATATGAGGTATCTTCAGTAGATGACAACATTAACACCATCTGATATGAGGTATCTTCACTTCAGTAGATAGCAACATTAACACAGTCTGATATGAGCTATCTTCAGTAGATGACAACATTAACACCATCTGATATGAGGTATCTTCACTTCAGTAGATAACAATATTAACACAATCTGATATGAGCTATCTTCAGTAGATGACAACATTAATACCATCTGATATGAGGTATCTTCACTTCAGTAGATAGCAACATTAACACAGTCTGATATGAGCTATCTTCAGTAGATAGCAATATTAACACAATCTGATATGAGCTATCTTCAGTAGATGACAACATTAACACCATCTGATATGAGGTATCTTCAGTAGATGACAACATTTACACCATCTGATATGAGCTATCTTCAGTAGATAGCAACATTAACACAGTCTGATATGAGCTATCTTCAGTAGATAGCAATATTAACACAATCTGATATGAGCTATCTTCAGTAGATGACAACATTAACACCACATGATGCAGTCATGTCTACAGTAGAATTCATCTCGACCTTTGCAGGACTTAACCCCATTAAAAGCTATTAAACCAAGATAACACTCATTGAAACAGCTCAACTGATTAAATCGGATCTTCTCTGGTTGTGCACAAGTGACTGTTTTCATGTGCGATATCGCAATAAAGCTGGTATTCATAGCTTCAGTTGGGTAACCGATTATAAAGGAAACGAAAGGAAACAATGTTATGTGTGGCTTTGTTCACGAAATCAGACAATGTCGTGCTTTTTGTAAACCAGCATTCTTGAAAATGAGCAACATAATGATTTTTGACTTAACACGGTTTAGAAATAATTTCTTCATATTTTTGGTGTTATCTGTCGTTTACATGTCCTTCCTAAAACACAAAAGTACGACCCTCTCCAAACACCTAAATTAGCTAAAAATTTAGGACATGTTACAAAACTTTATTTTCTAGAACCTATTTAGAATAATTTAAATGTAGCTTTTACCGGTTTTTTTGTGGCATCCTTCAGAAGTGAGCGGTCCGATACCAATATTTTCGGTCAAATCTCCATTCAAATAACACGGGGAGTTGGCTAGCTATGCCTTGCCCTCACTCATATTTTACAAAAGTACGACCATTTCTGAACATCTAACCTAGCTGTAATTTTAGGTCATGTTAGAGAAATATATTTGCTAGAAGTTTTGGAGAATAAATAAAATATTGGCTGGTTATTTTTGACACAGTGATGTTAACTAGGCAAGTGTCCATTCTCCCAACATACATCATTTGTAGGGTCACGCGTCAATGGTGAGAGCACTGTGTATTGTGTATAGGAAAACGGACAGTAACTGCAGTATGATCTGATATGAGGTACAGCTAATGAATGGTGAATCTTCAGAAGCTAGACATATTATAGCCTATATGACATTTTGACTTGTCCTACACTTTCAAGCAATAATTTGAATTTCTTTACACTTTTGCTGAGATCACTGAATGGGCCTTTAAATCTAGGTAAAACCATAGGCAAAACCCGGCAGGAAACCTGGTCAATTCAAAAGACTTGACCCATTTCGTGCACCACCATCCATATTAATTTTATAGTGTGTCTGTCATAAAAGGCTAATGGGTATAATGAGGACCCTTAATAAAGGACTCTTGAGCGCGCAATTCAGTTATTGCTGTTCAATACTAGGAAATTATAATGCACATTTTTCACTTTCCAAGCTTTCTCATGACAAACTAATACATAGCCGTGGTAATAATATGACGCATTTAATCCAAAATATTAGAATTCAAAATTTACAAAATCTAGACTTTTCCGTAGTCCACTACTTGGCAAAAAGAAGAGTGTGTATGAGGTATTTATGGTGCCCATGTATGAGCTATTTTCAGTAGATAGCCACATTTTTACAGTCTTTTATGAGCTATCGTCAGTAGATACCTAAATCAACACCAACTGATATGAAGGTATACCGCGCGATGAACGTCTCTGTAAATTATGTGAGTCTGGATTGGTTGAAGATGAACTGCATTTTGTTCTAGTGTGTGATTATTTTAGGAATGAGCGGCATAGTTTTATTCCTAGATACTATCGTGAAAATCCATCTGAACTGAAGTATTGCCAATTCATGCAGACTTCTGATAGCAGGATCTTGAAAATTTTGTGTAAATATCTATTTAATGCATGTAAGAAGAGAGATAACAACATTTTACTCAAGTTAGACTATCTTTTGAATAAAGTGCTCAATCCCAAAAGGATCGTCTGACGATTGCCTTTTAGGCATGAAACTCAGAGTAACGACTACCTATTCTGGAAGGTCTGTTCTTTGAATAAGAAGAGAGATACTTTCGTCAGTAAATGTATACGTTAATATTGTTTATTTAATTTACAATGTATTTTAGGGCCGGAGGCCTTTACATACTGAATAAATTTCCCTCATTTGAGGGAATTGAATTGAATTAAATTGATATGAGCTATCTTCAGTAGATAGCAACATTAACATCATCTGATATGACCTTTCTTCAGTAGTTGACAACATTAAAACACTCTGATATGAGCTATTTTCAGTAGATAGCAATATTTTCACAGTCTGTTATGAGCTGTCATACATCAACACCATTAGATATGAACTATCTTCAGCAGATGAGAACACTAACACCATCTGGTGTGAGCTATCTTCAATAGATAGCAACATCATCATAGTCTGATATGAGCTATCTTTAGTAGATAGCAACATTAACACAGTCTGACATGAGCTATCTTCAGTAGATGACAACATTAACACCATCTGATATGAGGTATCTTCACTTCAGTAGATAGCAACATTAACACAGTCTGATATGAGCTATCTTCAGTAGATGACAACATTAACACCATCTGATATGAGGTATCTTCACTTCAGTAGATAACAATATTAACACAATCTGATATGAGCTATCTTCAGTAGATGACAACATTAATACCATCTGATATGAGGTATCTTCACTTCAGTAGATAGCAACATTAACACAGTCTGATATGAGCTATCTTCAGTAGATAGCAATATTAACACAATCTGATATGAGCTATCTTCAGTAGATGACAACATTAACACCATCTGATATGAGGTATCTTCAGTAGATGACAACATTTACACCATCTGATATGAGCTATCTTCAGTAGATAGCAACATTAACACAGTCTGATATGAGTTATCTTCAGTAGATAGCAATATTAACACAATCTGATATGAGCTATCTTCAGTAGATGACAACATTAACACCATCTGATATGAGGTACAGCTAATGAATGGTGAATCTTCAGAAGCTAGACATATTATAGCCTATATGACATTTTGACTTGTCCTACACTTTCAAGCAATAATTTGAATTTCTTTACACTTTTGCTGAGATCACTGAATGGGCCTTTAAATCTAGGTAAAACCATAGGCAAAACCCGGCAGGAAACCTGGTCAATTCAAAAGACTTGACCCATTTCGTGCACCACCATCCATATTAATTTTATAGTGTGTCTGTCATAAAAGGCTAATGGGTATAATGAGGACCCTTAATAAAGGACTCTTGAGCGCGCAATTCAGTTATTGCTGTTCAATACTAGGAAATTATAATGCACATTTTTTACTTTCTTAGCTTTTTCATGACAAACTAATACATAGCCGTGGTAATAATATGACGCATTTAATCCAAAATATTAGAATTCAAAATTTACAAAATCTAGACTTTTCCGTAGTCCACAAAAAAAAAAAAAGAAGAGTGTGTATGAGGTATTTATGGTGCCCATGTATGAGCTATTTTCAGTAGATAGCCACATTTTTACAGTCTTTTATGAGCTATCGTCAGTAGATACCTAAATCAACACCAACTGATATGAAGGTATACCGCGCGATGAACGTCTCTGTAAATTATGTGAGTCTGGATTGGTTGAAGATGAACTGCATTTTGTTCTAGTGTGTGATTATTTTAGGAATGAGCGGCATAGTTTTATTCCTAGATACTATCGTGAAAATCCATCTGAACTGAAGTATTGCCAATTCATGCAGACTTCTGATAGCAGGATCTTGAAAATTTTGTGTAAATATCTATTTAATGCATGTAAGAAGAGAGATAACAACATTTTACTCAAGTTAGACTATCTTTTGAATAAAGTGCTCAATCCCAAAAGGATCGTCTGACGATTGCCTTTTAGGCATGAAACTCAGAATAACGACTACCTATTCTGGAAGGTCTGTTCTTTGAATAAGAAGAGAGATACTTTCGTCAGTAAATGTATACGTTAATATTGTTTATTTAATTTACAATGTATTTTAGGGCCGGAGGCCTTTACATACTGAATAAATTTCCCTCATTTGAGGGAATTGAATTGAATTAAATTGATATGAGCTATCTTCAGTAGATAGCAACATTAACATCATCTGATATGACCTTTCTTCAGTAGTTGACAACATTAAAACACTCTGATATGAGCTATTTTCAGTAGATAGCAACATTTTCACAGTCTGTTATGAGCTGTCATACATCAACACCATTAGATATGAACTATCTTCAGCAGATGAGAACATTAACACCATCTGGTGTGAGCTATCTTCAATAGATAGCAACATCATCATAGTCTGATATGAGCTATCTTTAGTAGATAGCAACATTAACACAGTCTGACCTGAGCTATCTTCAGTAGATAGCAACATTAACACAGTCTGATATGAGCTATCTTCAGTAAATGACAACATAACACCATCTGATATGAGGTATCTTCAGTAGATGACAACATTAACACAGTCTGATATGAGCTATTTTCAGTAGATAGCAATATTAACACCATCTGATATGAGGTATCTTCAGTAGATAGCAACATTAACACCATCTGATATGAGCTATCTTCAGTAGATAGCAACATTAACACAGTCTGATATGTGCTATCTTCAGTAGATAGCAATATTAACACAATCTGATATGAGCTATCTTCAGTAGATGACAACATTAATACCATCTGATATGAGGTATCTTCAGTAGATGACAACATTAACACCATCTGATATGAGGTATCTTCACTTCAGTAGATAGCAACATTAACACAGTCTGATATGAGCTATCTTCAGTAGATGACAACATTAACACCATCTGATATGAGGTATCTTCACTTCAGTAGATAACAATATTAACACAATCTGATATGAGCTATCTTCAGTAGATGACAACATTAATACCATCTGATATGAGGTATCTTCACTTCAGTAGATAGCAACATTAACACAGTCTGATATGAGCTATCTTCAGTAGATAGCAATATTAACACAATCTGATATGAGCTATCTTCAGTAGATGACAACATTAACACCATCTGATATGAGGTATCTTCAGTAGATGACAACATTTACACCATCTGATATGAGCTATCTTCAGTAGATAGCAACATTAACACAGATCTGATATGAGCTATCTTCAGTAGATAGCAATATTAACACAATCTGATATGAGCTATCTTCAGTAGATGACAACATTAACACCATCTGATATGAGGTACAGCTAATGAATGGTGAATCTTCAGAAGCTAGACATATTATAGCCTATATGACATTTTGACTTGTCCTACACTTTCAAGCAATAATTTGAATTTCTTTACACTTTTGCTGAGATCACTGAATGGGCCTTTAAATCTAGGTAAAACCATAGGCAAAACCCGGCAGGAAACCTGGTCAATTCAAAAGACTTGACCCATTTCGTGCACCACCATCCATATTAATTTTATAGTGTGTCTGTCATAAAAGGCTAATGGGTATAATGAGGACCCTTAATAAAGGACTCTTGAGCGCGCAATTCAGTTATTGCTGTTCAATACTAGGAAATTATAATGCACATTTTTCACTTTCCAAGCTTTCTCATGACAAACTAATACATAGCCGTGGTAATAATATGACGCATTTAATCCAAAATATTAGAATTCAAAATTTACAAAATCTAGACTTTTCCGTAGTCCACTACTTGGCAAAAAGAAGAGTGTGTATGAGGTATTTATGGTGCCCATGTATGAGCTATTTTCAGTAGATAGCCACATTTTTACAGTCTTTTATGAGCTATCGTCAGTAGATACCTAAATCAACACCAACTGATATGAAGGTATACCGCGCGATGAACGTCTCTGTAAATTATGTGAGTCTGGATTGGTTGAAGATGAACTGCATTTTGTTCTAGTGTGTGATTATTTTAGGAATGAGCGGCATAGTTTTATTCCTAGATACTATCGTGAAAATCCATCTGAACTGAAGTATTGCCAATTCATGCAGACTTCTGATAGCAGGATCTTGAAAATTTTGTGTAAATATCTATTTAATGCATGTAAGAAGAGAGATAACAACATTTTACTCAAGTTAGACTATCTTTTGAATAAAGTGCTCAATCCCAAAAGGATCGTCTGACGATTGCCTTTTAGGCATGAAACTCAGAGTAACGACTACCTATTCTGGAAGGTCTGTTCTTTGAATAAGAAGAGAGATACTTTCGTCAGTAAATGTATACGTTAATATTGTTTATTTAATTTACAATGTATTTTAGGGCCGGAGGCCTTTACATACTGAATAAATTTCCCTCATTTGAGGGAATTGAATTGAATTAAATTGATATGAGCTATCTTCAGTAGATAGCAACATTAACATCATCTGATATGACCTTTCTTCAGTAGTTGACAACATTAAAACACTCTGATATGAGCTATTTTCAGTAGATAGCAACATTTTCACAGTCTGTTATGAGCTGTCATACATCAACACCATTAGATATGAACTATCTTCAGCAGATGAGAACATTAACACCATCTGGTGTGAGCTATCTTCAATAGATAGCAACATCATCATAGTCTGATATGAGCTATCTTTAGTAGATAGCAACATTAACACAGTCTGACATGAGCTATCTTCAGTAGATGACAACATTAACACCATCTGATATGAGGTATCTTCACTTCAGTAGATAGCAACATTAACACAGTCTGATATGAGCTATCTTCAGTAGATGACAACATTAACACCATCTGATATGAGGTATCTTCACTTCAGTAGATAACAATATTAACACAATCTGATATGAGCTATCTTCAGTAGATGACAACATTAATACCATCTGATATGAGGTATCTTCACTTCAGTAGATAGCAACATTAACACAGTCTGATATGAGCTATCTTCAGTAGATAGCAATATTAACACAATCTGATATGAGCTATCTTCAGTAGATGACAACATTAACACCATCTGATATGAGGTATCTTCAGTAGATGACAACATTTACACCATCTGATATGAGCTATCTTCAGTAGATAGCAACATTAACACAGTCTGATATGAGCTATCTTCAGTAGATAGCAATATTAACACAATCTGATATGAGCTATCTTCAGTAGATGACAACATTAACACCATCTGATATGAGGTACAGCTAATGAATGGTGAATCTTCAGAAGCTAGACATATTATAGCCTATATGACATTTTGACTTGTCCTACACTTTCAAGCAATAATTTGAATTTCTTTACACTTTTGCTGAGATCACTGAATGGGCCTTTAAATCTAGGTAAAACCATAGGCAAAACCCGGCAGGAAACTTGGTCAATTCAAAAGACTTGACCCATTTCGTGCACCACCATCCATATTAATTTTATAGTGTGTCTGTCATAAAAGGCTAATGGGTATAATGAGGACCCTTAATAAAGGACTCTTGAGCGCGCAATTCAGTTATTGCTGTTCAATACTAGGAAATTATAATGCACATTTTCACTTTCCAAGCTTTCTCATGACAAACTAATACATAGCCGTGGTAATAATATGACGCATTTAATCCAAAATATTAGAATTCAAAATTTACAAAATCTAGACTTTTCCGTAGTCCACTACTTGGCAAAAAGAAGAGTGTGTATGAGGTATTTATGGTGCCCATGTATGAGCTATTTTCAGTAGATAGCCACATTTTTACAGTCTTTTATGAGCTATCGTCAGTAGATACCTAAATCAACACCAACTGAAATGAAGGTATACCGCGCGATGAACGTCTCTGTAAATTATGTGAGTCTGGATTGGTTGAAGATGAACTGCATTTTGTTCTAGTGTGTGATTATTTTAGGAATGAGCGGCATAGTTTTATTCCTAGATACTATCGTGAAAATCCATCTGAACTGAAGTATTGCCAATTCATGCAGACTTCTGATAGCAGGATCTTGAAAATTTTGTGTAAATATCTATTTAATGCATGTAAGAAGAGAGATAACAACATTTTACTCAAGTTAGACTATCTTTTGAATAAAGTGCTCAATCCCAAAAGGATCGTCTGACGATTGCCTTTTAGGCATGAAACTCAGAGTAACGACTACCTATTCTGGAAGGTCTGTTCTTTGAATAAGAAGAGAGATACTTTCGTCAGTAAATGTATACGTTAATATTGTTTATTTAATTTACAATGTATTTTAGGGCCGGAGGCCTTTACATACTGAATAAATTTCCCTCATTTGAGGGAATTGAATTGAATTAAATTGATATGAGCTATCTTCAGTAGATAGCAACATTAACATCATCTGATATGACCTTTCTTCAGTAGTTGACAACATTAAAACACTCTGATATGAGCTATTTTCAGTAGATAGCAACATTTTCACAGTCTGTTATGAGCTGTCATACATCAACACCATTAGATATGAACTATCTTCAGCAGATGAGAACATTAACACCATCTGGTGTGAGCTATCTTCAATAGATAGCAACATCATCATAGTCTGATATGAGCTATCTTTAGTAGATAGCAACATTAACACAGTCTGACATATGAGCTATCTTCAGTAGATGACAACATTAACACCATCTGATATGAGGTATCTTCACTTCAGTAGATAGCAACATTAACACAGTCTGATATGAGCTATCTTCAGTAGATGACAACATTAACACCATCTGATATGAGGTATCTTCACTTCAGTAGATAACAATATTAACACAATCTGATATGAGCTATCTTCAGTAGATGACAACATTAATACCATCTGATATGAGGTATCTTCACTTCAGTAGATAGCAACATTAACACAGTCTGATATGAGCTATCTTCAGTAGATAGCAATATTAACACAATCTGATATGAGCTATCTTCAGTAGATGACAACATTAACACCATCTGATATGAGGTATCTTCAGTAGATGACAACATTTACACCATCTGATATGAGCTATCTTCAGTAGATAGCAACATTAACACAGTCTGATATGAGCTATCTTCAGTAGATAGCAATATTAACACAATCTGATATGAGCTATCTTCAGTAGATGACAACATTAACACCATCTGATATGAGGTACAGCTAATGAATGGTGAATCTTCAGAAGCTAGACATATTATAGCCTATATGACATTTTGACTTGTCCTACACTTTCAAGCAATAATTTGAATTTCTTTACACTTTTGCTGAGATCACTGAATGGGCCTTTAAATCTAGGTAAAACCATAGGCAAAACCCGGCAGGAAACTTGGTCAATTCAAAAGACTTGACCCATTTCGTGCACCACCATCCATATTAATTTTATAGTGTGTCTGTCATAAAAGGCTAATGGGTATAATGAGGACCCTTAATAAAGGACTCTTGAGCGCGCAATTCAGTTATTGCTGTTCAATACTAGGAAATTATAATGCACATTTTTCACTTTCCAAGCTTTCTCATGACAAACTAATACATAGCCGTGGTAATAATATGACGCATTTAATCCAAAATATTAGAATTCAAAATTTACAAAATCTAGACTTTTCCGTAGTCCACTACTTGGAAAAAAGAAGAGTGTGTATGAGGTATTTATGGTGCCCATGTATGAGCTATTTTCAGTAGATAGCCACATTTTTACAGTCTTTTATGAGCTATCGTCAGTAGATACCTAAATCAACACCAACTGAAATGAAGGTATACCGCGCGATGAACGTCTCTGTAAATTATGTGAGTCTGGATTGGTTGAAGATGAACTGCATTTTGTTCTAGTGTGTGATTATTTTAGGAATGAGCGGCATAGTTTTATTCCTAGATACTATCGTGAAAATCCATCTGAACTGAAGTATTGCCAATTCATGCAGACTTCTGATAGCAGGATCTTGAAAATGTTGTGTAAATATCTATTTAATGCATGTAAGAAGAGAGATAACAACATTTTACTCAAGTTAGACTATCTTTTGAATAAAGTGCTCAATCCCAAAAGGATCGTCTGACGATTGCCTTTTAGGCATGAAACTCAGAGTAACGACTACCTATTCTGGAAGGTCTGTTCTTTGAATAAGAAGAGAGATACTTTCGTCAGTAAATGTATACGTTAATATTGTTTATTTAATTTACAATGTATTTTAGGGCCGGAGGCCTTTACATACTGAATAAATTTCCCTCATTTGAGGGAATTGAATTGAATTAAATTGATATGAGCTATCTTCAGTAGATAGCAACATTAACATCATCTGATATGACCTTTCTTCAGTAGTTGACAACATTAAAACACTCTGATATGAGCTATTTTCAGTAGATAGCAACATTTTCACAGTCTGTTATGAGCTGTCATACATCAACACCATTAGATATGAACTATCTTCAGCAGATGAGAACATTAACACCATTTGGTGTGAGCTATCTTCAATAGATAGCAACATCATCATAGTCTGATATGAGCTATCTTTAGTAGATAGCAACATTAACACAGTCTGACATGAGCTATCTTCAGTAGATGACAACATTAACACCATCTGATATGAGGTATCTTCAGTAAATGACAACATAACACCATCTGATATGAGGTATCTTCAGTAGATGACAACATTAACACAGTCTGATATGAGCTATCTTCAGTAGATAGCAATATTAACACAGTCTGATGTGAGCTATCGTCAGTAGATAGCAAAATTGGCACAGTCTGATATGAGCTATCTTCTGTAGGTAGCAACATTAACGCACTACCGTAAAACCTCGCCTACAAGCATATACGGTATAGTGTGTTTGATGAAAACTAAATTAATACGAAACAAGCGTGAATATGCCAATACAATAGATTGGTCTTACAATAGTATTTGTTTGTGTATTCTTGGATCTGTAATTTATTTGCTGAAACTCCATAATGGCGCCTGGATTAATTTAATAGCTTTCATCGGAATCACTCTAAATGCTTGTAGACGAGGTTTTACGGTATATAATATGAGCTATATTCAATTGATGACAACACAATCTGATATGAGCTATCTTCAGCAGATGACAACATTATCACGGTGTGATATGAGCTATCTTCATAGCAACAGCAACATTAAAGCCATATTATAACATTTGCTGAGGAGGACGCCCTCACTGAATTTTTTTAATTTATTTTTTTACACGATTAAATTGTACTTTATTAAACCAATATAGCCTGCAAAAATCAAGACTCTAGGTGCTGTAGTTTTGTCAAAATCAGAGATTTTGAATAAAAGGCTGATTCAGCCTTTATTATTACGATGGAATTGTTAGTCGAACGCATACACGATGTTCATAACACACAGTATGTACGCGGCATGTGCGACGGTGATATACACAACAAAGGGTCGTACCACAACATGACCGAAGGAGTGGTACGTATTGGCGACATGTGCGCTGGTAGTAAATTCCAATTTTCTTTGCTTTGCCGTAGTTGTTCGGCTCAAAAATAAAGGGATATATCTGACAGTAAAAGCTAACATTTTATGGCAAAGAAATGCTAATCTATTTTGTTTGAAAATGTTATAATATTGCTTTAACACAGTCTGATATGAGCTATCTTCAGTAGATATCAACATTATTAGTCTGATATCAGCTATCTGCTGTAGATATCTACATTAACACCATCTGATATGAGGTATCTTCAGTAGATATCAACATTAACACCGTCTGATATGAGCTATCTTCAGTAGATAGCAACATTAACACCATCTGTAATTGGTTTGAAAATTATGGCATTTATACTATGTATTTTTGAAGTTGTGAAATAAATGTTTCTTGAATTGAATTGAATTGATATGAGCTATCTTCAGTAGATAGCAACATTAACACCATCTGATATCAGCTATCATCAGTAGATAGCAACATTAACACACTCTGGCATGAGCTATCTTCAGTAGATAGCAATTTCGACCTTTCGTATTGAAGATACACATTTTTTCCTCCAAAAGACCTGAACAATAATGAAGTTTACCAACACAGATGAACATTCATGCTATTTATGATACCATATCACAGCCTCATATGAGCTATCTTCAGTAGATAGCTACATTATCATAATCTGATATGAGCTATCTTCAGTAGGCCTAGATAGCTACATTATCATTATCTGATATGAGCTATCTTCAGTAGTGACAACATTAATAGTCTGATATAAACATCTAGAGGCCCATCAGACAATTACCCTGATTTGTGCAATTGGTAAAAGTTTTGAAATGACGTTTACCCAACTTGGGTAAATTTTTGCCCAACATCGGTAAATTTTACCCAAGTTGTGTAAAAGACAATTTTCCCGACAATTTCACACAACTACTGGGTACCACATAATATGTTGGGTAAGGATTTGTTGGTTAAAGTTTTAGCATTGGCTAACTAAAGTACTGAAAATAAAGGTGAATTTATCCAATGTTGGGTACCAATGCTGTGTAAAATTTACCCAATGTTGTTTAAAATTTAGCCAATGTTGTGCAAAATTTACCCAATGTTGTGCAAAATTTACCCAATGTTGTGTAAAATTTACCCAATGTTGTGTAAAATAATTTATCCAATGTTGGATAAACTTTACCCATTGTTGGGTAAAATGTACCCAATGTTGGGTAAAATTTACCCAATGTTTAAAATTTATCCAATGTTGTGTAAAATTTACCCAATGTTGTGTAAAATTTACCCAATGTTGTTTAAAATTTATCCAATGTTGTGTAAAATTTACCCAATGTGTAAAATAATTGATCCAATGTTATAAACTTTACCCATTGTTGGGTAAAATGTACCCAATGTTGGGTAAAATTTACCCAACGGATTTTTACTCAGTGTTCTAATAGTGTGGCTATGATTGCGTTTCGGATACCTTTGCTATCCATCCTATTGATACGGAGTGCACTAATATAAGCATACCGAAGTGACTTACCAGACGCATTGCAGCCGCTTCTCTCATCACAGTCACAGTCTGTCGAGTCCACTGCACTCCAGGACCACCCCAATTCAGACACCACATGCCCTTCCTTAAAGAGCCCCCTTCCCATGGCTGCGATAGACACCATGAGACCCCCGGATCCTTCCGCCGAATGTTCTCTGGCGAGTCACTTAATTGCTGTCTATTTATACTTTGCATGCTTCAAAATCCGACGGGGAAATATTATGTTGTTTCGTGAACTGTTCAAAATCATCAATCATAAACTACAGAAAATGTTTTCAAAATTTATTGAACGATCTGGATGGTAGTCCAGGGTGGTATAGCGAGAGTCGGTGTAAATTATAATTGAATCATAATAATTATTCCGTAGATAACTGAAAATAGCCGCTTATATTGTTGTACAAACCGATGCTCAAGCAATCACTTTGTGTTAGTCAGCAGGTTAGCACCAGCAAAAAAACGTAGTTCACTCAGATCCGTAAAGTCGCTTCACTCACCAATATTGTATTTTCACTGAAAATCCAACGATAGATACGAAATGCAAAAACAATGGTAATCCGTAAAGACTATGCCGATCCGCTAATGACACAGGTGTGTGTTACATGCAGTAGAATATACTGTAAACCGATTTAACGTTATTAAATGAGATAAGCAAAAGTAAAGAAAATTACTAAGCTATAGCCTAATTTTTATCACCAGCTCATATATATAAATTATATATAATTATTACGCACCTGTGACCCGTACCCGCTGCATAGTTTTTGCCATGTCATCCAAGCATGGAAGAAAGAGATGAGAAGGAACCACAACGACTTCGATCGCCCAAGTTTTAATCCGCTTATCTATTGACGCATGAAAAGAAAAGCTATCAATGGTACTTCCTTTCATGTATGATCCATTTACCGCGATCGATGCTTGGCGAAATCATTACTGAAAAAAAATTATAACAAACCCATCCACGAACAAACAAACGCTACCCAGAAGTAAGATTATGGAATTTCACTGATGCTCTGAACATGTATAGTAGCTTTGTTTTGGGATCTACAGTCAAACTGTTTTCTTGATCGGGTTGTGTAGAAAATGTCCTATAAAACATCGAAAAGGTAATCAAAATCGGCCGTTTTTTGCTGAGTTTCATCTTTAGCAAATAAGGTAAGATTTTGGTGACTTTTTTCGATGAAAAATAGATGTAAAATGTTCTTAAATAATGCACAATGTTCCGGTTGAGTCCGGTACATAAAACCTGTTTAATTTAATAGTTTATATGTGTATAATCGTAACTAGCTAACTCGTTTCAGTGCCAAAGACTGCCAACTCTGAGAACAAAGTCATCAAAGTTCGGAAAAATTGGGCAAAATGGAAGAAAAAGATGTAGGCCATCAATGACCGATGATCACGTCACCAGAGAAAATCCTATAGGGTGCTTGCACGGAAGGTCATTAGTTCAAATCATCCTTCACACACGCTCCAGAAGACATGCAAATACATGGAATACAATACCAATCACCTATTTAACGCGGGGTATTGATCAAAGTAAATCCTCATGAATAACAATGTCAACTAAATGTCGGTAAAGGGAGTGGACAAAGTGAATGCGTTCGTTGTGGTTCCTTCTTATCTCTTTCTTCCATGATCCAAGGTAGCTAGTAGCTGTTAGGCTTTGAAACGGAACGGAATGTAAAAACACCGATGCTCCGTTAAGGGCTCGGATAGCATCGTTTGCCCAGTATTTGTGTGGGACGTGAGAGCACATCAGACATATCGAAAAACATTCTGAATACGAGGAATGTCCCTTTTTCTTCTTTATTTTTTTTTTTTTTTTTTTTTTTTTTTTTTTTTTTTTTTTTGATATTCAATAGTCCTCGAAGTATCTATGAATAACTATGAATTGTACTTTTAAAAAGTGTATTTACTCGTAGCTGGGAGGAAAAGCTGACTAACATTTGAAAAATTTAACCTTTCGTATTGAAGATTTTTCCCCAAAAGACGTAAATTTTTTTAAAGGGTTTATAGAAACCCTAAACACTTGGATTTACAGTGATAATGATATTGTCTTTTTCGTAATTCCATATTTCATTCAAAACACCTGTAAAGAAATGGTACAGATCACCAGTCTCATTTTGAACTTGACCCTGAACTTGAGCCATAACGAATTAAGTGTCGTACCGGCATCCCTATAACACGCACGTTGACAAATGAAAAGTGTTCAGACGTTGTATTGGTTGTAAACACTGTCCAGCTGATACACTAGTGTTTCGCAAACTATTTCAAAACTTTATATACAGCAGACCCTAGGTAAAATATAAGTTTCAAGAAGAGGGGTATCATGAAGTAGTCTGATATGAGCTATTGTCAGTAGATAGCAACATTAACGCCATCTGATATTAGATATATTCAATAGATAGCAACATTATGATGAGCTATCTTCAGTAGATGACAACATTAGCACAATCTGATATGATCTTCAGTAGATCCTAGATAGAAACATTAGCACAGTCTGATGGGAGAACACATAACAGTCTGTATACGAGAATCTAGAAGTGCATCAGGCATACACCGGCGGCTTATATCTTCTGTATAGTATAGCAACAATATCACAGTCTGATATGAGCTATCTTCGGTAGATGATCATGAACACCATTTGATTTAAGCTATCTTCAGTAGGTAACAACATGAACACCATCTGATATGAGGTATCTTCAGTAGATAACAACATTAACACCATCTGATATGAGCTATCTTCAGTAGATAGCAACATTAACACCATCTGATATGAGCTATCTTCAGTAGATAGCAACATGAACACCATCTGATATGAGCTATCTTCAGTAGATAACAACATTAACACCATCTGATATGACATATCTTCAGTTGATAACAGCATTAACACCATCAGATATGAGCTATCTTCAGTATATTAGCTATCTTCAGTAGATAACAACATTAACACCATCAGTTATGAGCTATCTTCAGTAGATAGCAACATTAACACCATCAGATATGAGCTATCTTCAGTAGATAGCAATATTAAAAGCATCTGATATGAACATCTAGAGGCCCATCAGGCACCCCTCCCAGCTCCAAAAACCTGGCTACGCCAATGATCATTAGATTGCTAAATATCAAAAATAAATTATATTCTTTACTGAAAATGCTGATATAATACGGTATAATTAGATTGTAAATCGGGATATGTGCAAACACTACAAATAAGCCAAAATCATGGTTGAATAAAAAAAAAACCCAATATCATATTATAAGGTCGTATAGGCTTATATACAATATGGCTTTTCCAAGCCATATAAATGACCTTTTCTGGCTTTGTTGAAGCCATTCAGGTGCAAATATGCAAATTGCGAAATACATTTTGACCGAGCTATTGACTTCAATTTATTGCGCAACAAGCAATGGATATTTTTAAAGGCAAACATGGCTGATTCCATTTAGGTATAAGTTGGGACATGTATAAACATTACTAAGTTTACAAAACATTACAAAATTACAATTTCATATTATAAGATCGTGCATTATAACTTTAAGGCGTATAACTGAACTTGTTGTGTTTTGTTGAAGTCCTTCAGATGCAAAAATGCAACTTGCAAAATACCATTTGACCGAGCTATTGACTTCAATTTATTGCGCAACAAACAACGGATACTCTCTAAATTCCTAAGATTAAAAAGTTAACCTATTTGATTGCGATGAGAGACAAATCTATGCTTAGATTAAAAATTCTTAATCTAATAGATTAAAAATTAAACTAATCGGAATTAGATAACTATTTTTTAATCTGATAGATTAAAATTTAAATCCATAAGATTGACTTTTAAATCTTAGCATGGATTAGTCCTGGATTCAAATAGACACTATAAATCAAAGACTAATCCAAATTAAGATAACAATTAAATCTAATTAATTTAAATTATAATCTATTAGATTAAAAAATGGTAATCTAATTCGAATTAGTTAAATTTTAATCTATTAGATTAAGAATTTGTAATCTAAGCTTGGAGTTGTCCTTCATCGCAATCAAATAGATTAACCTTTTAATCTTGGGAATTTAGAGAGTATTTTCAAAGGAAAACCTTAAAGCCATAATTTTATACGATTTTAATTTTGTTATTCTTTGCCAGAAGTTGTACATTTAGTAATAGCGACATGTTGGGGGAAGTTTTGTGCCCAATTAAAGCTAAAATAAGAGTAATAAGGTAAAATAAAAGAAAACCCTCTTACTATCTTGGTGTTCTATATCAGTTCAGGGGCACTGCTAATTCAAAGACGTCTCTGATATCAAAGACGGGTCAGTGATTTCACATACAGGGGTCTGTGATTTCACATACGTCGTGCTTTTTTTACAGTTTGGGGCTAGATGCAGCATATCGGAAAGAAGGTGACTGTATCGGAATATGCTTTCCTATGTTTAGCCAATATCTGCCTGTGCAAACTTCATATCTATCTGTGCAAATTCTGACAAATGGTACCAGAAACACTTAGATTGGCAAAATCGAGCCATATCCAACTTTTTGAAGTAACAAAAAATCCCAAGCCATGGGGGGAGCGAATATTTTGGCAAGGCAAAAAAAGGAGGGAACAATGAATTTTTTGTCAGTCAACGAGGGGGGAGGGGAGCGATTTTTGGCACGCATTGTGGCGGCAACTTTTCAAAAATATATTTAAAAATGACTCTTGCACACGTGCATGGGATGAATTCGGAGAAATATGGACACTTGTATTTTATTGATAGGGGTAGGGTTATGTTATGATTAGGTGGCTCAAAATAGATCAACAAATTACGGTAAACCAGGCGCGTGCCCACTGCCCAGGGAGTGGGGCTTTGGGGCCTGCAGCCCCGGGTCTTAAAAAAATGAGGGAGACAGAGAGAGAAAGAGAGAAGGGAAAGGGAGGGAGAGGAAGGGGAGTGATAGAGCAGTGGCATAGCCAGGCCCGTTTTTTTGCGGGGTGCTGATTTTGAAAAAGTGTTTCTTTTTTTTCCAGGAGGCGATTTTGTAAAAAGTGGACCTTCTTCACAAACTTTTGACCTTTTTTGACTAAAAAAGCATAAAAAACATATTTTTTTGCTCACTACGGTCGTAAATTAGGATTTTTTGAGGACTTTTGCCTCACCGCACGGCCCCACTCTGCGTACGGGCCTGGGCATAGCCAGTGGGGCAGTATAGTGCCCCTACAAAAATTGAAGGGCGGAAAAGGAGGGAAAAGAAAAGGTCTACTTTTTCGGTCTGATTTCCCAAAATTGAAAGAAATAACCCGACATCTGAAAACATATATAAAATAACTGCCAATAAAAAAAACGAAAATGTTACAAAAATCAGGACAAAATATTAGCAAAACTGGGTTGAAAATTTTGTTTTGCCACAGCCACCCAGGCTCATTTCAATATCCGGGGATTTTAGGCAAACGAAAGGGGAAAAGTGGAAAGAAAACAAGGAAGAAAACAAGAAGAAACGAGGAAGAGTAGGCCTACGTTCTGAGTCATTGCGCATCATAATTATGTTCATGCTTGAAATTTGTGACGGGAAGTCGCATCCACTGGAAATCCATTCTAAAATACATACGGTATTATGCATTATCATGACATGGTTATATGGCCTATAGGCTATGCTTAATCATGATGGTCGGAAAAATAAGTTAATAATAGGGGCCTAATGCAAAATGATGCACCAATTGGCTTTTAGTTTGAGGATAATATTCCCCTCACAAGTCGGGTTGAAATCTGTTATGCCCAAAATAATACGAATAATAAGTGTAAACTTTTACACCAAATGACTTTATTTTGCCTTTCATAATTTTTTGAAAATAATTCTCCAACTTCTGAGGGAGCACATCCCCCTCAGGCACCCTTCTCCGTCAAAAAAGAAAAGGCTAACTTGCATTTATCCATATAGGCCTAATTGAGCAGGTTCATACCCATGCAGAAGTCAGGTCCGCAGGAAATTTGTTAGGAATTATAAGCCTATCTTTCATAGATATAATGACTATAGGCCTATTATAGCACATCCCCCTCAAGCAAAACAGAAAAGCCTAAACTTAGGCTGAATTGAAGGAATTATTGAGCACGAGTGTTAAATATAGGCGGAGACTGGGGTAATTGTGGCCCCTTTGTCTTTATCAGGGTGTCTTTATACTAAGCATTGGTCTAGGTGACTTAACTTTGTATTGTATGAAAGAGTGGTCTTTATGTTACTGTTTGGTGAAAAAATATTCAAATAGCATTAAAAATTTTATGAGGGGGGTCTAATTAGCGGAGCGACATCGCAAATGGCTCTAAAAAGTGGCGAGTCCACTTTTTATTCATAGGGGTGGTACTTATTGGTTGTATCACTGACTATTTTGTATATATCCCATTGATATAACAATTTTATAAAAAAAATTGTTTATTTAATGAGCTAAATTTGCATATTATGGAATACCCGGCTTGGGATAAATGTGGCCCCTGTTCATGTCTTAAGCAAATTACTTGCATCTGACCCCCTAAAAAGCTATTTTGGTCATTAATCTGTTATATGTTAATTAAATGAGCCATTTGGGGTCATTATTGAAACAAAAAAGACATATTTAGCATGTTTTCAAGTCAAAACAAGGAAGTATAATGAACAGTCAGATCCGGCCGCAGTTTCGGCATGCAAAAATTAGCATAATAACAAGTATTTTACAAAATGTGTTAAAATGCCTTTTTCTGGTAAATAAACCAGTCCAAATGGCCTAGAATTATCGTAGTGACTGTAAAACATGTTATTAATAGTTATCAGGAAGAACTGGATTCACAATACTCTTTAAATTCTTTATTTTGTTCAGGGGCCACAATTACCCCGCTTGGGGTAATTGTGTCCCCTAAAACATGTTAATTATTATGCAAATTGCAATATATTTTCCAATTATATTTATCACATCTTATAGGTACCCATTGCCTCTATCCACTCATGCAGAAATTTTACTTCTCCAGTTCATACTTAAAGAATTACATGGTAAAAATGCAAAAGGGGCCACAATTACCCCAGTTCCCCTAAAATATATGCTCCGAAAATAACCAATAAACAGTTTTGATGTGTCCGGAGAATTGAAAGTCTGCAAAATGTCGTCGAGGGAGCAAAGTTATTCTGCAGCATTTAAGCTCAATTATGAAAAAGAGCAACATATTTTTAGCATTCTCCGATTTCTCACGTTCACTAGAAAGAGTGTATCCCGAGCCCGCGATTTAATTAATAAATTGAATAGTAAAATTAGCAGGAGCTAGCAGGCACTTGGGCTAGCTACAACCCTGTGATCATGCTGATTAGGCCTACTCGCAAAATTATTCCCGTTGCGCCAGTTCACGTTCACAATATCGTTTGCGGCTGGGTTTTGAGACTAGGGAGTATGTGATTTATGAGACGTCTTTAAATTATGATACTGTCAGGTGACTCGGCACTGAAGAGTCTTTGATATCAGAGACGTCTTTGAATTAGCAGTGCCCCCGAACTGATATGGGCGATTTATAAAATCAATATTGCTCTGGTGTCCTACAAGCACAATGGAATTGGTTGATTCCAAGTAGGTGTAAGTTGGAACATGTGTAAACATTAAAAATATGCCAAAAAATCAGGATCGAAAAAAAAGAACCAAGTTCATCAAATACACGTCTAAAAGATCATGTTGTTCAAAAAGTCACCATCAAACGTATATGACATATCATGTATAGACATATCTACTCAAAAGTAGCTTAAAGTGTAATAAATTCAGTTTGAAGGTCGGTAATTGCCTGCTGAGTGCTCAACTACTCGTCTCTTCGCGTTTTCATTTTAATATCACCTTTCGTATTTCCATATAGGCCTATTACAATATATATTGAATAATTGTGTAATTCTGAAGACTTATTGCGCAGGTATAGATATGTAAAATAAAAAAAGTATATTGTAGTCTGATCTTGAATGGTAATGCTACCTTCAGTAGATAGTAGCTGAAATTAGATACCTGGAGAAAGCTATCGTCAGTATCATGATAGCTGGTGAACGCTATCTTCGGTAGATAGCTAATGAACGGTGTCTTCAGTAGATATTTCACGAATGCTACCTTCTGTGGACAGCTGGTGAATGCTATATTCAGTAGATATATAGCTAGTGAACGCCATCTTCAGTAGACAAATAGTGAATGTTATCTTCAGTAGATAGCTAGTGGATGCTGTCTTCAGTAGATCACTATTCAAAGCTATCTGTAGTAGATAGGTATAGTACACGTCATCTTCAGCAGATAGCTGGCGAATGCTACCTTCTATGGTAAATGCTATTTTCAGTAGATAGATGTGAACGCTATCATGAGTATATAGCTTGTGAATGCTACCTTTGGTAAGTAGATAGCTGGCAAATGCTATCTTCGGTAGATATAAAGCTAAGGTACACTATCGTCAGTAGATAGATCGTGGATGCTATCTTCCGTATATTATAACAGGTGAGCGCTATCTTCAGCAGATAGCTTGTGAATGCTATCTTCAGTAGATAGCTTGTGAATGCTATCTTCAGTAGATAGCTGGTGAACGATATCTTCAGTAGATAGCTTGTGAATGCTATCTTCAGTAGATAGCTTGTGAATGCTATCTTCAGTAGATAGCTGGTGAACGATATCTTCAGTAGATAGCTTGTGAATGCTATCTTCAGTAGATAGCTTGTGAATGCTATCTTCAGTAGATAGCTTGTGAATGCTATCTTCAGTAGATAGCTGGTAAATGCTATCTTCAGTAGATAGCTAGTGAACGCTATCTTCAGTAGATAGCTAGTGAACAGTACACCTATGTTTCAGATGGACATTTTATTTTTGAAAAGACCATACATACTAGTGACATACAATACAGGGTGTCTCAATAAAAATAGGCCCTGTGGATCGGGGGACATAACTTAAAATATCAACAGTAAAATTAAAACTTTCTTGTAGATTCAAAATCCATGAAGTGTCTTTTATAGATTGGTGCATACAGGCTGAGTCAAAAAGAAGTAAACTCATGTTTGAGGGGCTGTAACTCAAGATCTGTAAGGATTCTGCTAAAAAAGAAAATACCACTGGAAAGAGCGAGTTCTACACGTCTAAAGAAAAAAAGAATTGTTGCAATTGCTCACAGCAAACTCAAGTTATACTCATTTGAATATAACCACCCATTTTTGTAGCTGCACACGGTTTCACTTCCCAAGTAGGGGCCTACCTATTATATTGATTGGTAAGGCATGATATTCAAATGCAAATAAAGTTCTGTGGCAGGTGTGGTTTCGATCAATGATTCCTACATGTTAAAGGGCTCTTTTCAATATGAATTTTACCTCATTGCACTACATTATAATAAAACGGGCCAAATGACAACATGGCACCACAATTTACCGCACGGGAGCGCACGTTTCTGTCGACGAAGTATCATGAAACTAAGAGTCCCACTGAAGTTCAGCATCTTTTTTGTCTCCAATCTCCTACAGCTAACCGGGTTTAATGCAAGGGAGCAGTATATAAGAATGTAAACAAGCTCAATGGGCATGGGACACTAAGGAACAGACAACCGGAAGCTTCAGGCAGACCACGAACTGCTAGACCACAAGTGAACATTGCTAGAGTTAGACATGCGTTACAGCAAGACCAAATATCAGCTCAATCCTTTACCCAACATTCCCCAATCAAGCTTCTGCCGGATCGTTTGTAAAGATTTGAATTGGTATCCCTACAAACTATAGTACCGTCATGGACTTTGTTGAATATTAATTAAAAGCAAAATTTGTCTTTTCAACAATAAATCCTGTTAGCACTTTGCCGATTCGTCGAAATCGAAATGGATGAAAATCAATAAGCTGTGTGCAGCTACAAAAATGGGTGGCTGTATTCAAATGAGTATAACTTTAGTTTGCTGTGAGCAATTGCAACAATTCTTGTTTTTATTTAGACGTGTAGAATTTGCTCTTTCCAGTGGTATTTTTATTTTTAGCAGATTCCTTGCAGATCTTGAGTTACAGCCCCTCAAACATGAGTTTACTTCTTTTTGACTCAGCCTGTACATCATGAAAATCCGTTCACTCGTCACTGAGATAATTGGGAAACTACAAATAGACTCATTTTTGGACCTTTCCAATGGGACAATACACATTAACAATAATCTGCTGCATTGTAGTTTAGCATTGAAGAAATTAATGGAGTTAAGGGTTGACTAGGTAATGTTGGTCGAAACAGCCAAAAAGATCGATTTTCATTATCTAAATCAATATATTATTGAAAAATAACGCCTTGATGTTTTGCAAAACGTCATACTTTGAAAACTTGCTTGATTTATTGTTGTTAATGAGTTATGTACGTTTTACAAACGTGATGTTGTTTCATCCCTCTTTACAACATATCTCGAGAACCACAGGACCTACAAAAGTATCTGTAATATCAATGCAATTTTTGCCAAAGCTTACTACCATTCGCAATATGACGTGATGTACCAAATCGCAATAGTTTGAAATAGTGTCAAACCTTAACTCCCAGTGTTGCTAGGTAGGAGATAATTTGCCTGATCAGCAACTATGCCTCTTTTCTGTTATTGATGTTGTTTATCAATTTTTGTTTATTTCACCATCCACACTATCACTTGGATATTTCATTTTGAGGGAACCGATATCAATATAAAGATCAGCTCTACTGTTGGTTGACAAATGTATGAAGAGAGACATTTTCACGTATTTTTGTGGGACACGATCGAGAGCACATCAGACATATCGAATTGCATTTCGAAAACGAGGAATGTCCTTCTGATAGCAAATATTCTTTTAAATTCCCGATATGATGCCATTTTATGGCAAATGATTAAATATTGTTATTTTTGAAATCTAACAGTCTTCGAAGTAAATTCCCAGCAAACACAAAAACGTTTTAAAAACGTTTTAAATAAGTTATGTTTTGGCTTTTGGTTTAGGTAAAAACGTTTTAATAACATTAAAATGTCGGGTTATATAAAGGTCATGATAACGTTTTAAATGTTTTGTATGAAAACACACTACAACAATATCTTTAAATGTTTTCAAAAAATGTTATTGTAAACTATTTTTGCAAACATATTTGCCAAATATTGTGTCAATACTTAAATAACATTATGTTAAAATATTTGAACTCAGCAAACACATAAATGTTCTTAAAATGTTTTTTTTTTCAAAACCTTTTAATAACATTTAAATGTCGGGTTATATAAAGGTCATGAAAACGTTTTTAAAACGTTATTGAACATATGTTGGGCAAACATTTTTCGCAAAATATTTTTTCAACCCCAAAGTAACATTCTGTTTAGAATGTTTTGTATTAAGTTTTCAAGAATGTTTTTGGATTGTTATAAAAACGTTTATATACCTTTATATAACCCGACATTTAAACGTTTTCTGTAAAACATTTTTGTTTGCTGAGCAGAAGATTATCAAAATATGTTTTTTAAGGTTATGAAAACGTTTTATACTCTTAATATACCCTTTATATAACCCGACATTTAAACGTTTTCTGACAACCTTTTATAACCTTTTGCGAATGATGTCGAAAACGTTTTGTGTTTGCTGGGTTGTTTAACTTTAATGATATGTACGTACTTAAAGTGTATGTAACTGGGACAAAAAGCCGTCTATCATATGAAAATTTTGACCTTTCATATTGAAGATAAAGATTTTCCCCCAAAACACAAAACACAAAAAGAATTTAGTCTTTTGGAGAAACAGCTCGATATCTTTAACATGAAAGGTTAAAATTCTCAATTGATGGTCGGCTTTTCGTTCCAGCTAGCTACAATAATTTGAATAAAATGTGTGTTGTATCGCGAATTTAAAAAAATTGATATCAGAAGGACATTCCTCGTATTCAGAATGCAAATTAATTCGATATGTCTAATGTGCTTTCAGGTCCCACAAAAATTGCTGTGCAAACGTTGCTATCCGAGCCCTTAACCCAAAGAGAAACGTGTGAAAAACATTCTTTGAGAGATTGATTGATTGATTTTGAACGCCTACTCAGCAACACTTGGCGTTTCCTTTTATAATAAACTACACATTACTGTTAATATGTATTACCCCATTGGAATGGTCCAAAAATGTGTCTATATTAATTTGTACAAATTTAATTATCTCAGTCAGTGACGCGTGAACGGTTTTTGATCATTTTTGCACCATTGTTAAGCAGACACTTCATGGGTTTTGAAGTTATGCACCACTTTCCATAGGGCCTATTTTTATTGAGACACCCTGTACATAAAAAATATTTCGTATATATGTCGCTCTCGGAAACTAGTGCATTGCATATGCACTTGCTCACTTAGCATTTTATTACACAATTCGATGCCGTTCTTTTTTATGGACCTTTTCATTTTGATTAAGTCTGTGGCGATTAAGTAGTAGATAAAGGGTGAGAAACAGATCATTACCATAGATAATCGGTGTCTTATTGAGGTATGGTGAGCATGTTAGTCGCTCAGAAGGCGAGACCCCGAATGGGTCGAACCTTCCGAGCGACGAACATGCGAACCATACCTCAACAAGACACTGATTATTTATGGTAATGGTCTGTTTTGAAACGTTTATCTTACATATACGGCGAGCCAAAATAAACGAATTTGTTCTAATAGTTTCCAAAAAAATGAAAAAGCTGATGTATTATCTAGTTTAGGGTTTTCCCCAAAATAAAAACACCCCGAGACAGTGTAATTTTCTTCCCATGTGTTCTGCGATCGAGTCTATGAGTCTTATCTAGTGACAAATGCAAGTGGTTTAATCAAATCAATACAGAATTGATTCAACTGGTTTTACGGGAGATTCTATCTGCAGCAGATAGCTATTTAAACGCTATCTTCAGTAGAGAGCTAGAGAACGTTATCTTCAGTAGATAGCTTCAGTCTCCAATATTTTTTAAGAAAACACACACACACAAAACTCACTCATACAAGCTTTGTGTAACACTAAGAAAGAAAACGAACACACATTGAAGTTTTTTCCTAATTTTATTTTATTTTATATCTATATCTATATTCCTTTTTCGTTTATGGTTTTTAGAAATAAATCCCATGAAGATGTGAGTGTTATATGTGACAAGGAAATCCTCTGTAGGTGACTTTTTCCCTTTTGCACATTATTTCTTGTGAACTAAAAATCATATCATTATGTACATATTTACAAGACTTAGTATATACGCTAATATTGTTACAAGATTTCTAAGCATACAGTAAGCCAAAAAATTCAGGTACCAGCTGTGTTCACCCCTGTATATCCTAAATAAAGACAAATGTGTCAAAATTAAAACAAGCAGCCGATGCCTGTACTCTTTAGCTTTGATTTAAGACGACCTTATTTGTTGAAATTGGTTGAGAATTAAGGGGGGTACTACACCCCTGTGGTAAATTTGTGATATTTTTTGTATTTTTCTCAAAAACTAAAAACACACTGGTAACAAAATATATTGTATACTACACTGAAATTTCAAGACAAGCGGTTCAGTATATATGATAGGAATTGAGGTACATCCTAGCGGTACCTCATTTCTTATCATAAATAACGAACCGCTTGTCTTGGGTCACTGAAATTCCAGTGTAGTAATTGGATTCCTTGCCCCTATAATATACATAACTTTTGTTACTAGTGTGTTATTAGTTTTTGAGAAAAGTGCAAAAATAGTCACAAATTTATCGAAGGGTGTAGTACCCCCTTAAAGAAACGGTAGTCCAAAACCTGATGAAGATACGAAATAAAAAGCTGCACATTATTTTGTGTTCTAGGTTTTAAATTCGAGCTAAAAAGTGCAGCTATTGGCTGATGGTTCCAATTACATATCTGCCTTTGTTTAGGATATACAGGGGGTGAAGACCCGGCGAACGGGTCGCAATGTTACTGAAAAAAATCGTTGGTGAGTCCAGAATTTGATTCATATTTTGTCTATATTTCCAACGTGTATACCAAATTTTATTTTAATACCTTGCTCCATTTTTTTGCTCCAATATTTTGAAAACTTTATATGCTTATATCTCAAAATGACCAAAATGGACTTGGGTACTTTTGGAGCTCAGGCTGACGGCTTCGTTGTTCCACTTAAAATAATGGTATCGCAAATGTAATATCAGGGCGTACACACACGGCTGTGTCTAAAAACAATGTACATGATGAACCTCTATATCGATATTTATATTCCTTTTTCTTTTATGGTTTTTAGAAACAACTCCCATGAAGATGTGAGTGTTATATGTGACAAGGAAATCCTCTGTAGGTGACTTTTTCCCTTTTGCACATTATTTCTTGTGAACTTGTTTCTAAAAATCATATCATTATGTACATATTTACAAGACTTACTCCCCATTCCAGAAAAACACAGCACTAATTTTTTGGAATTACAAATAATATTATCATGTTCTGCCAAATGAAACATAGATCAATCCTAATCATTCATTTAGTCCTAACTAGAGATAAAAGAAAAAGTTCACTATTTTATTAATTTCTTGAAAAATGAGCCAAAAATATGATGCATTTTCGGCATGTTTTCTGACAATCGAGTCAGAAAAAATTACAGACTTGGAACAAGTCTAAGCATTCAAAATCTTGGGTATATGCCAAAATTTAGCTCTAATTTTCACTTTTTTGTGTTACTTTAATTAAATGGTTGGTTATAAGAATGAAACATGTCTTTTCCAAAAATTAGAATGCATGAACTGAATTAGTCTTAGTATAAGTCTTTGGGCTTGATTATCACATCAAACGAAAAAGACCATAAAAACGCATGTTTTTGGCCATTATTTCCTAAAATCATATCATTTATGTACATATTTACAAGACTTAGTCAATACAGTAATATTATTACAAGATTTCTAAGCCTCTTACAGTTGTCATAGACTGATAACATTCTATTGAGATTTCGCATTAAAACATTGGATTAGCATTAATGCATTGAACAACAGGCTAGCTAAAAAGTCACCCACTATTGAATTGCAACAGAACCCATTTTGCATGCGCCCATCTTCCAAAAGCTCACACAAGAACATATCGAAAGTCCCCAAAACTGGAACAGTGGATCAGTGCCTAATATGCATTACTTTTTCTGAATCCTTATGATGAGAGTAATACATTGGTATAATTGTTAACAAGGTTTGACTAAATTTGAAATTTCACCCCCTGAATAAGCGGCCATTTTGGATTTATGCAAATTAGGCACTGTTCCACTACTTGGATTTTGGGGAACTTTTGATATGTTTTTGTGTGAGCTTTTGGGAGATGGACGCATTCGAAATTTATTATGTTGCAATTAGTGGTTATATTTTTATTTGATTGGCATAATTTCTTGTGAACTTGTTTCTAAAAATCATATCATTTAATATGTACATATTTACAAGACTTAGTATATACTGTAACAAGATTTCTATGCATCTATCTTGTAGTTACCATAGAATGAGAACTCTCTATTGAGATTTCCCATTAAAACATTGGATTAGTATTAATGCATTGAACAATGCTTTGATGTAGCTAGGGGTCAGAAAGTATAATGCCAAACTTTTTTAATCAAATTCATATTTTTAAACGCTTTTTAGGGAAGTCAAATTTGGTATCATTATTGAACCGAGCTGCAAAGTCCAAATTCAATAATATTGATTATATCAATCAATAATCATGAAGAACAATTAAACCCCTGTGCCAAAACATTGGAAGAAATTTCCAACGTGATTATGAATATTTTGAGTCATCTAGTTCTAGAAAATAGAAAACTTATGAATCAAATTCTGGACTCACCAACAATTATTTTTCATTAACGTTGCGACCCGTTCGTCGGGTCTTCGTCAGACTGTGCACCGTGCAGAGAATTAACTGATCAGTCAATTCATCAGTCAATTCTCTGCACAGTCTGATGAAGACCCGGCGAACGGGTCGCAACGTTACTGAAAAAAAAAATCGTTGGTGAGTCCAGAATTTGATTCATATTTTGTCTATATTTCCAAAGTGTATACCAAATTTTATTTTAATACCTTGCTCCATGTTTTGCTCCAATACTTCGAAAACTTTAAATTCTTATATCTCAAAATGACCAAAATGGACGTAAAATAATGGTATCGCAAATGTAATATCAGGCCGTACACACACGGCTCAGTGTGTCCTAAAAACAATGTACATGGTGGACCTTTATTTTATATCTATATTCCTTTTTCTTTTATGGTTTTTAGAAACAAATCCCATGAAGATGTGAATGTTATATGTGACAAGGAAATCCTCTGTAGGTGAAATTTTCCCTGTGCACATTATTTCTTGTGAACTTGTTTCTAAAAATCATATCAATATGTACATATTTACAAGACTTAGTAAATGCAGTAGTATTATTACAAGACTTCTAAGCATGTAGTTGTCATAGACTGATAACTTCCTATTGAGACGTATTAGATTAACATTAATGCATTGATGTTGCTGTTGCTGTTGCTAGGGGCTAGAAAGTATAATGCCGAACTTTTTAAAACAAATTCACATTTTTAAAGGCTCTGGTATGAGTGTTTGGACAGTATTTTTGTGGGACAATCACATGAGGGCACATCGGACATATCAAATTGCATTCTGAATACTAAGAATGTCTTCTGATATCAAATAATACAAATTTTTAGAATTTGATATTTTTAAAATGTTTGATATATAACAGTCCTCGAAGTAAACTTTACAAATATAATGATATGTATTTAAAGTGTATATAGCTGGGATGAAAACCGACGATCAATTGAAAATGTTGACCTTTCATATTGTCAACTTGTAATGTAATAATTATTTTCTTTGAATGGAGTTAAACTTGTTTTTGCAATAGATATACCCTATACCGGTACCTGTTGTTTAGCATTAGCAGTAACGGGGTCTACTGGCATCCAGACTGGCATGCATTATATTGCCGATTTACAGTGTAAACGAATAGAGTCACATATTTAATAATTTTTACATCCTAATATTTCGAATCTCAGCATGTAAGCGTCAACACCCATAGTCAGACAGTTGATGCGTACAATACGGGCATATACTGGTTCAGCAAAAGTTGTGATCAGCTCAGTAGAGGAGTCAACGTTGCCCGGAAATATCTGTAGGAGAGAGATATTAATATGTTATTTCAGTGAGTAATTACAACGATAGATGGTCTGCATGTCCATGAGCATTATATTATACAATGTTTAATATCTAAAAGTCATTACTTACAATCGCGTTTCCATTTTGATCTTCAACAAACACCTCTTCAATAAAAGCACCAGTTGTCAGGAATGCTGACACTTTGAAAGATGCCACCCAGTCAGGGGCTGGCGTTTGACCATCACCTTGCGTTATAACACCTGATACATAGGTCTGGTAACCTAACGATAAAAGAAAATGAAAAATATCTTTAAACTACTGACCTATGGTTTCTTTTTCTTTTTCGTTGTAACTCAAGAATAGTATATCGCAGCTAGGTCAAATTATAATTTCATGAATTCTTATGACAAGAGTCGTGCCTTTGAGCATTTTCTGAAAATTATGTATAACCTTTGAGTCAAACCTTACGGCAAATGTGTATTTTATTTGGGGAAATACGGTGAACCCTATGATTGCGTTTTGAACAAGGTTGGTTTGTAATTTGGTCATTCTACCTGGTTTGGTGAAGTATTTAGGGTGCATAAGTGAGCTACCCGAGCTCACTGATGTTCTTGAATTAGATTAACGTTTCACGTTTGAGACAGTTGTTTCATGTTAGTAGCCCTGATGATTTGAACCATGTTCTCATTTTGGTTATTCAGTTCCAATTTTTTTATGCGTATTTCTCCTGAAAAAAGAGAAATTGTGTTGGTAAAGTTCGGGCTCATACGTGTCCTTCCCCCGCACAGTGTCATCGCCCCGATATCTTCATGGCAGAAAATGCCATGGTAGGGTGAATCCACAGCCACGACTGGGCATTGTGTTCCCACCTGTTTAATAGTTTTTAAACACATAGGGACATTCGACTAAGGCTAATGACATTAGCCTGTGACTGACCTCTGTACGGTCAGCGAGCATACATACGCCATTGTCATATGCTTTTAACTGCCTTTACGATAGTCTCTTACACAGTCAGTTTGTGTCAGTCGGTCTGACACTCGTCGATCCTGTATGTTCGTGATAGCCACATACAGTCTGGCCCGAGACTACCTCCACGAGGGTCTACGCTGCGCTATATAAAATCTGATGATTTTGGTCACTTTTTCAGCTCAAGACGCACGCTAGTTTTTCAAAGCGCAACCTAACGACGATAATATAATGTTGAACATATATGTTCAAGTGCAAGGAACCAGATCTGATTTCTTTATACGAAATCATTTACGGGAGATATTCATCATTTTCCTCCGGGGGGGCACTCCAACTTTGGAGGTGACGCGTATGTAGGGCTGTTAAGACCCCCTTTTTCAGAGTCGCTGTCACCCAAAGACCCCATATTTTTTTTACGCACACATGTTATGTCACCCGAAGACCCCCTATTTTTTCATTTGATCTGTCACCCAAAGACCCTTACTTGTTCAATTTTAACAGCAACTTTCATTTATCACTGATTTTCGATTCGATTTTCGAGGTTTCTGTTGCGCTGTTTTGGCTCTCACCCAAAGATTTCATTTAAAAAAAGGTCATGTTCTCACCCAATGACCCCATATTTTTTACATTTTGCTCTCACTGAATGCCAAAAATCATGCTCTCACCCAATGACCCCATATTTTTTACATTTTGCTCTCACCGAATGCCCCTTAGTGCGAAAGTGCCAGCCCTACACCTATATCCATTTCAAATTAAAGTGCCCCCCGGGCATTTTCCACCCCGGTATCAAAAGATTTATCGTCTGAATATCAATCGTGCATAGCACATTTACGTGTATCGATCCCGTGTATTCATTTGTCTCTGGCTGTACTAATGTAATTATTAACCGGGCGATGTCGGTGTGCTCCGTTCGAAGTGAATTAATTTTCAAGGCAGCGGGCTGATGACGAAAGTAAATGAAGCGGACACTATAGGGGAAAGTTCCGCTATCATGCCTATGTTTAGAGGGCGAGATGGCCGAGTGGTTAAGGCGTTGCGCTGCCGGCCGGGAGATACGATCGACGAGAGTTCGAGCCTTGGGCTTGCCTTAGGTGAAAATTCTCTTCCCTCCCAAAAAGTTCCTATATGGTCAGGAATCCTTCAATTCAGTTCAGAAATTTAATTTCAGAATTTAATTGAAGAATTTCTTCTCGCCCCCTTACACTGCTTATCACGTGCAGATATAGGTAGTGTATGTGCTTCGTCCGTGATTCGGAAGTCACGTAAAGCCGTTGGTCCCGTGTACAGGAAGAGTCAAACCCTGTGCACGTTAAGTGTCAGAGCTATTCGAAAGAGAAGGGGACCATCCCCGGTTCTGATATCTGCAATCAATCCTAGGTTCCAGGATCGTGCATAGGTAAAAAAACTGTGCACGTTAAGCCCGTGCGACAATACTCAATTTGAGGTGTGCACGTATATAGGAAAAAAAAGAAAAGCGCAGTGATTTATAGTGCGCTACGCACAGGCACAACGCCTAGACGTTGATCCACAAGCCTCAGCACACTTTACAGGTTGTCGCTGACCACTATGGCCCCACATCATTCCATAAACCATTAAACAACAATTCAGGGACTTTGCTGCTTCAAGAGCGCACACCCTAGACATACCACAAATAACCATCGCAACCAGGATCAGCTCCCCTAGTTTCGTACGGGTTACAACGAGACAAATTAGCAGTGAGTTCCTTGTCCAGGGGAATTTCAAGCTAACTCAATTTTTCCACGAGAGCATACTAGGCACCACCAGGGTTCGAACCCGCAACCTCTCGCACCATAGGAAGAAGAAGAAGGTCATTCATGCATAGATCATACAGATGATCTAAGATTCATGTATAAATGCGCGGCCTTCAATGGTCAACAAAGTCTAGCTACTAGCTCATTGAAATTGTTTATTTGCATAATAAATACAATATTGATTACTGAGACTAGTATACCTAAATATACTAGTCTCAGATTGATCACACAAATTCTAAGCTCAAAATATTTCCAAATATTTCTCATGATATAGATATGCATATGAATTGTAATATCACAATTTACTAATATATAAAAAAAGAAGCGACTGATTTTATCCATATGTTTAAAAACCATTAAATTTGTAATACTTAACTCAGAGTTTTTTCTGAGAACAACAACAGTATACGTTCTGTGCATTGAGAGCGTTTACAGTCCCTTCTCTCAAAGCAGGCACATCTCATTTCATGACGTCAACTTTTTTCTATGTCAAATCTGTCTCGTTCCAAGTCTCGCTTAAGTTGGTTTTTGCGGAATATCAATTTTAAACGTCTTTTCTTCTCAAAAAGGAGTATATTTCATTGTCCGTATAATATTAGCTTGCCAATGATATGATGCACAGTGTCATCGCCCCGATATCTTCATGACAGAAATCGCCATGGTAGGTTGAATCCACAGCCACGCATGGCCATTTTGTTCCGACCTTTGAGACGCATAATGAGCCGAGGGACATCTGACTAAGGCTACTGACAATAGCCTGGTAATTGACCTCTCTGTGTGTGAGTGAGCATGTATACACCATTGATGAGGTCAATGGTTTTTGTCAGTTTTTGAGTTCAAGACGCACGCTTCTTTCTCAAGACGCTAGCTAAACGACTATCATATCCATTGAACACGTATATTCAAGTGCAAGGAACCAAATCTGGTTTCTTTAGACTAAATCAATTACGTGAGATATTCATCATTTTCTACCCCGGTATCCAAAGTTTTATCGTCTAATATCAAATCGTGCATAGCACATTCACGTGTATCAATCCCGGGTATTCATTTCAGTGTCTCTGCTGTATAATGTAATTATTAACCTGGCGATGTCGGTGTGTGATGTTGTCCGAGAAATATATATGACATTTAAATCAACTCAAGACTTTAAAGGACGAAGAAGTCATAAGTTATCAGACATTAAGACGATTATACCTCAAAATTCCCGCGTTTTTATTTAATTTTAGCCCGTTTCGGGGCTTTTTTGGCCTGTATTCACGTTCTTTTTACTCTAGTTTCAGAGTTTTTATTATTGAAACTGTGTGGCACTCTGAAGAAAGCGTGTGCACTTAAATGGACAAGTTATATATTAATATCGATAATATGGCGCTTGAACCATTACAATTTTATAGAGAAAGACGAACATATTTTTCCCGACTGTACTATGACATTTGTGCGAAGCACGCAAAATGTTTTGACTTCTGACTATATTTTAGCCCCAAATGAAGGTAAATTTTGCTATATAAAGGGCAAGTACGCATAAAGCGCACACTTTTATGTAATGTCACCATATTTTGGCCCAAAATATGGGTGTTTTTTGGGCTAAAAAGGAAGATGCACAGGCACATCTGGACCAATGGTAAATCCGGCCCTGCTATTATCACCAGAGCACCGAATGGCAAGTTGAGTTTTAGTGTGTACTGAAAAGGTACACACGGACCAGTACTTGAGTTTTGCCAGCCAACAACCTCTTGAGCAAACTCGGGGTTATTCGCACTCTAAAGCGCAGCACAGTGTCTTCGACCCTATATCTTCATGGCAGGAATCGCCATGGTAGGTTAAATCCACAGCCACGATTAGCCATTTGGTTCAAACCTTTAAAGCTCTTTTAAACTAATAATTAGTCGAGGGACATAACTAAGGCTACTCACAATAGCCGGGTAATCGATCTTGGTTGTGCGTGATTAAGCTTGTATACCCCATTGAGGTCAATGGTCATCGACTTTATACTGCCTACAGTGAGTGCAGCTGTAGTCCATAACAGGACCAACGCAATATAAAATGGTCAAATTTTGAGTTCAAAGCGCACGGCCAATTTTCAAAGCGCATTCTAGCGACTATCATATCTGTTCAACACGTATTTCCAAGTTTATGAGACCAAATCTGGTTTCTTGAGAAAAAAATCATGACGGGAGATATTCATCATTTTCTAACCCGGTATCAGAAGATTTTCGTCTGATATCAAATCGTGCATAGCAATTCACGTGTATCGATCCCGTGTATTCATTTTAGTGTCCCTTCTGCACCAAATAATTATTAGCCAGGCGGTGTCGGTGTGCGCAGGACTGAAACCCTTTCTTCTGATCAGGCAACATGGATAAAGAGGTCCAACATGGGAAGCGTGCCTTATTCATCTGTGATGTGGGGATAATTAATTGGAATATAATACACCGCACAACAAGAAGTTATCTATAGAATACAAAGCCGCACAGAAAAAATCCCCCGAAGAACACACCATTCTCCCTTATGTTCAGGCGCTATCGGAAGCGATTAATCGTAAAATCACACAAGCAGGTGTGGCAGTGCATTCCAAACCTGCTGACACTATCCGCAGCATGCTTGTGTCACCAAAAGACAAACCCCATAAGTTCAGCGAACAGGGGCCATTTATAAGATACGTGTGCTGTTCATCCACGTAGTGTTGGGGAGTCAGAAAGACCGCTAAGAAAACGGAACTGAAACTTCTGGAGGTTTCAATTGCTTGTGTGAATAAGTTTAAAATTATATAATAATTTGGTTATAAAATGCTGCCAATTGTACAATGTGATTACCTATATCAGCTTGTATCCAAATTGCTTCCGTCGACGTAGACCCAATCCAATAATTGGGACCATTAAGCCTTCCGTATCTGGCAGCCCCTGATGACGCTTGAATATTTCCATCTACTATGTCACCATTCTGCATTCCCAGATAATCAAGATTATTGATGCAAACTGGAATATTGAAATAGAAACATCTTGTAAAAATACATTAACTTAGGTGAATATTTTAATGGGCCAGAGTTAAAGAAAATAATAAGTAAAAGGTCCACCTGATATAGATGCCGGGGCAAGGTGGCTATCATGTACCAGATTAAAGCCCAGAGTGAAAAGGTACAGGGACGTAGCCAGCGTAGTTGGAGGGGGAGGTAAATAAAATTTCGGAGCAAAGACGAAAAAAATGCCGGCATCATTTTGATCCAGTATTATCGGTGGGATACAGTTACAGGCATATACCGATTTTGTTTAGAGAGACTGTTTCTGTAAAGTCTTCGAGTTTATCTGTAAAAATGCTGTATTGGGATAATGTGCGCGTGCAAATATTTTATTTTGTACGTTGGCCCATGACATGCATGATCGGGATGAATTTTGGTGAAAAACATGTCCTTGACCCTTTTGTTTTCATTTGCCTTCCTGATTTTCTCTTTCATTTTTTGAATAGGCAAGGCACTTTCTCTTTCCTTTTGGTTAGGGGGTACTCTGCCGACTCGGTACCCGCCCCGCTGGCTGCGCTACGGGCACAGCGTCTGTCATAACATTAACCAGATTCAATAATGAATCCAGTATGTCAATATACTCAATTCCAACGATATTTCCATTTCATAATTGTTAAAATTTACATTTAAATATATCTGAATTATGACACACTTAGAACTTAAATTTGATGTAATGGTGAGCATATCTTCCTGCATATTCAGGATAGGTCCCAGGAATCGTAACTGTCGTGACTTGGCAGAGTTGGTAAGAGACTCGGTGTTGGTGATGGTATAGATTTCTTTCATTACTGGCCAATGCGCTTGATGTTCGGACTTCGGTAACCTCCCACTATCTCTGAGAACCGCTATACCTAAGGTTCGCCATCTCTAAGGTTCGCTATCACTAATTACAACAAAAAAAGTAATTTATTTCCTATGGTTCGATATTACTAATGACAAATAAGGTTGTTCTTTATTTCAAGGTTTCGATATCACTAATTTCAAATAAGGTTCGCTATGTCTAATTTTAAATAAAGTTTCTGACATTAGAGATAGCGAACCTTAGAACTAGTGATCCTATTCCTAATTAGTGATATCGAACCTTAGAAGTAGCGAACCGTTTCTTAGGTATAGCGAACCCTTTTCTGTATTAGAAATAACGAACAATTTATCCGCACTGGATTTACACGTTAGTGATAGCGAGAGATAGCGAACCTTAGAGATAGCATTCCTTAAGGCCCGGTCACACTATGACGGGTGACGAACGTGAAAATCACAAAATGTTGACGGCAAAGCGACGGCAAAAGAAGAAAAACAAGTTTCGCTGACGAGTGGGAACGACCTTCAGCGACAACACGACGGAAAGGGACGAAAGGCTGCGGCAGGGAAACGGAGACTTGCGACCAAAACCGGACGTTGTCTGGGCGGCGAGTGACGATGTCTCGACGGGGCCCGACAACAAGCAACGAGGTCGGACGGCTGGCAGCGGATTTGCTTGCGGCAAGGAACGGCAGCTGGCGGTGGATTGCGGCGATGATGCCGTGACTCAGCGGCCGACATCAAAGCCTGTGAGTGTGCGGGTCGTATAGTTCACTTTGGCGTTTCCACTCTTCACAACGTTCTGATCATCCACTCAAAAATATCAATATCAATGATAATAAAAAAAATATTAACATCAATATGAACAGTAATCAAAAATATTAAAATCAAGATTAAAATCAAAACTATTTCAATAATAGTCAAATAAATCAATTAAATAGTAAAATCAATATTAATTACAATTAGTGTAGCTCTGACTTCCTCAGGACAAAGTACCTAAGAATGAGACATGTATACCGCCCCTTGCCTACTGATGACTCTGAAAAGAGCCGTTTACTGAAGACTGCCCCTTGTCAACAGAGAACAAGTAGATCTCGCCTATCTGCTAACATACATGTTTTTATGGCTCTGAAAAGAGCCGTTCACCGAAGACTGCCCCTTGTCTACAGAAACAAGCAGATCTCGCCTATCTGATGATTTTAAAGGTTTGATGGCTCTAAAAAGAGCCGTTCACTGAAGACTGTCCCTTGTCTACAGAAACAAGTAGACCTCGCCTATCCTTGTCAAGGGGCAGTCTTCAGTGAACGGTTCTTTTCAGAGCCACCAAAACCTGTATATTAGCAGATAGGCGAGATCTCCTTGTTCTCTGTTGACAAGGGGCAGTCTTCAGTGAACGGCTCTTTTCAGAGTCATCAGTAGGCAAGGGGCAGTCTACATGTCTCATTCTTAGGTACTTTGTCCCGAAGAAGTCAGAGCTACTCCTGATGAAAGCTTGACAGTTCTAAACTTGTCCGACGGCAACCCGCTAAAACCCCACTAATTGTTATGAATTCCCGTCGTAAAAGCCTATCCCACAATCAATATCAATAATAATCAAAAATATTACACATATCAATAATAATAATAAAAAAATAGTATAAATATCAATAATAATAAAAAAAATAAGTAAAATCAATGTCAATAATAATCTAAACTATTAATATTTATCTATATCAATAATAATCAAAAATATTAACATCAATATCAATTATTATAATCAAAGATATTAATATCAATATCAATAATAATAAAAAATATTACACATATCAATAATAATAAAAAATAATATAAATACCGCGAATGAAGAGATTTATACGTGTTGGGAATAGACATCAAAGGTATATTTTAAAACTGGTCAACAACACTCACTTTTTGAACCGAATATTTCAGAGAAACCATTCTCCGTCCTCAGCGGTGTAATGCTGTTGGTAGACTGACTGATGATTCTCCAGTGTTTCTAGATGTTGTTGAAGAGAATCATATATTCTAGAAAGTTCTCGGCCCCCGTCCCTATTTAGGGTGGGGCTGGTCTCACAGGGTACACGGTACACAACATCTGACTTGTCTTCCTCGCGAGGTTTGTCTTTCGGGGCAAAAAGTAATTGGCGAAGCGTTTGGTGCGGTTTGAATACCACCGATACACCGTAACTGCCGAGTATTCTTTTGACCTTTTCTGATAGGCCCTGTGAAGGCTGCGAGAAAGTGTACGTGGGTGAAACCAAGCGAACCCTCGGTGAGCGCCTGAAAGAACACACTGCCACCAGACAACCTCAAATCAATCGGCATTAGCAGAGCACAGCAAGGACACCGGACATAAACCGGACATTGGAAATGTTAAAGTCCTCTGCAGAGAAGACAAGTTTTTGCCAAGGAAAGTGAGGGAAGCCATTAAAATCAAACAAGAGACCAGCCCCACCCTAAATAGGGACGGGGCCGAGAACTTTCTAGAATATATGATTCTCTTCTAGAAACACCATCACAAAGGACAAAAAGGACATTGTCAACAACATCTAGAAACACTGGAGAATCATCAGTCAGTCTACCAACAGCATTACATAGCTGAGGACGGAGAATGGTTTCTCTGAAATATTCGGTTCAAAAAGTGAGTGTTGTTGACCAGTTTTAAAATATACCTTTGAAATATAAATATCAATAATAATCAAAATATTAAAATCAATATCAATAATAATCCAAACTATTATATCAATATCAATAATAACTATTTATATCAATATCAATAATAATCAGAAATATTAATATTTTTGATTATTATTGATATTTCTTTTTATATGAACTTCAAAATTGCATCGTGCCGGACAGTCTATTGAAATCGAACAGACGTCAAAAAATGTCAAAAATCGCACAAAAAGGTTAAAATCGTGGACCATCGTTTAAAAACCGTTTCAATGCCGCAGGTACTCGCAAACGACCCGCCATCAACAGTCAATATCCGTCACTCTCCGGACAAAATTCGCAAGTGACTGTCGCACCAAGATCGTTACAATTTCGTTACTTGCCGCAACGTGTCGTCAGGGTTCGAGATGTGACGTCACTTGTCGTTGTTTTTTCGTCAATGGTCGTTGACAACGACTACCAACGAAATTGTGACGACCTCAAAACGACTAGAGACGGCTTCGAACGGTATGGAAACGTCAAAGAAATGAGGGTTGCGGTCTCCAACAAAATTTGAACGGAATCACAACTACTTTTTTTTTTGTCGTCACAAAATTTTCAACATGTTGAAAATTTGCCGACGAACGCGACGAATAATTTCGGCCGTCTGCGGTCGCTAACGGATTCGTCAGCGACAACTAACGGCAACCCACGATGAGTAACGGTAAATTCAAAATTGCAATTCGCAGCTTAACGTCGCTTGCCGTTCACCCCTATTCGTCATAGTGTGACCGGGCCTTTAGGGATAGCGGACCGGTGCCGTTTAATTCATTTCTATGTCATAGATTGTGTTTGCAAAACTAAGTAGAGGAGGTACCGATACAAAATCGCTATATGCCTGTATCTGTATCCCACCGATAATACTGGGTCAAAATGATGCAAAACTAAGTTGGCTAGATTTCCAAAAGACACCATAAACCTTTTAAAACGCCCAATAGAAAAGATTAATCCGCAAGAAGCAAATTTTGAAACGTCTGGTCAACGTCTTTTTTTAACTTAAAACACGTTCACTAGAAACAATTGTCACATTATGAATCTTCCCTTTCTTTTCTATTTCAAACTTGTTAACGCTCCATCCGTCACGGCCTATATTAACCAAAGGAATTTTGCATGTTTTCTCATTTTTTCTACTTGAAACTTGATTTACCCCCCCCCCCCCCCCCGATTCCATTCAACCACAAGTGGCGGATTTCGATGCACAACTTAAGATTGAGCTCTGAAAAATGATACGATATATATGCAATGAAGCTAGAATAAATTAGCTATTGTATCATTTTTGATTGATCACATCCGGGATCACATCACACCTATTGGTACTATAACGAATTTGTTTTGAAAACTTAAGCAATCATAGAAGAAAATTTCAATGAGAATGCATCATTTCCAAAATGTAGGTTGACATGTGTATAGGTGACATGTATTATTTGAAATAAAATTGACTAACCTTTGCATGCTACTCCATCACCAATGTAACCAAAATTACATCTACATGTAAAAGAACCAATGGTATTTATGCAAGCAGCATTTGCGTTACAGTTATCAGTACCCAAAGTACATTCATTACGGTCTGTACAAAAATGTGTGAAATAAGTCACAGTTTATTAGGTAAAACACAGATTTTGAGGTATATCAAAAGAAAAGTTATTGTGATCTGAAACATGAAACAATTAGAACACAATAACGCTTGAATAAATTTAAATTGGACTTCCTTGGCAACATAATGTATCATACGTGATTGATGACATCACAAATATTGGTACTAAAATAAATCATAGTAGAAAAGTTCAATAAGAATACATCATTTCGAAAAGGTAGGTTGACTGGCGTATAAATGTAATATCGATATGGCACAAAATAGACTAACCTGTGCATGTTACTCCATTTCCACTGTAACCAGCATTACATGCACATGTGAAGGAACCAATGGTATTGGTGCAAGCAGCATTTGCGTCACAGTTATCAGTACTCAAAGTACACTCATCAATATCTGTACAAAAATGTATAAAATAAGTCATGAATTATAAAACACGGATTTTGAGGTATGGTCAAAAGAAAAGTTAAAATATTTCTTGTTTTCTGAAACGTGACACAATTAAAACTCAAATACGTTTGAATAAATTGGCTTTGCTTGGCAGCATAATGTATCAATTTTGAATAATCACATCACAAATATAGGAACTTAAGGCAATCATCGTAGAAAGTTTTGATAGGAATGCATCATTTCCAAAAAGTGACAATTATTAGGAATAAATAGAATGGTGATATGGCACAAAATAGACTACTAACCTGCGCATGTTTCACCATCTCCATCGAAACCGCGCCGATTACATGCACACATGAAGGAACCAATGGTATTGGTGCAAGCAGCATTTACGTCACAGTTATCAGTGTTCAAAGAACATTCATTAATATCTGTAAAAAAATGTGTGAAATAAGTAATAAATTATAAGGTACAAAGTAACATACAGTTTGACTTATAATCAAAGTAAATGTTTTTCTACTCTGAAGCATGATGCAATTAGAACTCAATAACGCTTGTAAAGATTGGTTTGTTTGACAACATTAGCTATCATTTTCGATTGATCACAACAAATTTATTACTGAAGCGAATATGTTTCAAAACTTAAGGGAAGGGGTGTGAACGTCTGGACAGTATTTATTGTGGGACATTAGAGCACATCAGACCTATCGAATTGCATTCTGAATACGAAGAATGTCCTTCTGATATCAAATAATTTTGATTTTTTTGAAATTCGCAATTTAATACACATTTTATGGCAAATCATTAAAAATTGATATTTTTGATATTTAACAGTACTCGAAGTAAACTTTATACATCTGATGATTTATATTTGAAGTGTATGTAGGTGGGATGAAAAGCCGACGATCAATTGAAAATTTTGACCTTTCGTATTGAAGCTATGGATTTTTTTTCCCAAAACACCAAAAAAATTAGGTCCTTTTGGGAAAAAAATCCATATCTTAAATATGAAATGTCAACATTTTCAATTGATCGTCGGTTTTTCCTCCCAGCTACGTACATTTTAAGAATATATCATTAAATTTACTTCGAGGTCTGTTATATCTCAAAAATGTGAAAAATATCAAATTTTATTAATTTGTCATAAAATTTGTATTATATCGTGATTTTCATAAAATGAAAATTATTTGATATCAGAAAGACATTCTTCGTGTTCAGAATGCAATTCGATAGGTCTGATGTGCTCTCATGTCCCACAAAAAATGCTGTCGAAACGCTCAAAATGCTCATTCCAGTTCCCTTAAAGCAATTATAGTAGAATTTTTCGATAGAATAAGTAATGTTGATTTCCAAAAAGTAATCTAACTCGCGTATATGTGACAATTATTCAAAATAAATATATAAAATGGCGATATCGCAAAATATAGACCAACCTGTGCATGTTACTCCATCTCCACTGTAACCGGCATTACATGTACATGTGAAAGAACCAAGGGTATTGGTGCAGTTAGCATTTGCGTCACAGTTATCAGTGCTCAAAGTACACTCATCAATATCTATACAAAAGTTTATGAAATAAATTATAAATTATAAAATACAGATTTTGAGGTATGATCTAAAGAAAAGTTTAAATGTTTCTTGTACTCTGAAACATGATAACGCTTGAACACTTAAATTGGCTTTCCTTGGCAACATAATGTATCAGGTTGGTAATGAAATGAATTTGTTTTGAAAACTTAAAGCAACCATAGTTGAAAATTTCGATAGGACTGCTTCATTTCCAAAAAGTATAGGTGACAATTATTCGAAATAAATATATAAATTGGCTATATCGCAAAATATAGACCAACCTGAGCATGTAACTCCATCTCCACTGTAACCGGCATTACAGGCACATGTGAAGGAACCAACGGTATTAGTGCAAGTTGCATTTGCGTCACAGTTATCAGCACTCAAATTACACTCATCAATATCTATACAAAAATATAATGTTTGAAATAAGTCATAATATTAGTACATATTTTGAGTTATGATCAAACGAAACGTTAAAATGGTTATGTTTATTGTAATCTTACACATGACACAATTAAAACTCAATAACGCTTGAATAGATTTTCTTCGCTTGTCAACATACATGTAATGTATCAGGCTTGATTGATCGCATCACAAATATTGGTATTAAGATGAATTTATTTTGAAAACTTAAAGCAATCAAAAAGTAGTTCGACTCGCGTATAGGTGCAATAATTTGATATAAATAGAATGGTGGTATGGCACAAATAGACTAACCTTTGCATGTTACTCCATCTCCACTGTAACCGGCATTACATGCACATGTGAAGGAACCTACGGTATTGGTGCAAGCAGCATTTGCGTTACAATTATCAGTTCTCAAAGTACATTCATTATAATCTGTACAAAAAATTATTAGGTAAAACACATATTTTTAGTTATGCTCAAAAGAATAGTTAAATTGTGTCTTTTACTCTGAAACATGATACAATTAAAACTCAATAACGCTTGAATAAATTGGCTTTGCTTGGCAGCATAATGTATCATCTTTGATTGACCACATCATAAATATTTTGGTACTGAAACGAATTCAATTTGAAAACTTAAAGCAATCGTAGTTGAAAATTTCGATTGGAATGCATCATTCCAAATTGACTCACGTATAGGTAACAATTATTTGAAATAAAAAGAATGGTGATATAGCTCAAAATAGACTAACCTGCGCATGTTGCTCCATCCCCACTGTAACCGACATTACATGTACATGTGAAGGAACCAACGGGAACATTGGTGCAAACAGCATTTACATCACAGTTAACAGTACCCAAAGTACATTCTGTATGAAATAAGAACCATTTTCGAAATGAACAATTAAAAGTCAATTTTTGGAAAGAATTATCACTTTCTGATGTATGGAAAGTGATGCATTACGCCATATAGAACAAATGATACTAATAGGGAATGTTTTGGTAACATTGTCAGCAATGCGTATTATATTAGGTTTCTAGGTTACGTCAAAATAACCAGTGTAATATTCATGATATTTGCAAGCTTGCGATATTTACATGAGACGTGAAACGTGAATGGCAACGGCATTGTACCATGTGTACACTGAGTATAATCCAAACTAAAAGATGGTATGCCATCTAAATGGTGAATTCTATTCTGAATCGGTCAATCGGTCCAAAAGGACACATCAAGTATTAAATAATATAGCAAAAACTCATGTTTTTCATGTCGTCCTAAAAAAGAGTGCAACGGCTTAGTTTTTAATGTTTATGGAGAGTTCAATTACGATCCTATGGCTCGGAAAATAAAGCTACGTTTGAATATCACAGATATATAGGGCCGCTATATTCCGTTAGAGACATTAATGTTTGTAACAAGTTGGAAGAAAATCATTTAATTTCAGATTTTGAGTATATACGAAGCTTCTTACTACAATACGTAGTGCGATCCAAGAGGTCATCAAGTATATCTTTTTCCCAGTTATGACGCATGGTGAGTGGATGTGGGTCATCTATAAACCACAGATCACCATCTTCATACTCCTGGGCATCATTTCCTTGACAAGTTTGGGCACGTACAGGTGCTACCACACCATGACAAAAGCATATTTCTGCAAATGGTAGAGACCATCTCAAGGCACCGTTTCGTGATGGATCTGGTCTTTTTTCCATAACGCAGAGGTGGCTCTGCACCACACCCAGATGAGCTGTAAATGAAGGAAATATGAGTTCGAAACCAAATGTTGAAGTGCATCATACAATGTCATATTTAAATACATCACTCAATATTGTTAAATTATGTTCAGCAGTTTTATCGACAAATGTAAAGCACGTAGGGAAAATACCCCGTTGAAAATACACGTAAATCGTATGTTAAATTTTGGTTCTCGTTTTGGCTTCATAAGTTATTATCTCGTTTGATCTAGGATAAGTGATAAATACGAAAAAGTTTTGCAATTATGTAAGCTGGTATAGCTCTACGGACTGTTAAGTTGCTGTCAATTAAGTGTGTGTATAATATCATCCACTTACAAGACAAGATATAATATGCATCGCAATAATAACGTCCATTTAGTTCCAGATAAGTTATGAGCAGAAGTAAATTGATTTGAGATATGTGGGGACTAAAAGGTTTTTATATATTATTAATTTTATTTAGTTACACGTAAGGAAAATGACAAATATGAATGAACGTGAGCGTAGTATATATTGTACGGTACGTTTTCATTCAGAAAAATACATCGGGTCCCTTTATCAGGTTCCGAGTCAAGCCGAATACGACGATCGAGCTGTGACAAAGAGCTGAATGCATCTTTATATTGTTTTCAAATTGTATCAAATAAAATACATCTCAAATATCATATGTGATTATATTTAATTTTTCGTTTCTTTCTACTCTTGTCTTTTAATAATAAATAACAGACTTGTAGTCGAGTCACTGAAAGTCGAGTCCGAGTCGAGTCGAGTCATCGAGCCCTCGAGTCTCGAGTCGAGTCGAGTCATGAAGCCCTCGAGTCCGAGTCGAGTCGAGTCATTTGAAGTTGTCAGTCGAGTCGAGTCGAGTCGAGTCAGGCCATTCTGTCGAGTCGAGTCGAGTCGAGTCGGATATATTTTGTCGAGTCATTTCGAGTCACTTCACGTTTTATATGCTCATGATACCAGCTGTCAACTTGATAGCCCAATTTGCATGAATGTGTACTTTTTTGAAATTAAAATCCCAGTAAAAGTACATAATATTAATTTATGAATCTATGTGCTCCATCCAGTGCATTGTGGAAATCAGTAGGCCTAATCAGTCAGACTTGTACTATTGTCATTAGGACCCGCCATGAGTATGGGTAAGGGTGCGTGTCCCGGACCACGAGTACTTGTACGGGTACGGGTCCCAGGCTATGGGTACGGATTTCAGGTCATGGGTAAGGGTACGGGTACGGATCCCTAGCCATGAGTATTCAATACGGGTCCATTCCAAAATAGGGTGCGAGTATGGGTACGGAGCCATGGGTACGGGTACGGGTATGGGTACGGAAATTGGGACTCGAGTACGGGTACTGGTCCAGTAGTGGTATGGAAATTGGGACTTCAAGTACTTGTATGGGTCCTATTATGGGTATGGGTATATAAACAAATTAATTAATCAAGTACAAAAAGAGATCAAATAATTGGTGGTCATAGTGAATCTAGCCTAAAGGTGGCATATTTTGGGATGCAAGTGAAAAAACTATGTCTATGTACAGTATGGACAGCCAGACTGTGCAATACTAATTTCAACATATATTTAGCAATGATGTAGCTTTCGAGTCTTATTATGCACATCTGGATAATTATATCCATGTTTTATTAATATTTTAAAATTCATATACATGTACATCCCAAATTTCTGTATATGGTAAGAACCTCTCTATTCATTTGACTCAGATGCACAAGCCCAAGCCTGAGCACAAGAAGTACATGTGGCTGGTGGAAATGCACACACCAGTCAGTCACATTGCAATGTAGTTCTTCATGTGTGCAGCATGTAGAGGAGTGTATTTGGATGGGGAATAATCAAAATGATTAATAAAAGCTATAATAATGATATTTTAACATGATAACTTGAACTTTACCACAAAAAAGAAAGTATCTCGAAATGTTTTCCCAGTTTGCTGGGGATTTTTTCTGTATTGATCAGTCATTGTGTGAATGAGACATGTAGCATACATGTAGGGGTGTGTGCACAGGCTGTTACAATGACATGTGTGTAGCATTCATGTACATTTTGTGTAGCCAGGGCTGGATTTACCTTTTTCAGGGCCCAGGACCAGGCTAAAATAAAATTAAGGGCACTTGCTATAGCTTGCTATCTGGATCCATGCGTTACTCCCCACCCAACCCCATCCATGATGTAACCTATTTGTTTTGATTATGATCAGCGGACTCACAGTGGGAATTCCTGCATTTGTGTAGCCATATACTGGTACCCATGGGTACGGGTACGTGTCCCGGACCATGAATACGGGTACGGGTCCCATGCCATGAGTATGGGTCCGGGTCCCAGGCCATGAGTACGGGTACGGGTACGGGTCCCAGTCCATGAGTCCGAAGACAAAATAGGGCATGAGTACGAGTACGGGTCCAAAGCCATGGGTACAAGTACGGGTACGGGTATGGAAATTGGGACTCGAGTACGGGTACGAGCACTACAAGTCTGGTAATCAGCAATGATGGACAATGTGGACTATTCCACCATGCCAAGTTTGAAGCATGTAAAAAAGAAATGGTGGATCCTTTTACACACAGTATACATATAATTTATATTTTAAGTTATTATAAAGATGCTGAGAGATAGTAAGCCCACTTTGTAAAATATAAGAATCACAATACACTGAGATGTGTGGAAGAAAATGTGCAGGTATTATTAGAAATATTAAGGTATAATTTATATTTTCGAGTCATTTTAAAAAGTCGATTCAGCCACAGTGACTCGAGTCACAAGCCTCGAGTCATCGAGTCGAGTCATTAAATTTCGAGTCGAGTCGAGTCATCGATTCATCAACCCTCGAGTCGAGTCGAGTCGTCGAGTCACCTTGCCTCGAGTCGAGTCATCGAGTCACCAAAACTCGAGTCGAGTCGAGTCGAGTCGAGTCATTTCGAGTCGAGTCACTACAAGTCTGATAAATAATCAGAATAAAGTAGTGTTCAAAAACATTGATTCCAGTCTCAGTCAAAGTGCGACCAATACATTCCTGATAATGTATGTATGATTAATTAGTTGCAAGTTGCAAAGCTAAGTTTTGCAAAATAAAAGTACCCTAAACATTTATGCATTGCTATTGAGTAAAATAATAGGCAAAAAAGTACTTATTCATGAGAATTTTCAGTCATGTTAGTTCATTACCACTTCAACATGTTTAATAAGCGATTTGATCAAGAGCATATCCCGGCTGATTGATGTTGAGACAGTTGAGTCATTATGAAATTGATACCGTCATTAATAGTGAGGTTTGAATAATAATTTTCTGTAATGGCTCTTTTATAGGGCCTACCTGATCTCCACTTAAGCGTGACTTTGATCAAATTTATAAGCTATATAAATTGAGGTGTTGCTACATATTTATATGTATATGAAGAGCTTAATTCCAAAAGAGATTTTAAAAGTGGATATAAAAATCCACTTTTTGTCGAAATTGAGTTCTGTGCAGAACATGGCCGAGAGTTACAGAATACATATTTTAACCTATTTCACATCTGTAGCATGTTCATGTACGGGTCTGAAGTTTTTATCAGAAATTTCGGTAAATTTTAATAGGCGACGAAAAAAGAAAACCCTGTTCTACGGGCCCGACCGACCCAGATTTTGAACAAATTGGGAAAAAAAATTCCTGTACAAATGAATGCCGACCCAAATTTCGGAAATTTCAGGAACAATTTTTTTTTTGTATTTTCTCAAATTGCAAATTATTTACAGATTTTGGTGATTTTTAGGGTCATTTCCAAAAGAAAAAGGCCGACAAACCGACCCTACTTGAAAGGTCCGTCCGCCCGTAGAACAGGGTTTCTTTTTTTCGTCGCCTAAACGGTGGAAATGTGGTTCTTTTTTTCGTGGTAAAGTATTGATAGGAATATTTTAATCAAATGAAATCAAGAAAACGTAACATCACTTTACATCAGTGTGTCTGGGGTAACATCCACACAAACGTGATGAAAATAAAAACATGAACATTTGGGATGGTATGTTGAACTAATATCGCCTTCTAATGCCCGAAGTTGCTTATTTTCGTAAAACGTATGCGGGCACTGAATCAAATGAAATACTATAGGTGGATATCATGAAATACATACCCATATATATTTGGACTAGAACTATGAATTTCGTCTTAGTTATACCCATAATGTAAAGCCCAAAATGTTCTGCTTTACAAATGTCAAATTCCGCGTTTCTCCGCGTTGTAAATTTTGCGATAATAAACTTTTCACAAAAAAAACCCTCAAGCCTACGATTTGGACTAGGTATGGCCGTGATTGGAGATTCTTAGATCGATATATAGGGTCTGTGCGGGTGTAATGATAGTTTATTAACTTTATTTCACTTTATTTTTAAAAAATTATGTTGAATTTTGAAGCCAATTTTATTATTTAGTTCATTTTTTTTTAAAATTAATTTCACTTTTTTAAGCATTTGTTCAGTTCAGTTTTTCTCTTAAGCAAAACTGCTTTTTCCGCATTTCTTCCCGAATTCCGCGATTTTCGCGGAAAATCCGCAACGTGGAGGACTTCTGGCTTTACCATAATGCATTCCTTCTTGTTATGGACAACAAGTATTAATTTTGATATTGTTATAACAAAAGCCAATCTTTGAAAAAAAAAATGATGGGATTCGTTTCCTGTCTGCGGTGACCGTGTTTGAGGCTCTTGCACCGGGTCTTGCACCCGCATGAAACAGGCAGAGTTTGTCCATTTTTATCGAGGGGGAAGATGAAGTATCATAGCCAATATCTATCTTTCTTGGTCGCAAACCAACCGAATTTGCCATAGGTTTGCTTTGCTGATAGAAAAACCGTAAATTTGGTGTCATCCACTCACGAATGTGAGTAAAAAACTAAAATTTAAAAAAATGGTATAATGCCAACAACTAATGGAATACGAGTCAAGACAACGTAAAAAACGTGGACAATTAATGTCAAAAATTATACTCACTCGATATATTGTAATAGTCCACATTTACAGGGACTTCGCTGACACTTTTAACTCTAGTTTAAAATCACCTAGAGTTTTTTTTGGTTAAAGATATCCGATACTCTCAAAAATATCAAGATTTACACAAGCGACCTTTATACAACTCTTTATGGTGTGTGTACCAAATTTGTCAGATAAAAAAGCTTGTAAATTAACATCACGGACAGTAATAATCTTTCTCCAGCAATCAACGAAACCTACATGGAATTCGAGGTCATCTCTAAAAAAGAGCATGAGCCTAAATGGCTATGAATTTGGGACACCGCAACAAATGTTTAAATTGGTATCAGACCTATTATAATGATACAATAATTATCCCCATGGCTTTCATTGTAACAGTTATTTCCTGCGATATTTACTTTTTAAGAAATTGATGATGTTATCAGAAAACTTTTTGAGATGTGTCACGTAGTTACACCCACTTTAAATGGCACAAAATGGATTTTCATTGAAAGATTCCGTATAGATGAGTTGACCTCAATGTTTATCAACAAAGGCATGGGACTGGTATAACGATATGCTTTGGCTAACTGCATACAACCTCTGCACTGTTCAATAGTGTTTTTTTCGATGTGGCGGGAGTTTTAAAAGCACGCATACTGGCAGGCAAAATACAATGAAAATTGTGATGATGCTCACGCATACTGCCAGGCAATGACGTCAACTCATCTATAAAGTGACGGATCTCACCAAATTGGATGATAGCACAGTGATTGCTCGCGGGCAACTCAACTCAAACCTCCACGTGGTGTCGGATGGGTCACTCTAACTTGGGCAATGGGGAACAGGCTTGGATGCGAGGATTTCAGCTGGCCGGAGGATCATGTTGAGTTTTGGCCACGGCCTAGCTATTTCCTCGGCTGACTCAGCCTGGTGTGGCTCTGAGAAGATACCATTTGGTTTGTTAAAATGCAAGGAAACGAATCACCGTACGAGTAACTACATAGAAGACGTGTACCATGATGCAGTCATGTCTACAGTAGAATTCATCTCAACCTTTGCAGGACTTAAACCCCATTAAAAGCTATTAAACCAAGATAACACTCATTGAAGCAGCTCAACTGATTAAATCAGATCTTCTCTGGTTGTGCACAAGTGTCTGTTTTCAATGTGCGACATCGCAATAAAGCTGATATTATAGCTTCAGTTGGTTAACCGATTATAAAGGAAACGAAAGGAAACAATGGTACGTGTACGTTCACGAAATGAGACAAAGACCTGCTTTTTGTTAACCAGCATTCTTCAAAATGAGCAACATAATGATTGTTGACTTAACACGGTTTGGAAATAATTTCTTCATATTTTTGGTGTTATCTGTCGTTTACATATCCTTCCTAAAATACAAAAGTGCGACCCTCTCCAAACATCTAAATTAGCTAAAAATTTAGGACATGTTACAAAACTATATTTTCTAGAACCTATTTAGAATAGTTTAAATGTAGCTTGTACCGTTTTTTGTGGCATCCTTCAGAAGTGAGCGGTCCGATACCAATATTTTCGGTCAAATCTCCATTCAATTAACACGGGGAGTTGGCTAGCTATGCCTTGCCCTCACTCATATTTTACAAAAGTGCGACCATTTCTGAACATCTAACCTAGCTGTAGTTTTAGGTCATGTTAGAGAAATATATTTGCTAGAAGTTTTGGAGAATAAATAAAATATTGGCTGGTTATTTTCACACAGTGATGTTAACTAGGCAAGTGTCCATTCTCCCAACATACATCATTTGTAGAGGTCACGCGTCAATGGTGAGAGCACTGTGTATTGTGTATAGGAAAACGGACAGTAACTGCAGTATGCAACGTCTGCAACGTGGCACTATGCCGTCTGGACAATGGAAATAACTATGGTGCAGTGAGGAACGTATTGAAGTGGAATAAGGCTATCTAGAGTTGACAAGATATCTAGCTAATGGTGCATATGACCGTGGTAGTCGAAAGCACCATTCACTCTACCAAAACGAAAACGAAACCAAATTGGATGAAATGTCATAATTGAAACGCTGGAAAGCTGAGCAGTAGTATGATAATTTTGCTTTAAACTGATTATTGCCACAAACAATAAAATACAAAAAAATTAAAAAATATATAGGGCGATTTCACGAAAGGTCATTAGACATGATGCGTGCATAAAGAAATCCCCAGTTGAAGTAAATTGATTGATTCATTTGCTTTGTACTTGTTCCTTGCATCATGTCTTCTGGAGGCAGATTTGAACTAATGGCCTTTCGTGAAATCGCCCTATATCATGAAACGCAGATGCTTGAATAGCTTCAAACAAAAGGCATATTGATCAGCGTAGGTGTCGTACTCAATTAATCTGTTTAAAACATGCTTAAAGTAGTTCCATTAAATAGAAAATTACATTCTGACTGCTATCAATAAAATACGACTTGCGACGACATGGTGACAAAAGAAATAATGCATTGCATCATTAGTTGCTCCTTTGTTATATAGAATTAAATGGGCTTCAAATTAATGTAGGTCAATTAGCCGGTTCTTATTACCAACTAATAAGGCCAGGTCAAAGTATGAAATTACCCACCACTAATTGCAACAGAATCCATTTCACATGCGTCTACCTCCCAAAAGCTCACACAAAACATTTCAAAAGTCCCGGAAGATCCAAGTAGTGGAACAGTGCCTAATTTGCATAAATACAAAATGGCCGCTTATATTTAGGGGGTGTAATTTTAAGTTGGTCAAATCTTAATAAAATCATACCAATGTATGCCTCTCGTCATAAGGATTCAGAAAAAGTATAGTTTGACCTATCCCCGATGTACAGTTCTTGAGTTATATGGGGAAACGATCAAATGTTAACATTTGGATTCCACAGGGGAGAAAAATTGAAACATTCTCTGATTTTGATGAAAATGGTCTCGGATTACTCCACTTGCAAGAACATTTAAAAAAGAATAATTTGCCATATCTCTATGCTAGGCCTATATATTTTGTGACGTTACCTACAGGGTGTCCACCCTCCCCCCAAAAAAACCCCAAAACAACAGAACCCTCATTGCGCCCTCTTTTCTCCTATTTTTGAAAGGTTGATCAAAAGAAACCTTGAATTGTTAGCTTTAATAAACCAAAACAATGATTTCAATCGGCTTACAACTTTTGAAAATATTCCCTTTAAAGAAATGTACCCGTTTTTCACTCTGTCCACGGATAGCAAACAGAGTGGTTGGGATTGGTTATGCTTTGGAGTGGCCTGCAAGATCACCAGACCTCACACCACTTGATTTCTCTTTTGGGGCAAAATCCAAAGCGACGTCTATGAGCGAGGACCATCAGCTAGCCTCCAAGATCTACTGCTGCATTCGCAAGTATCCGGCGCACAAGAATGGCACGCAACGTAATTGATGCAATGAGAACCAGGGCGATTCGGCAAGGAGGCAAGCAGGTAGAGCAACACAGTAAACTCACATCAGATCAAAGACAAACCAAACAGCCCTTTTCAGAGCTAAATTTTATCCCAAAAAGAATTATGTTGTAAATAAAAGAAAGCAAGAAACAACAAAGTAAGGAAGTAAGAAACGTAACAAAACGAAAAGAAAAATAGAAGTAATTACAAGTATGGCAAAAGAAGTCCCATCACACATCCACAAATTAATGACACTAAACAAAATCCATAGCCCATAAGCCCACCGGTAAAGCCCATTCCCTAAATAAAGTTATTTTATAAAGTTATCATTGAGGGATGTTTCATATTCATGTATGGTACGTGTACTTCTTTTTAATCTTTGAAGTAGCCAAACCCCCTCCGTGGACAGATTGAAAATGGGTACATTTCTTTAAAAGAGCGTATCCTCAAAAGTTGAGAGCCGATTGAAATATTAATTTCAGTTTATTAAAGCTAACGATTCAAGGTTTCTTTACATACCAAAATATGTTTGATCAACTTTTCTGAACTAGGAGAAAAAGATGGCGCTATGAGGGTTCTATTTTGGGGGGACACCCTGTATTTAACACAACATCCAAAACAATGCAACTGTACTCATTTTGATTCATTTTTGCCAAAGGAACAATTTGAGACCAGTTGGATAAAAATTTGAACATTTTTCAACTGTTGACGCATGTGGACCCCAATATCTGACCTTGACCTTTTTTGCCTATAACTCGAGAACTGTATGTCGGAGTCACGTCAAACTATACTTTTTAAAATTCTTATGATGAGAACAATACATTGGTATGGTTTTTAAAGGATTTGACCAACATTTAAATTTCACCCCCTGCATATGCGTCCATTTTGTATTTATGCACTTGCACTGTTCGACAATGCCCTGCTTGCTATTTTGGATTACGGGCCCTCTGCTCTTTTTTTTTTTTTTTTTTTTTGCTTTCCTTTTTTTCTACAGGTTCCTAATAAAAAAGGAAATTTCTTAGAGATAGGTAAAAGCATAACGATAGCCTGCTACGCTTATTGCCTAAGTCATTTTTTGTAATTTTGAGAACAAAGAACATAATGTGGTTCAAGCATGCATCAGTTACATAATCACCTTAATTATTTCGGATTATTCCCTTTCATTATCATTGTCATTTATTCTTGTGCAAAGATTGGTGAATAAATATGTTTAAATGCATACTTGAACCATATTTTGTACTTTGTTCTCAAAATTACAAAAAATGACTTATGCAATTAGCGTAGTAGGCTGACGATAATTGACTTTTGGCAATTTTGCCACGGGCCTAAGTAAAGTGTCTAAACAAAGGCCCGGCCGTTTCTCAGTAACTAAAGCAGATTCATGCAGGTCTCTAAGTTGTTCCACTGATATTACTGAGCATTTTATCTTTACATGGGTACATAAGCTCAAAAAGTCAAGTATTATGGTCCTTTGTTATTGTTATTTGTTTTAACATTTGGGGCCCTGTGCCCCTAGGCTCAAATCCATCAGCTTCAAGGGACCTTCACCCCTGGACCCTGCCGGGGTGTTTCCCCTGGACCCCATCAGGACACTATGGCGGGCCCCTGGACCTCACCCGTATGCGGCTTCGCGCCACGGCGCTCACGATTGAACCAGTGGCGTCAGTGGCGTAGCTGGGATTTTTTCCAGGGGGGGCAAGCCTGTATGGGGCGGGGGCCCAAATCCACCAAACAAAAATTTTGCCGCCCCTTCCTCAACAGCCCGAAAAGGTTCACCCAATTTTTTTCCGGTGGTTTTGACAAAAAAAAAAAAAAAAGGATTATAGGCGCTAGCGCCATAAAAGCATCACATTTTGATATATATATAGTACCATTGTCCCCTCCTCTCCCTCTCTCCTCCCTTTTTTCCTATCTCTCTCCTTTTTCCTCTTTTTTCCTTGCGCTAGGGGCGGGGGCCCAAATAGCACTAGGGGGCGGGGCCCAAACAGGCAATTTTTGCCAGGGGGCAATTGCCCCCCTGCCCTTCCCCCGGCAGCTACGCCAAAATAAACCCAATATGTATCAACTTTTATTTCAAATAGTATGAAACGAAAGTAAAATTAAGCTGAACTAATTCTCACTAGACATTTTGTTCTTTTTCCGCCCCCCCCCTCCCCGCCAAAAAGCCCTCAATTAATTGAACTCCTTACTATTGGGCCCCCAGGCTCTTTTGCTGACAGGGCCCTTTTCCTTAAATCCGCCACTGGAGACGTATGAGGTAAGTACACAATGTTCTTCTTATCAAGAACATTGAAAATAATGGTAAAAATGCAACTTCTTACAACAACGCCATATCCTGCGGTAGTCCCCCGGATAGTCCATATTTACATGGTCTATGCGGACACTTTCGGATCTCGTTTAAAATCACACAGTCGTTCTAATGTTATCTGCGGTTTTAGTAAAGTCTATATACGGCTATTTGTGTGGTTTAAGAAACCGATACTGTTAAAATACCTGGATTTATGCAGGCGACCCTTACGGTGTGTAAAGGACGTTGCAAATTGTCATGCAGATAAAGGAGATTAGAAATTAAAATCACGGACAGTAATTAGATGCACAATAGGTATCTACATTCCAAGCGGAAACGCTTTTCAGAAATATATCACCCTTTTTTTCAGCAATAGCTGAAACCTAAATATGCAATTCCAAGTCATCTGCAACATGATCTTGGGACACCATAACAAATGTTTAAATTGGTGTCCGACCTATTATAACGATACAATAACGAAACAATAATTAACCCCCCCCCCTCCGCAACAATAATGGCTTTCCTTTCATTGTAACAGTTAACTGCGATTCAGAGGATGATTTAAGGAAGCCCCATCATACACTGTAAAAGTGTTATCACTAGAGTTTCAACTGCCACTTTACTTTTCAAATCCCATTCCATCTGTGCAAAAGATGTTGTTTTAGAATTGTGTGTGTGTCATTATTACTTGGTCGATTTTAGATCTAAAGTGATGTATGCATAAAGGATAATTCACACCTTCTGTAGATAACATAAAATGTGAAATCGACCAGCTTTTTGAAGGTGTTTTTATTGTAAATATATCTGTCCAATTCAAATTTAACCATGCACGTCTATGCAGTGGGCGGGCAGTGGTGTCATGTTCACTCACACAGCTGTGCTAACCGCAAGACTGGGTAGTGCTTAAATCATCCTCTGACTGCGATTTTTACATTTTGAGAAATTAATGAATTTCTCGAAAAACCTTTCGGAGATCCCTACTTAACTTTCTCCACCCTTAACTTGATTGTTAACTTGTCTTTTTGTTGCAATTAAATATTTGCACCAAGCTTAACTCTCTTCACGCGGGTGTCGACTGCAGACGACAAGTTTCAATGTTTTTTTTTTAATCCAAAAAATTCCAGATATGTAAATTTGTATGACCATATTTGGAATCAGCATGAAAAATGCATTAAAATGAGTACAAACAAGCAGGGGCGTAGCCAGCTTTTTTGGTCAGGGGGGCAAAATAAAAAATTTGGGGCACAGACGAAAACAATTACTGTTGCATCATACAATACATAGAGACAAAAGGCTTTATTGGGACGATGTGCGCGCGTAGCGCGCAAAAAATTGGTATTTTACACTATTTTCGCCCTTTATCATGATGGAAAGGGCTTAATCTTTGCAATATGCGCGCGTAGCGCGCATAATTGTGTATTTTCGGGCTGAATTTCGGTAGAAAAGGGCTCCTTGCCCCTTTTCTTTTCCTTTGCCCTCCTGATTTTCCCTTTTATTTTTTTGTCAGAGGGGCACTTTTTTCTTTCATTTTTTGTCAGGGGGCACTCTGCCCCCCTGCCCCCCTGCTGGCTACGCTACTGCAAACAAGCCTAGTATTGGTTCAGTAGTTCTTAAGATAGCTCTTGATATTTTGAGAAAATATTTCAAAACTTTTTCCGTTGAAGCGCATGGATAGCACGCAGAGCATTAAACTCATTAGGAACAATATCTCAGCAAACACACATGTTTTTGAAATGTTGTAAACGTGTTATAAACATGTTATGGTTTTGGTGAAAACGTTTTAATAACATTAAAATGTCGAGTTATAAAAAAAAGGTCATGAAAATGTTTTTTATTAATAAACGCTACAACAATTATGTCAATTATGTTTAAAATGTAGTCAAAATGTTAAAATGTTATAATATTTTGGTTTTGTAGCAAGTGTTCACAATGTTTGAATGTTATAAACACTTTTTATATTCTTAAAATACCTTTGTAGAACCCGACATTTAAACGTTTTCTTTAAAACATTTTATGTTTGCTGGGATGCCATCAAACAGCATTTTTTATGACATCCGTCATCAGCTAAAACATTTCGATTTCTACATAATGTCAGAGAATGATAAAGTGAATAAAATAATTATGTAAACTTACCTGTGACGATGATAGCCAAAATGAAAGAAACGTCCAATTCCATTCTATAATAGTTTTGCATTTTATCCATTTACACAAAAATCTTCAGATTTTGATACAAATCTTTAGTGTTCAGCTGGCTTTATCGGTTATGGTGACAAGAATTCCTTGAAAATGATATAGGATGTATGTATTGACTTTCCAGATAGTTGGATTGAAGACAAGAAGTCATTCCATTTCAGACACGGAGACATCGGTAATAATTATGGTATGATAGACTTGGTATCAAGTGGTATCTTGAAATTGAACCATTGCTACGTGGCACATTTCTGTGTGATCACCCAGGGGTGCTCCCATTAACAGATATCGGGGGTCACCTCGAATTTGCTTCTAAGAAGAAACTGTGGCATTATTTCATGAAATTTGACGTTGAGAAATAAATCTATAAAAACTACTGGGTGAGATGACGTGGTTTCAAGTTCCAACCAATAACCGGCGGTGCGGCTTACTCATCTTGACATATACGCCTACATCTGTGACAAGTACCAGAGTATAGGCGTGCCCCCCCCCCTTTCCCCAAGAACATAAATCGATATAATTTTTGCAATACCGGCTATAATAGAACATGATTAATTATATAGCTCCAGCTTAATGAAAATTGCCTCCTAAAGTGCATGCTTTTGCCGCAATGTCATTAAATTTTATTATATTATATTTTATGGTATATAATTCAGTATTTCATACAATAGGGGCCTATTCATTAGGAAATAAGTTGGTATGTGGTGATTTCGATTAGGCCATGTTTACCCAAAACTGTAAAATTTTACCTAAAAATTAGGTTTAGGTTGTAGATGGTGGTTTTCAACAAGATCGGGGCATTTTCAATTTTAGCCCCTGTTTGACCTGTTTGACTTTTGGCGGTCACAGTCAACAGGGGCAAACCCCCAAAATGCCCCCCCCCCCCGATCATTCTCAAGTTTTTTTAACAAAAGTGCACAAGGGTTCACAGTTCGGGAGCTTAGTAGCGTACTATTGTTTTGTAGTGTTGAAATCGTTAAAAAAAAACCACAGATTTATTTTCAAATTAATTTTCTCGGCCAAATTCATTCTTCTTCTTTGACTTTTTCGATACTGGCCAACATTCCATGCAGTTGAATCAATCCGTATAATATAAGAGAACCACAATGCTTGCATATACTGTTTTAGGAATAGAGTTGAGTCTTTTGGTATAAAGGTATCGATTTCGATAAGCCTGGACTTGGCCCTCGAGCCTTTTTAATCATTACTATCAAGTTATATAATATACCATATGTTATGATTAAGCATTTCATTTCAAAATGGTTCCCATGGTAACTGAGCTAGGTCTGTGATTGACTAAATATTGAAATATTCCATAACTGGACAATGAATTTAGATATAAATAAACACCATGTTGAATGATGGGAACTTGGATACGAAATGTTAAATGATTACCACTCATGAACATAATGTACATGTAGTGAGTATCTATATGCACTCCAAAAGGTGTTAAAATCACCCCAAAAGAGTAATATTTTCGCTTTTAAAGTGTGAATTTTACTCCAAAGAGTACAAATTTCACTCTTCAAGTAGCCATATAAAAGACCACCACATAAAGAGTTTATACCTGGTGAATGCTATCTTCAGTAGATAGCTGTTAAATGCTATCTTCAGTAGATAGCTGGTGGACGATATCTTAAGTAGATAGCTAGTGAACGCTATCTACAGCGTGAACGCTATTTATAATAGGTAGCTACTAGTGAACGCTATCTACAGTAGGTAGTTAGTCAACGCTATCTACAGCAGATAGCTTGTGAACGCTATCTACAGTAGATAGCTGGTGAACGCTATCTTCAGTTGATAGCTGGTGAATGCTATCTACAGTAGATAGCTGATGAATACTATCTTCTGTAGATAGCTGGTGAATGCTATCTTCAGTAGATAGCTGGTGAACGCTATCTTCAGTTGATAGCTGGTGAATGCTGTCTTCAGTAGATAGCTGGTGAATGCTATCTTCAGTAGATAGCTAGTGAACGCTATCTTCAGTAGATAGCTGGTGAACGCTATCTTCAGTTGATAGCTGGTGAATGCTATCTTCAGTAGATAGCTGGTGAATGATATCTTCAGTAGATAGCTGGTGAATGCTATATTCAGTAGATAGCTAGTGAATGCTATCTTCAGTAGATACCGGTAGCTAGTGAATGCTATCTTCTGTGGATAGCTGGTGAATGCTATCTTCAGTAGATAGCTGTTAAATGCTATCTTCAGTAGATAGCTAGTGAATGCTATCTTCAGTAGATAGCTAGTGAATGCTATTTTAGTAGATAGCTAGTGAATGCTATCTTCAGTAGATAGCTGGTGAATGCTGTCTTCAGTAGATAGCTGGTGAATGATGTCTTCAGTAGATAGCTGGTGAACGCTATCTTCAGTAGACAGCTGGTGAACGCTATCTTCAGTTGATAGCTGGTGAATGCTGTCTTCAGTAGATAGCTGGTGAATGCTATCTTCAGTAGATAGCTGGTGAATGCTATCTTCAGTAGATAGCTAGTGAATGCTATCTTCAGTAGATAGCTATAGTGAATGCTATCTTCAGTAGATAGCTAGTGAATGCTATCTTCAGTAGATAGCTAGTGAATGCTATCTTCAGTAGATAGCTAGTGAATGCTATCTTCAGTAGATAGCTAGTGAATGCTGTATTCAGTAGATAGCTAGTGAGTGCTATCTTCAGTAGATAGCTAGTGAATGATATCTTCAGTAGATAGCTAGTGAATGCTATCTTCAGTAGATTGCTAGTGAGTGCTATTTTCAGTAGATAACTAGTGAATGCTATCTTCAGTAGATAGCTAGAGAATGCTATCTTCAGTAGATATATAGTGAATGCTATCTTCAGTAGATAGCTAGTGAATGCTATATTCAGTAGATAGCTGGTGAATGCTATCTTCAGAAGATAGCTGGTGAATGCTTTATTCAGTAGATAGCTAGTGAATGCTATATTCAGTAGATAGCTGGTGAATGCTATCTTCAGTAGATAGCTGATGAATGCTATATTCAGTAGATAGCTAGTGAGTGCTATCTTCAGTAGATAGCTGGTGAATGCTATCATCAGTAGATAGCTGCTGAATGCTATCATCAGTAGATAGCTGGTGAATGCTATCTTCAGTAGATAGCTGGTGAATGCTATCTTCAGTATATAGCTGGTGAATGCTATCTTTAGTAGCTTGCTCGTGGATGCTGTCTTCAGTAGGTAAGCATGGGAATGATAATATAAAGCATGTGAATGCTATTTTCAGTATAGGGGCCTATAGATAACCGATGAATATAGAGTAGAAAGCTAATGCATGATTAATGTTATCTTTAGTATAGTAAATAAATGCTATAGCTGGCGAATGTTATAATATGGCTAAGGGTAACTTTAATCAAACAACTTTAATACGCGCTATTCAGTTATTGTCGTAAATCATAATAATAAATTATTTTCACTTACCAAATTTATATAAATCGTGCTCATTTTTATACAAACTACAAACATTCAAACATCTAAATAACTCAATGAGCTGGACGACAGCAAGGACGACATACAGTAAACGGGAGACAGTAAAATTTAATAGATCTTGAAAAGTGTTGGGGGAGATTATGCGATGCATTATGTGCCATTTTGATCCATACGGCTATGGCAAACGAGAGCAACGCGATGGAATCTCGCCGAACATGCGATTGGCAACGCTAATGTGATTTATCATATTATCAGCATGTTGATAACGATACGATGTGTTGATTTTGTGACTGTTAAGATAAGGATTGTGTAAACGTCGACCTTTTTACGCTATATAGCCTTCAAGAACTAGGCTATATCAGTGATAATCAGCCCTACATATTACAGGTAGGTGTAAATGCTTGTCTTCGACAACAATTTGTCGTTCAAAGTATTTGAATCTCTTTTGAAAATCCGTTTTATGATTTGTAGATGACGATGATGTCGGAGGAAGCAAGAGCACGGGCAGAAACCAACACTGACAAAGTGTGCATCATCACGGGATCAAACACGGGCAAGTATAGTAATTCTTATATAGACATTATGTCCGAAAATACCGACAACCGACTAAAATGCCAGTCAAGTTAGGCCCCTACTATACTCGTTTTTGTACCACCGCCTTTTGTTTTACCGATAAGGGGTGAAAATGATGTAGACCAGCCTACTGTCCAAACAGACAATAGTATACCGATTTCTCTGTCTTTCTGTCTACTATTTTCTTTTCATCTCCCAAATGTTACATTATATTATTGGGTAATTTATGATTTTACGCTTTTGATCTCAACACAAGATTATACTTCGTCTATAACTTCGAACTTCATCGGAAGACTGGCAACCCAAGTTTGTGATAAATGACCTTTTGGACACTTGACCCCAAAACTTGGTCGTAGACTCTTGGCAACTGGTATCGGCATCGTCACGGTTGATAGGTATTCGAGCCCCTCCCAAATTATTAGGGGACTGAGTGGTTCATTTCACTAAACTTTTAACCCTTCGTAACTCAATAACCATTCGTAAAGTTACGAATACCCAATACTAGACGTAACTTTACGAAGAGTCCCTTCGAAAGTAAGTTAAGTGAAATGGACCCCAGTTGCCAGTCTAATTTTGTTTAATTAATCTCGCAGGTATCGGTTTCAATGCCGCTATAAAACTCGCACGAGATGGATTTGAAGTGATCATTGCGTGTCGAAATGCTCAGAGAGGTCAGAATGCGGCGGAGACTATCAAACGGAGTGTATCAGGGGCCAAAGTGACATTTATGAAGGTTAGTTCATAAACTCGATCGTCACCTGTGAAGACCACAACTCCCGGCCACAACTCTTAATATCTATGTGACATTGCCCTACATATGGTAAATATATTCGGGGAGGGGGTTTCGTTATTTCAAAAAAGTGAATCCTTTTTCCTAAAAATAGTACGCAACATTTCCATTGATTGGACGTCCATTTGGCGTTGACGCAAACTTTCAAATCCGACCGTTATTTCAACCCCGGGCTTTGTAACATTGTGTTTCCTATCAATTATTTCACAACAGTTGGACCTGGCCTTGCTGAAGTCAGTGCATGAATTTGTTGACAAATTCCACAGATCGGGGAAACCTCTTCACGTCCTGTGCAATAACGCAGGGCTTACAACTGGATTTCGAAAAACAGAGATAGAAAAAACGGAAGACTGTTTCGAAACCACGTTTGGTGTTAATCACTTAGGTAAGACCTGGCTTTTTCAAGTGTTCGATTCTGCTTATGAAGAGCTTATTTCCAAACCGTGTTAAGTCCACAATCACATGTTACTCATTTACTTGTGTGAGAAAATATTTGACAAGTTTGACATTTAATAGCAACAATGAGTTGTACTATCAACAAGCCATTATTTACCACAACAATGCTGGTGAACAATATGCAGACTATTGTTCTCATTTGGGAATCAAAGGCCTCACACAGTATTGTTACTGTGCTTCCATCCACTGTTTGCTTTGTAATTGTGCATCCAACTGAAATTATAATACCTATAGCATCACAACCCATAGCAATATCGCACAGGTATTCAGACACATGTGTGTGTGGACCTAACACGGTTTGGAAATAAGCTCTTCATAATTTATACGCCGTAGAAGTGACGTCATAATCGGATTAACTACCATAGCAATAGATGAATACAATTTTTGAATAGACCGCCCTGCACTACAAGCACATTGCACTAATCACCTGTGTATGTCAGCAAACATTGATTGAATACAATACCGCTCTTTTCAAAGATACTTATCTTACAGGTGCGAGTGATCAGCCTTTCTTTGACATCTATGGTTCAATGCATCGGTACCGCGTGAACGTTGTAGTGCAGGGCGGTATAGTCAAAATTGTATTCATCTATTGCTATGGTAGTTAATCCGATTAACTACGTCACTTCTGCGGCGTATACATGTCTTGTTGTTGTTTTTTTGTCTCTCTAATGATTAAGTCACAGGTTTGAGTCAGAGACATGGGCTGGAGACAGTGGCGTAGCGGGAGTCATCCTATTGAACCCAGAGAACTAAGTATAATAATTTCCATATTTTGTTGAGGAGCTTATTATTGCATTGTTGGCTACCGATACAATGCATACAAATGATTTGTTCGTGTCTGTATCATCCCATGCAGGTCATTTTTTACTGACTACGTTATTATTGGATGACTTACGGAAGACTGCACTGCAATGGGGAGAAGCCAGAATAGTTGTTACGTCATCGTCATTACATGATCCAGAATTTCCATCAGGAAACTCAGGTATACGACCGGTTTTCCCTTCAATATCGTTTAGGGCTCACGGGCCTTAATAATCATTAGAAGAACAACTCTGATAAATGAAACGGAAATACCTTAAACAAAGGAAGACAGAAAAACGAAACATACAAACATACAAACAAACAAACAAACAAACAAATAAACAAAACAGTCAAGACGTGTCATACATTTATGGTTTGTATCAGGAACGGTAGGTGGAGGTTTAGGATTAGGGAGGGTTAGTGTTAGGATTAGGAGAGTTGCGTAGAGGCTCTCCCGTGGACCCCAATGAGGGCTTCATCAATAATGTTAAATTAAAAAGGTCAATCGATACTACGCACATCGGAGGGTTTAAAATCAATACTATTATAATTTATTGTTTCAGTTCAAAAGTCTAATTCTTTCTCGCGACTCTTTCCGAATAATCCGAAATATCAGCCAATAAGACTTCATAAAATTGCTGATTGCTGTGGCCAAGACAAAGACACACCATTTATCAATGGCGTGCGCAAAGGGTGGGTCCAACTTTTGTTGGTCATTCGTGGGATTCGGGGAAAAACGTTAAAAATGTTAAAAACGTCAAAATTTGCTCCTAATCAGACTCCATTCGGGGAACTCGCAGTGCTATATACACAAATACATCAGAATCTGCACTTAAGGTTAGCAACTATCAAACATCAAAGTGTTATCTTTCAATAATATATTGATTTAGATAATGAACATCGATTTCATGTTGGCTGTTTCGACCAAAAATACATCGTGTACCCTTAAAGCAGTTGATTCTTTGGCTGGACTCGAACCCGCATACATCAGAATCTGCACTTAAAGTGGGCATAATTTCCAGTTCGTTCCTAATAATCCCCCATACTTGCTTTCCTATCATTTCAGGTCCTAAACCATTCCTTGACTTTGATAATCTTATGTTAGAAAAACCCGGAACATACAATGGGCAACATGCGTACGCTAACTCAAAACTCGCCAACGTACTGTTCACGTATGAACTGGCTAGGCGACTGGAGGGTACAGGTGTCACTGTCAATTGTGTGTGTCCAGGTAAGTATGAAGACACACAAAGTAGAAATATGGCAATCAGGACTGTAAACTGTAAATTTGTGTGCACATTGAGGGTGCTATTTACATATATTTTAAATTTAAATTAGCCAGATAATATGCCTTATTCATCACATTTCATGATAAAAAGTTTTTTGAAAATTTCCTTGTCCTTTGTTAGTATTTTTCTGATGTTTTAATACCAATATACAAGTGTCTACCCCTTGTAAAAATGCAAACAAGATTTCAGATAAATAGCGCCATCAGTGTTCAACTTTTTTTAACTAACACAGTTTTACATTACAGGTTTTATTATACTCGGCATATATAATGCGGAATGAATCCTGATTGACGCGGTTTATGTTACGATTTCCTTACAGGTTTTATTCCCGAAACCGGTTTAATGCGGAATGAATCCTGGTTAACACGATTTATGTTGAGAGGGCCAGTTGGGTTTCTATTAAAAAGGAAAGGCGTCACATCGTCGATAGAAGAAGGCGGCATGAATCTCTTTCACTTAGCGGCTGATGCCAGTGTCAAAGGCAAGTTGTCAATCAGGCAAATCGATTAATCGATCAAACGATCTGCCAATCAATCAACCAATCAGTCAATCAATCAATCAATCAATCAGTCAATCAATCATGATAATCAAAAACAACCATCAAGAGGACAAGTCAATTCTTTAATCAAATTCGTTGTATTGACTATTTTAATGTGTATTGCTCATTAATCCATTTATCAACATGATAAATCAATCAATCGATCAATCAATCAATCAATCAATCAATTTGTTTTGTATGGCGCTGATCTCGAACTGCGGTATTAATTTTGTGCTCCCGATTTTTTGCCTATTTCAACTGATTTCGTCTCGTTTTCTGTATAAACTGCTGTGTGATTGGATTTTGTATTATACTGTGCCAATTATGACCTACATTTGACTGTGGATTTATGTGTCATTTTCGTGTGATTTTTGAAACAAACATTCATCTTTTGCACTGGATTCATCGTGAGTACTATGTACAGTATCAGTATAGTAAACGCCATGTATGCTATAATGTGTTGATTTCGTATCGACTTCGTATCGACTTCGTATCGACTTATCGACTTTCACCTGATTAGCTTCGATCACAATGAGACCGTTCTGCTTTAAACACATGTGTCATCATATCCTTTAAAAACTGTGACTAATAATGCAATCAAGATTATTCGACCTAAGATTAGAGGATATAGAGGTGGTCGTCATAAAAAGAAATCTATTAAGACTTGTGTTAAAACCAGAAAATCAAAATGCAATGCTCGCCGTGCCCCAAAACCAAACTTCAGTAACCTTGTGTCTATACCGCTGGCCAGAGATAGCACCCATAATGCACCTATTAAATTTGCAGCTTGGAATGCACGTTCTTGCAAGAAAAAAACTGCTTCCTTATGTGACTTTATTATCCAGAATCATTTGGATGTCTTCGCCATTACAGAATCATGGCTTACTGGTAGTAATCGCGACAATCGTGCTATTGCTGACATTCAAAACACTCTTCCCCATTTTTCCCTTTATAGCAAACCTCGCCTGAAAGGCAAAGCCGGAGGAGTTGCTTTGTTGGTTCGTAAAGGATTGGAAGTCAAAAATAACAACACTCTTGACTTCACAAACTTTGAACATATGGATGTGCAGATTACATCACCTTCTAATTCGTTCAGATTAGTTGTTGTCTATAGACCGCCTGCCAATACCAAGAATAGCTTTAAAAGTTCTGTTTTTCTTGACGAATTTTCATCGCTCCTTGAAACATTGACTGCGACGTCATCAAAAGTTCTTCTAGCCGGGGACTTTAATGTCCATGTTGACACCCCAGAAGAACGTGAAGCTGCTGTCTTCATTAACATCTTGGACTCTCACAACCTCGTCCAACACGTCAGCGGCCCCACCCACAAGCGTAAGCATACTCTGGATCTTCTCATCTCTCACAAAGATGATGACCTTGTGTCTGCAGTATCAATTCATAATGATCTCCCATCTGATCACTCTGCTGTGAGGTGTTCCGTTCGGATTGCTCGACCACCCCCTGCTAGGAAACTTGTTCGCGGGCGAAAACTTCGTGATGTTGATGCCAACCAGTTTTGTGAGGACATCGCTGCTTCCGACCTCTTGCAGGGTTGTATTGACAATCTTGACACTTTAACAAACCGGTATAATTGTGTCTTACGTGACACTATCGACGATCATGCCCCTATTGTGGAGCGCAACATCATCCTTCGCCCGCATGCTCCGTGGTATGACAATGCTCTTCGTGCCGCAAAGCAGGAGAAGCGACGTCGTGAACGGAAATACAAGTCTTCGGGTCTAACAGTTCACAAAGAGCTTTACAAGGAACAGTGTCAGACTTACACCACGTTGTTGAAAGACGCAAAGACGTCGTACCACCGAAAGGAAATTGAGAACGCGGAACAAAAGGATCTCTTCCGTGTCATTGACAAGTTATCTGTTCCGAAAAATGAGATTATGTTTCCTTCGCATAAGTCTCCTGGTGAACTTGCAAATCGTTTTTCGGACTTTTTCCATCAGAAAATTGAAAGTCTTCGCCAGCGCCTTGATAGTTCTCCTGCAACATACTTCGTGGATGATCTCGCTGTTCCTTGCTCAACTTCTTTAAAGTCGTTCAGTGAAGTATCTGAAGATGACTTGTTAAAAGTCATCCGTTCGTCAACTGTTACATCTTGCAATCTAGATCCACTCCCCACGTGCATCTTCAAAGATTGTGTTGATACTTTATTACCTGTGCTGACACAGATTGTGAATAAGTCCATAACATCTGGTGAATTTCCGTCTGCTCTCAAGCATGCTAATGTGATCCCTCTTCTGAAGAAAGCGAAACTTGACCCTGAAACTCTTGCAAATTATCGCCCGATTTCCAACTTGCCATATCTCGGTAAACTCATTGAGCGTGTGGTCATTAACCAAGTGCAGTCTTATCTGACCACCAACGGACTTCATACCAGAGCTCAGAGTGCGTATCGTCCCCACCACAGTACAGAAACCGCGTTGCTTTCTGTCATAAACGAAGTGTTATGTGCGTTAGACGAACGCAAAGAAGCTCTTCTGGTGTTGCTGGATTTTCTAGTGCATTTGACACTATTGACCATGCTATTTTACATCGTCGTTTGTCGTCTAGATATGGAATTACGGGCAAAGCCTTAGAGTGGTTTAAGTCGTACTTAACGGAACGCACTCAGTCTGTCGTCATCGGCGATTCTCCTTCAAATAGAGCCAATCTCAAGTGGGGAGTCCCCTGGGCTCTGTAGCCGGACCCATGTTGTTCTCACTCTACAGTGCCCCACTTCAGGATGTCATCACTAGTCATGGAGTTGGCACAATTGTGTATGCTGACGACACCCAGCTGTTCCTTACTTTTGATCCTAAAGATAGGGATGAAGCCTTACATCGTATTGAGAAATGCATCGAGGATGTTAAACGCTGGACAGTGGAAAATAAACTTGTTCTTAATGACGCTAAAACAGAGCTTGTCCACTTTACCTCGCGTTTCTCCACGTCCTCCCTTCCACCTCCGCATATCACCATTGGTGACTCAGAGATTGTCGCTTCTTCATCCGCTAGGAATCTCGGTGTCAAAGTTGATCACAATCTGTCCATGAGTGACCACATCTCCAGCGTATGCCAGAGTGCTCATGCTGCTCTCCGCCGAATTGGACAAATTCGTCCTTTCTTGAACTCTGCAACTTGTGCTAGGCTTGTGCACGCCCTCGTAACGTCTCGCCTTGATTCTTGCAACTCCATCCTGTTTGGCTTACCATTGCACGAGATCAACAGGCTCCAGCGAGTGCAAAACACTGCCGCTAGACTTGTTGCCAGGATATCGCGTCATGAACACATCACTCCTGTTCTCAAAACACTCCATTGGCTCCCTATACATGAAAGGACAATATACAAACTGCTTCTCCTCACCTATAAGGCTGTTCACGGCATGTCGCCTGTTTACATCGCTGAAAACATCTTGCTTTACAAGCCTAGTTACAATACCCGGTCGTCATCCAAACTGCTTCTAGATTATACTCGCAAGTCATCCACCAAATACTATGGTGATAGAGCCTTCGCTACTGCTGCTCCCACCCTTTGGAACAATCTGCCTTTCACTGTTCGCTCTTCACCAACTGTGACAGTCTTCAAGACGCGGCTAAAAACTCATTTATTTTCTGTGAAATACCTGCAAGTTTAATTCATGTGTTTTTTGGGTGAAATTGTGTCGATGCTGGCCATCTTGACTCTGACTTTTTATCTGTTTTCAGCTTGTTTTTTATTATGTTCTTACCTGCATGACTTATGTATATATATTGGTCTTGTGTATTTTATCACTTTTGTCTAGGATAAATTCTGTAGTGTAAGATTTTAAAAATGCTCTCTGTGTATTTTATATATCTATTTTGCTGTTGTAGAGTAAGAGTTTTCTGTAAAGCGCACTGAGACCTTGTTACTTGCGCTCTATAAATGCCTTTTTATTATTATTATTATTATTATTATCAAGCACTTAATCAATCAATCACAATATCGCAAAGGTTCGCCTAATGGCGCACTTGGGCTCCTTTGCCTTGGGGGTAAATTTCATGTTCTACGGGAGGGCACTTTTAGAGGGCACAATTTTACGGGAGGGCACTTTTAGGTTGTGCCTAAAATTCCACTTATGTCAAGTGAGTCCAAAGCGCCGAAAATTTGCGGTATTGAATCATCAGTCATTCAGTAAGTAAATCAATCAATCAATAAATTAATCAATCAATCTTTGTAACATTTGCTTCTTCTCGTTTATATTCAGGTGTTTCTGGTCAGTATTTCCGATACCTTCACGAAGCAGAGAGCTCGAAAGATTCACATGATCTGAACCTTGCCAAGACATTATGGGACGTCAGTGCTGACATGGTCAAATACGAGGCAGCTAAAAATATCTAAGTATGGTTGCAGTTGCTTCCAACCCCGGGCTTCCAACAAGAACTTTTATCTTCTGCTATATTGGCCTGCCTTGTCTTCCATTAAGAAACCATTCAGTCTTTGTTTAAAAAAATAGTAAGATTAAGAGTGATGATGGAAGTTCAGTGACATGGTGAATGATTGTGCATAATATTGACAGTTTTGTCCTGCATGTGTTCCATTGGGCCTTCATGACTTATTACATGCTCAGCAAGGGCTTGTTCCGACCCGAACCGACGATGTAGCTCCCGGTCTATTTATTTAGGTGGTTACGCCTAAGGTCGGAAAAGAGTATAACATATGGGTTTTTGCACTCAAATATTGAGACAAATAAAGATGACACACAAGAGGAATGGACGACGTGGGCTCTACAAAGGCGATCCAGCCCAAGACTTGGGGTGTCACCCCATGCGCATGATATTTCTCGGGAGGGAGAAAACGCCCAAAACATATTAAAACATATTACTGACCTTAACTCAAGAACCGAATGCGATTATTGGCTGCTGCCTTGACTCGTTTCTTATAAAAGATCAGTGAATAGGCCTGGTAATAATTATTAAGAAATATGGACTAGTGTATAGTTCTTTTAGATAAATGGCTTAAACCAGAAAATATGCTCCTCACATCTAACACGCAAATCAACGCAAATCCACATGTATAGGTGTTCCCAATTCATCAGGGTGATACTCAGTGACGTGCATGTTTTCAAAAGTGTGAGCCGGCTATCGATTCGCTCGACTTTTCAAAGATAGAATGCCCATCTTACACGCGTGGGCTCGTAATTATTTTACTAACCCATGTACAAAATGCATGCTCACTTTTCCTCATCGATCGACTTCTGCCTCCTACGATGACTCACCAGACACATAAAATGTTCGTAATTTTGGGTTTGGGGGAAATGAAAAATATTGGGGGGACATTTCCCGTAGTCGGGGGGCACTAGAATATCAAAGTGACATACCTGTGTGTCTACCGGAGTATAAAACAAGGAGTACAAAACTAGGGGTCTATCGGTGGCGACTTTTGTCGAAAAAAGGGGGTAATTCAGTGGGGGTTCCAAGAAAATGTGGGTCATTCAGTGGTGAAACGTTAAAAATTGGGTAGGCCTATCCATTGACCGTGAAAACGTAACTTTCTGGGCAAATGTGCAAAACTTTGTAAAAATTAGCAATTTTGCAGCTAAAATGGCTACAAAAATGTTAAATTTGCCAAAATGTGCAGATTTGGTGTAGAGCTGGGTCTATAAAAGTGGGTCTTTGGGTCATACTGCAGTTACTGTCCGTTTTCCTATACACAATACACAGTGCTCTTTCCCATTGACGCGTGACCTCTACAAATAGCCCTACGTTAAAAGTATGGGGATATGACTAGTTAACGTCGCTGTGTGAAAAATAACCGGCCAATATTAAAAGTACTCTTCTAAAGTTCTAGAAAATATAGTTTTTTTAACATGTCCTAAATTTTTAGCTAATTTAGATGTTTGGAAATATTCGTACTTTGGTGTTTTAGTTAATGTTATAGGTAATAGTACATTGCCTAGTTAACGTCGCTGTGTGAAAAATAACCGGCCAATATTAAAAGTACTCTTCTAAAATTCTAGACAATATAGTTTTGTAACATGTCCTAAATTTTTAGCTAATTTAGGTGTTTGGAGAGGGTCGTACTTTTGTGTTTTAGGAAGGATATGTAAACGACAGATAACACCAAAAATATGAAGAAATTATTTCCAAACCGTGTTAAGTCAACAATCATTATGTTGCTCATTTTCAAGAATGCTGGTTTACAAAAAGCACGCCATTGTCTCATTTCGTGAACAAAAGTACACATACCATTGTTTCCTTTCGTTTCCTTTATAATCGGTTACCCAACTGAAGCTATAATACAAACTTTCATGTGCGATATCGCACATGAAAACAGTCACATGTGCACAGCCAGAGAAGATCCGATTTAATCAGTTGAGCTGTTTCAATGAGTGTTATCTTGGTTTAATAGCTTTTAATGGGGTTAAGTCCTGCAAAGGTCGAGAGGACTTCTACTGTAGACATGACTGCATCATGTGTAAGCTGATGAAAAAAGGGGTCATTGGGTGGCAGATTTGCCTCAAAATGGGGGTATATTGACAAGCTTTGACAGGCACATGACGCGTAACAATGTATGGGAGTGCCCCCCCTCCCCGGGCCCGTAGTGCCATTACTGGTACAGTTGCAGCTAGCTGCAGCTCCTTATCGCGCTTGGTTCTTGTGTCATCACAAAGAATTAGGTCCTCACAAATTAAGATTTGTTCATCCTACATGTATTAACCCAGAGAACTAAGTGGGGCCTATAATATGATTTCTTCCCTATTCGTGTATTTGTTATACAAATAATTATGCAGTTCTGATACTTTCTGCCAGGAATGGGATGACCATTCGAACCCAATACCTATAATAGAGCTTTATAGATTTAAATCTTCCAGAAACGAAGCTAGTGATTGTGGCACCCAGGCCTAATGGCACCCTTCCCCAATTCTTGAAACAAGTGCGCGCGGAGCCGGTTTGAGTCCGATCAGATGCACATTTTTTTCAACATTAAATGTGCTTTGGCTGCTCTGAGCAAATGTTAAAGGAGTATTTTGTGATCCTAGCCCCGGGGGGTTCATAATAAAAACGCGTAAAAAGGGTAGTTTTTCGTGGATAGACACGATACGCGCGTATCGTGTTTAGGGTGTCAAAAACATGAAAAATTGGTGGGAAAAAAAGGGTAGCAAAATTGCAATTGCTAATACGCGAAACTGAAATTTAGGGTATGACATTTGATGCAAGGAATAAAATCCCTGTGAAAACAGGCGCATAGGGTATCTTTTTAGCCAAGGGTTAAATCCTTGTTTAGGGTGCTTTTCAAAAGTTGATTATCGCGGATGGTGTATAGGCCACAATGTGAGTGACCCCCCCCCCCCATGTGATCCTAGCACACTCTTTTTGACATTTTGTAGTAGATATCCACGAAAAAGGCTTATTCTCAAAATTTCAGTTGATTCCGATTTTGCGTTTGCGAGTTATACACCGGTATGCTGCAAAAATTATTTGCACATAAACTTTATGTAGCCAGAGGTATCTAGTGCCAAGTGGTATAAAAATCTCAACTTTTTTGAGAAAAGTGTGGGATGAGGCTGTGGATCACGAGTGCAATTGATTTCAGTTGCACTAATCGTGCAAATCATGTTAAAGTTGTCATATTTGGCAGATGAGTAGTACTTATAGTGGTAATAAGCTTGGCTATGGAGGCATGAACACTGACAGTACCCTCATTTTAGTGCAGTGGCGTAGCTAGGGGTTTTGGCCCCGGAGGGGGAGGGGGCACATCAAAAAATTTGATGGGTATGTTCCCCCGGATTTTTGAGGTGGTGGGTCTTTGGGAGCTGACGGCGTACCGGTAAAAGGGGGTCTTTTGGAGCTGTGAACTGGGCTGGTATTAACTTTAATGGAGCTTAACCATCAAATTTATTGCAAACAATACCTTTAGACGAATTCAAGTAATTGCATAAAGAACATAAAACCTTTTTAAAACCTTTTTAAATCTTCACTTCAGAACATGACAGCCAGATCACCTAACTTGTTCAACCTGAAGCCTTACAAATGTATATATTGCAGCAGGTATTTCCATGACACTTATCTATATCTGAGTCACCTGATCAAACACAGGAAGCGGATTAGATCATAATGGTACGAATCAGACACCAAAGAAGCAAGAGACCCACCACCTCAAAACAAGGGTCTTTCTTGGCTTTTTGGTTGAAAATTGCCTGAAAAAAACCAGAAATATGAGGAATGAGCAATTGGGTGCATTTTGGCAAAAGTGCCCCTAAACATGCTAAAGCGCTCAATTATGGCATTTGGACAGTGCATGATGCAGTCATGTCTACAGTAGAATTCATCTCGACCTTTGCAGGACTTAAACCCCATTAAAAGCTATTAAACCAAGATAACACTCATTGAAGCAGCTCAACTGATTAAATCAGATCTTCTCTGGTTGTGTACAAGTGTCTGTTTTCAATGTGCGACATCGCAATAAAGCTGGTATTACAGCTTCAGTTGGGTAACCGATTATAAAGGAAACGATTTGTTCACGAAATGACACAAAGATCTGCTTTTTGTTAACCAGCATTCTTCAAAATGAGCAACATAATGATTGTTGACTTAACACAGTTTGGAAATAATTTCTTCATATTTTTTGGTGTTATCTGTCGTTTACATATCCTTCCTAAAACACAAAAGTACGACCCTCTCCAAACATCTAATTTAGCTAAAAATTTAGGACATGTTACAAAACTTTATTTTCTAGAACCTATTTAGAATAATTTAAATGTAGCTTTTACCGTTTTTTGTGGCATCCTTCAGAAGTGAGCGGTCCGATACCAATATTTTCGGTCAAATCTCCATTCAATTAACACGGGGAGTTGGCTAGCTATGCCTTGCCCTCACTCATATTTTACAAAAGTGCGACCATTTCTGAACATCTAACCTAGCTGTAATTTTAGGTCATGTTAGAGAAATATATTTGCTAGAAGTTTTGGAGAATAAATAAAATATTGGCTGGTTATTTTTCACACAGTGATGTTAACTAGGCAAGTGTCCATTCTCCCAACATACATCATTTGTTGAGGTCACACGTCAATGGTGAGAGCACTGTGTATTGTGTATAGGAAAACGGACAGTAACTGCAGTATGGGCGTAATTAGGGGGCAGGGGCCATGTGCCTCGGGCGCTACCACTAGTGGGCGCCAAATCGGCCTCACTTAACCTCATATTTGGCTAATTTATTCCACTTTTGCACCATATTTCAACAGTTAAGCTTCAAAGTGGCAAAAAATTTCGCGCGCATTTGTAATATAAACTTTTTATGTCGCAAAAAGGTGCTGGATTAACTATACTTCAAGAAATCTGTCCAACCCCATCCCCCCCCCCCATGTCAAAATGAAATCTACGCCACTGGGTGGGGTGGGTAGGGGCGCCATTATTTCTTGCCCCGGGCGCTACCAACCCTAGTTACGCCACTGATTTTTGATGCTTTTTGTCAAGATTATTGGTAGCAAAAACAGCAAAAAGTAGGTATTGAGAAAGTCAGCATCCGAAAGTCTGCGTAGCGCACCCGGGGTAGCACACCCTTGAACAAATTTTTTCGAAGACCCCCTCATATCAATTTGTAAGCGCTCTTTAGCAAACTTGAGTCATTGAATATACAACCGTATGACAAAACAGGCAAAATCAGTAACTTTTTGCACAATGATTTACAATAAAGAGAATTGGCCATTGCTCATTCTAATCATGCTAATGTAGCTAGTATATGGCCAATGCAAATATGCTCCTTCATTTAATGACATAAAATTTGAAAAATGTTGTAAGGAACACTTGAGGTTTTGACTTTTAAAACCTACATTTTGGTTGGATATTAAGTAGTTTTCAACAGATTTACCACATTCGCCTTGCTATAACATTGAATTGCGTTATCTGTTGACCTAATGTAAAAAGTGTTTTAGGAGGAAGTGTTCGATACAAAAATAAATCTGATTGGATGAAGGATGAAGGAACACTTGAGGTTTTGGCAAAAACCAATCACAGATGTCTATTTTCCACTAGATCTCACACCGGGATCTCACACAGCTATTATGATGATGGGCACTAAACCGTGTAGTATAAAACAGACTGCGTGGAGACTAGACTCGCTGTGCTGGAAATATCGTTGTACTCGGGTGTATGAGGTGTGGAAACTGTGCGTAGATGCATTTATAAGAGAATCGTTTTTGTAGTCAAACCTTTTCATAATCGGGAGTATAAAAATCAATTAGTTTAAGGGATCTGGAATGAGCGTTTTGAGAGTTTCGAAAGAATTTTTGTGAGATATGGATTTTTTTTTTGTGTTTTGGAAAAAAAAATTCATATCTTCAATACAAAAGGTTAAAATATTCAATTGATCGTCAGCTTTTCATCCCACCTACATACACTTTAAGTATAAATTATCAGATTTATAAAGTTATTTATTTATTCCAAGTACTGTTAAATATCAAAAATATCAATTTTTAATCATTTGCCATATAAAATGTGTATTACATTACGAATTTCAAAAAATCAAAATTATTTGATATCAGAAGGACATTCTTCGTACTCAGAATGCAATTTGATATGTCTGATGTGCTCTAATGTCCCACAATAAATACTGTCCAAACGTTCATACCCCAGCCCTTAAGCGTAAGCAGTGTGAAGTTGTGAACCAGCAAAGCCTGATCCTAATAACAAGGGCGGTCATTTTCTTCGGAAGGTGTCATGAATACATATATGTCAGTGTTAATTTATGATGCCCCCCCCCCCGGCTATCGGGTATGACCCCATGCATGGCCGCGCACACACCGTGCATGCCCGCCGGCGGGGGCCCCCGCGGGGGCCGCCCCAAAACGTATTCCATAAACTATTATTTCATCAATGACATTTTGAATCATTTTTATCCGTAAAACGATACAGGATATAGGATATTAATATTACTTTGACTTTCCATTCTACATTGGATCTGTTTGGGGCTGTGCAATAATTATGCCCCCCCCCCCTCGACGGGCCCGCCAAAATTGCTTGCCCCCCCCTCTCGGCCTGCCAAAAATCGCTCCCCCCCTCGGCCCGACAAAATTCTTTGCCCCCCCCTTACACATGCCAAATTTTTGGGATCCCAATGATATTTGCAAACCTTGGGCTTAAATGGTCTAGATGTTGCGAGCGCAGCGAGCAGGGAAATTTGCATACTAAAGCGTTTCCGTACTGTTTTTCTGAGCCTTGCCCCCCCCCGGCTCATAATTATTGCACAGCCCCTTATCAGTCTTCCAGGAGGTCTGCAAATGTAAATCTAAAACACCTGATACTATTTATAGGGCCTAGGCCTGGCATAAGCCTATAACTTATTAAAGTTATTTTCTTCAAAACATAGTTCTTTCGAAATGATATTCTCACTCGTTTTCATTCGTTGAAACAGCAAAACCCCGGGAGAAAAACATACTTTCTTTTTCTTACAAATCAAATACTAGTAAGCAAGTAGCCATATCTTGTCGTACATATTATTTTCACCATAAAAAGTTCCGCATATTAATTCAAACCAATGCTAGTAGGCCTACTGCAATACTTCAGTACTGCAATATGCCTAAATCTCTTTAAGGGAGCGATCGTTATTTATGGCAGGGGGGAATGGGTAAATTTAGGGGGGAACACGATTTTTTTTTGTGATCTTGAGGGGGGAACCTGAAATTTTTAGCTGAACCAGGAGGGGGATTGTTAAATTTTAAATGGAGAAAATTGGGAAAACAAGGGGGAACGCGAAAATTTTGAGCGGACGCGAGGGGGGAACGTGAAATTTTTTGTCGATATTTTTGCCAAAACACCCATTCCCCCCCTGCCGTAAATAACGATCGGTCCCTTATGCAAATAAAGTCGATCTCTAATTCAAACAGCCAGCTTTTAGCCTGCGAAAAGGTCATTATAATATGTAGGCAGCCTATTGGTAGGCCTATACTATTTTAGTGTCTTTGGAAAATACCAGTTCATTGTAACTGCAGTTTTTGCCAAATTTTATATGTTTTTATTTTAAAAATATGCTCCACGCACACCCAAACTCACCATCCGCACAACCACTACCTGGGCACTGGCACCAATCTATCAGCGGCTCACACATCATACAGGCGCTAACCCTTAACCAATCATATCACTCTGCCTCTACACCCTGCTGATACTAGTCGGTACACTACAAGTTTGTGTAAGAGATATTGTTGTTACAAAACATTGCAGCTGAGACCAGGGCGTATTTGTTTTGAGTGCTTTTTGATCGCACAACTTCCCTTGTTTGTTGAATATTGCCTATGTAAATTCTGTGACAAACACGCAGAGTGACCAACGCCCATTTTAAGGATGGCTTCTGAAGAAGGACCACAAAAAGTATGCATTATTACAGGGTCTAATACAGGTAAGCTTACATCTCGTCATCAGCATTGTCAGATAGCACACGTTTTATACACCCATATCGTATGTGTGAGTTACGTCTTTTTGACAATTGGAAGATGGCTTCTGAAGAAGATGGTTTATATATAGGCCTACCGGCTCCATACATTCGATGTATGTACACATGTTTGAAGTTTATCATGTACGCACACCCATTCATTCATTCATTCAAAAGTATTTCGTGATCCTAGCATCCTCTATTTATGTCATTTTTCATTTAATAGATATGCACGAACAAAACCTATTCCCGAAATTTCAGTTGATTCCGATTTTGCGTTCATGAAGTTATGCATGATTATGTATGTATTACCATGCGCTGATTTAGAGGGGGGCACAGCCGCCCGTGCCCCCCTTTGGCGGATCTCAAAAATTTAAAAAAGAAAGGAAAGAGAGAGGGAACGAGGGAAAGAAAAGAGGAAAGAAAGAAAGGGAAAAAAGAAAAGAAAAGAAAAGAAAGAAAAATGCAAACGGAACGACGTAAAAAGAAAGAAAGAAATTCTTCGTGCCTACATGTATAGCCTAATAAATCTGTAGTGAGAATCATACACCGGGTGGCACTCCCCCCCCCCCCAAAAAAAAAATTAAATTGCACGTAATTAGTAGGCCCATCGCCAATAAAAGGATTAGGGATTAATCTAATGTGATAATCACAACCAGGCACATGTAGCTTCCACGAGTGTAGAGACAGAGAGAGAGAGCCCATCCAGACTCAGTGCACCTTAAGGGCACACAACTATGAATCAACTGGCGTAACTACCTCTTTCTCTCTTTTTGTCTTTTAAAAAAAAAAAAAAAAAGATCACTTTCCTCACAAGGAAGTGAGGATAACACTACTAAACAACTACTACTAACAACTGACTTGCAGAAACCAATCTAACAGCTTATGTGAATGAAGACACTGTTGGTTTAGAACACTCAAAATAGGCAATGTGCCAACAGTCAATAACATCAACAGTTCAAGAGTCTTTTTGTCTGCAATGACAAACTGACATTCAACATGAATGTAAAATGGTTCAAAGTTCAAAGAAGTAAACGTCAGTTCCAGAGTTTTCTTTTAGAATTCCAAATGACATCGTAAATCAGTTCAAAGCTCAATGAAGTGACCATATAGGAGGACACCGATGATGGATTAATGTCATAGTACACAGTGACCTGTCCATTTAGTTTAACACATAGTCTTTCAGGTGCTCAGGAAGTTTGTGAGGGGGCGCTGAACGCCTTTGTGTGAGCAATGGTGGCATGATCTCAGGGCCAACCATACTAGCTTGGGGGATACTTTCACTAACCTCACTGCTGTTACCGGTACATGGATTAGACTGTGCAACCAAACCGGAGGTATTGCTGGAGCTATGACCGCTATCGCGCAAGGGATCGCGAGGATCTGACTCAGAACTGGGGTGCGAGTGATTAGCATTCCTGGGCAGGGGGTCACAAGTAGCAGGTGTGGACAACTCGCCAGGTATGAAAGGAGGCTCTGGAGGGGTACATTCAGGGACCACTTCAACAAACTCGGAATCCTCGGTGGGTGGAGACGATTTGGGAAAGGGACGAGAATCCAGGTCAGGATAATACTGGACCTTAAAGCACTCAGATTTCTTGATACGATAAGAAGTATTCAAGCTGAGAACCCACAAATTTGGCGGATGTTGCACCATGGGCCTTCGATAGTAGTGACCAAGTAGCGATCTCTAGCATGAGATTTCTTGCGATCTGAGTAGAGGTAGACAAGATCACCAACCTCCAACTCTGCTGCTGGGGAGGCAGAGGCTAATGGGGCCTTTGAATGAGCACTGTGTGGGTGGTTGGCTTTTCGCAAGGCATGCTGGGCCTGAATCATTTGACAATCAGTGAAAGGAACCTGCTCATTGGTAAACTGGTCTCGCTGAAACCACATCTCACGGGCTGAAAGACCTCGGGATCTGATGCGAGTATTAAGGGCTGCAGTAGCAATGGCAAGTGATAATGCTGTAGCCGGACCACCTGTAGAATCTTGTCTGAGCAACTCATCTTCAAGCTCACGAATGGCTTTCTCAGCAACAGGATTCTTGTTATTATTTTTAATACGACCGATCTCAACCGATAGATGGTAACGTGTGAGAAGTTTGTCATTGGCGAGTCGAACAAACCCTGGTGCTGGGTCAGTACGAATGACTGCAGGGGGGCCATCAAGTGGACGAAGTTCAATGCACAATTGAATCAGGGCATCACGCAACGTGCCATGTTGTTCATTCTCGACAATGCAAGAAGCTGTGTAGGACGTTGAGGTTTCGCGCAGCACAAGGACAAGCTGGCGGCTACGCTTCAGGATATCAGCTGCAAAAGAAATGCCAACTGCATCGGGAGGGTCACTTGAGGACTGCTCGATCAATGCCTTAGGGGCATTGGACAGAGAAGCACACTGGTGACAAGTTGATGTCACTTGATCAATAGCCTTGTCCATATCAAGAGCATAAAAGTAACGCTGGGTCACCAAACTGAGCTGATGTTTGGATAGACCCTCCCTCGGGTCCGTGGAGAACGACTGGTAATGTAGATTACATAGCATTAAAAATCAACCCAATACACGGACCCTCCCAGTCTGTAGGCAATTTGACTTCCAGCTCCCACAAACTGCTGGAAGTTCACTTTTACGGATTTGGAGTCACGCAATCTTTCTATATACCACGTCCATGTTTTCACTACATTAACGTTTGTGTAAGCGACTAAACAACGATATTGTATCCGACCAATCAACGCAGCTTGGCAGCGCGGGGATATTTGAAAAGGCTTCCCTAGCTAAATAATGTGCAAACATTTGCAAACCGCACGCGATAATGTATGCAATATGGACAATAGGCCTAAGTCCGAGTCGAGTGGTTGCCTTTTATTATTGCGCTGTACCATGGGTCTATCAGACACGTGCCACTTGAGCTCAATACCTCTCAGTTGTTGACAAGTGTCCCATCCGATCTTAACGTCACATCCCGCGGCATAGCTTTGTGCTACCATATTTGAATTGAAACTGGGCGGGGCTTTCGTAATTGACATCGGAATCACCGTGCTTCGTTGAACGAATATTTGGAAGTGAGATCTCTAACAGATTGGACCAGTCTCGGAATCAGCGCTCAATGGACTTTCGCGTTCACTTATAATACTGAGTATATTTCTATATTGCTGCATGGTTGACTGTGGTGGGTGTAATTAGTGGCGTCGATTTGTGGATGAAGAGGAATGGGTTTTGGCATTGAAGAAAATAAGGGGGGAGTTGGCATTTTTTTCATAGGGCATTACGTAATTATTTATTGTTACATTATCCAGAGATGGAACCGAACCGAGACTGGGGGCCAGTCTAATGTTTGGAGGGATGGTCAAGTTGGATGTGCAGGGCAGTGAGAAGACCATTTAAGACCTGTCTGGGAACAACAATACAATCGCGAGTTGGGGACAATGGTTGATCACGACGAACAACAAGTAGGCCATCTCTAGCGATAGATGCAACCTGCAAATAGCGCTTCACATCTTTGACAGAAGTAGCTTTCTTTGAAGGGCGAGTGCCCTGAACTAGATGAGCATGTGTTCATCGCAGATCCGGGCATTCCTGCTGAATAGCATGCCAGGCTGCTTTGCTGGCAAAGGGGAGCTTAGCTTTCCCGGACAGAATGTCATGTGCGGAAACACGAAGGACAGTTGCTTCCTCTTCACGTTTGATAAAGGAGCATATTTGACAAGTGGGCTCAGTGCAGTTAGGGGCATTACGACTAGCAAAGTCTGAGGGGGTGTTAGCTGATCCTGCAAGATGACGAACAGATGCTTGGAAACGACTGACAGTGGAGAGGAATGTGGACACGCGAGGACTGGCTGAAAACTCACCCGGCAGAGCTTTTCATATGCCTGAACACAAGGTTTGCTGTCAGTGAGGATACATGTCTTGTGTTTGGACTGAATAACATAGGGACTGAAGTGCTTGGTGGAGGCAGAAATAGACAGCGCCTCAATTTAGAGGGTAACCATGTTGGCTGTCGATCACGCAATTTAGCACTGAAGAACCCGGCGAGGAAGAGTTTGTCATTGCGGGAAACATACAATGTCGACCCAATGCTATGTTTCTTCACGGATCCATCAGTAATGATCCAAAGCTGATCATTGGGATGGGGAAGTGTGACTGCCCTAGCGGAAGACAGTGCTGCTTGAGCCTTGTGAAAAGCAGTATGCAGACTATCAGACCATGTAAGCTCTTCAGTTGATTGGTGCCCTGCAATAGCATCATCTAATGGGGCTACCAGACTGGCACAATTCTGAATGACACGGGCCAGAACCTTGTATGCACCGATGAAGGACCGCATGCCACCAACTTTGCTTGGAGGCGAGCAGCTGGAAAGTGTGTGGCGATGCTATGGGGGCTAGCACAAAGGGTTCCATTTGACCAAATCCAACCCAGAATTACTGTCTTTTGGGGGCAAATGACTGTTTTGGAAGCAGAAAGACGTAACCCAGACTTAGACAAAGCTTGCAAAACTTGACGCCAATTCTCAACAAGTTCATCCACAGTATTACCACCACAGTACAAGTCATCAGCGAGTTTTGCTACGACACCTTTCTCTAAGAGGTCACCAAGGACACGACACATCAGTTCCTCAAGGGCTGTTTCAGAACCTGGCATACCCATGGCACACCGTGTATACACACGCACCCCACGAAAGGGAGTTGCAACACCACAGTATTTCATGGACTCATGGGATAAAGGGATTTGGTAGAAAGCACTAGTCAAGTCAGTGGCAATCAAATACTTCCATTTGGCAATTGAACGCAATGTTGAGTCCACATTGGGCATTAGAGAGGGTTGTGGCTTGCTATATCTACCGACATCAGCAAATGCAGTAACCAGACGAAAGCCTCCATTAGGCTTCTTGACAAGAAAGGACGGGTTAAGGTATTCGACACACACACCGACATCTTCAGGTCTAGCAAAGACGCCTGCTTTTTCAAGCTGATCAAACTTTGATTGCAACTCTTGGAGTTTATCCTGTGCATACAATGGGAGACGACCTTTGCGTTGGGGGGGTTGGACCGGTCCCATATTAACCACAGATTTGAAAGGGCCGACAGCACCATTGTAACCTGGGAAACTAGGGTCAAAAACCTCATCGTACTCATCGAGAAGACTGCGGAAGTTGGATTGCTCACAAGTGCCAAGTATACCATCTGGGTCAAGGGCAACAGCAGCTGAGTAGTTAACCGGTGAACTGGGCTTTGGGACATTGACTGATGCTGCTGCAGCAGTGTGTGATGGCTTAGAAGTTAGTAAAAATAAAAAAACAGTGTGTATCTGGCCAAGATGTTCATGCTTTCTGATGACAAGTGGCACACCAGTATTGTTGGGAATGCGAACCCTGCCTGCAATACTTGTGATTACATCAGGCTTGGGCCAGGCTTGTTTGGGCGGTAGGAACCTACCGAGCGGGGTATCAACACGGGGCGCAATGGCAAAAGTAGCATCTGATTCAACGATGTCTGCAGGGAGATTTACCTCAACGTATGAGCCTGGCCATATGGTAGTGTTTTGAGAAGGTCCACGAAGTATATGGGCACGACATTTAACAGTGTGCTGGGATTTGGGGCTCTTGTTGGCGCCATAAGTGATAATTGTACCATCTGTCAAGATGATTTGGTTCTTAGCAGGGCTTAATTGCGACATCATTGCATTTCATGAAGGGAATACCTGCAAGGATTTCTTCGTCAAGGTCTCTAACAACTAGACCTTTAAAGACAAAGGAGTGTCTGTCACGAGTAAAGGGGAGGGTGTTTCCCCAACTACCTTAAGAGGGGATGACCCATCAGCTTGACGGGCAGACTGCGAACTCTGATGAATGGGGCATCCTAATCGTTGGACAGTGTTTTCGCGAATGAGATTACCAGTGGATCCACTGTCAATGGTGATGCGGACCGCATGGTGCTTGTGGAATGCATCTACATAAGGAGACTGATCAACATGAATTCGCAGCGCTGTCTGAACATTGGGCTGCGCACTAAGGTCAGATTGGTCAACAAAGGCGCATGCTAAATCTGAGTCGCTGTCACAATCATCAAGGATGTTAAGCTGACGAGCGCCTTGGGCCAGGTATTTTCTGTCCTTTTCAGGGAGGTACGAGCACTCGCTTAAGAAATGCGCATGGTCATGCCGACCAGCTTGCTCACACAGAGGGCAGGATTTACCAAATGATTTCTTAGCTTTCAATTTAGGCATTGGTCTCACGCTGACTACTAGTGCGCATGCTGCGAGCAGCATCGTTTGAGCTCAGCTCATCCAGGAGCGAATCCAGAGCTTGAGAAATTTCGGCTTTGATAGAAGCCAAGGTGCGGATCTTAGCTCTGTACCGCCGTGCCGCTGCTTTACTAATCGGGGCAGATCAGGGTTTATAAGACGCAACCACGTTAACACTACAAAGTTTTCGAGTGTAGGCGTAATCTCCTTATCTTCATCGATGACTTGGTCATGGTGACTGATGCCGCCTCCTTCACGCATGAGGTTGTCTTCGGTGAATGCTACTAGACGCTGGTACAAGTCCTCTGGCCGTTCATCAGGGCCAAGGGTAATATTGTTGAACTCTAGGAAGTGGCCACCTGTTGTTTGGAAGCCAAAATGGAGACGGATGGCTTGCCATATCTTTTTCAGGCTGGTGCAGTTTTTGAGTATTGTATTTCGTGAGATAATTGGACAATAGTTGGCTATTTGTCCAAGCATAAGCTCAATGCAGCATTTTTCTGGACTGCTGTTTTCCTTTGGGCTTCCTGTATGTCCTCACCGTCGTTAGTGAGACCTCGAAGAGGGAAGTTTTTGACTTTTGCCCCATACCGCTCCTTCAACCAAGTAGGGAGAAAAGCTTGGGTCTAATGACAGTGTATACTGGAGGTTATGTTTCCAGCTTTCAAATGAGTTTATTGTTTCGTTCTTTGTTAGAGGCCATTGCTTGGCGCATACGATGTGTTGTGGCCATTGCTGATTGTTTTTACACTCGTGTATGTGAACCAGAATAAAAGCTAATATGCAGCCTTGCAGGCTTAAGCTTACTGTTTTAAGCTTACTGGTCGCTCACAGTCTTGTGAAAGATCACACAATTAGGGTTCAAGATGACCACCAATTTCGTCAGGAAGGTCAGCTGAGAGACTTCAGAGATGACTGGTTTCGAATCCAAGCTGTCACCACGCCAATAAAAGGATTAGGGATTAATCTAATGTGATAATCACAACCAGGCACATGTAGCTTCCACGAGTGTAGAGACAGAGAGAGAGAGCCCATCCAGACTCAGTGCACCTTAAGGGCACACAACTATGAATCAACTGGCGCATGCCAAAATAAGGTCTATCTGAAGTAGGCCCTAAATACTAGTATATAGGCCTGATTCTTTTAGGCAGTGCTTGTTGATTACTGCTGGCCCGTCTATGATGCAGGTCCCGTCACAGTATTAATACGGACTCCATGCTGACTTCGATCCACGCATGCTTTAAATTGCGAATCTCCGAGTCTTAGGCCTATAAAGTGTCAGTGTAACATTTTGCAAATTGAGCTCGGGCCTTGTTTTTTTTAAAGCAATGATATATTTTCGTAATATAGTGTAAAACTGATGCACCAAATGGCTTCAATTGGACCTTCATTTTGCACAAATTTCCAAATTTCGGAGGGGGAACATCAGACACCCCCTGCCTATATAAACTACCCGTTTTCGCTTCTGTATTTCACACCCAGCACTCTGAATTTATACAATAACAGTGAAAAAGGGTGGCTTCAATTGGCCTATCATTTCAAATTTAATATTTTCATGCGTTTTCAAACTCAAATTTTACACCATAATAGTGCCAAAATGGTCCACCAAATGGCTTCAATTAGGTCTTGATTTTGCAAAAGTTTCTCATTTCTGAGGGGGCACCCCTCAGACACCCCCTGTCGCGCAACGTTATGGGTACATATAGGCCTATAGCAATAATTTATACAAAATTTGGGTCAAAACTTGTCCACGAATGGCTTCAATTGGGCCGTCTTTTCGCAAATCTTAGGCTTTTTCAAACTAAAATTTTTGCACAATAATAGTGACAAATGGTCCACCAAATGGCTTCAATTGGGTCTTCATTTTCCAAAAGTTTCTCAATTCTGAGGGGGGCACATCCCCCTCAGACACCCCCCTGCGTCGCGCAAGCGCTTACATTTTATATTTTTCAGGAGTGCCCCCCCTTTCTCAAAATCCTGGATCCGCCCCTGTGTATTACACTCACTGCTCCATAGACAATGCGTTGTAATTTCGTTCTGGTGCACCAGAACGAAATTCAAATTTCACGATATCTTTGCTAAACGAATTAATCTGCAAGAAATATTTTGTACATAAAACATTATGTAGCCAGAGGTTTCCAGTGATGTAAAAATCTCAACTTTTTTTGAGAAAAGTGGGGGGATGAGGCTGTGGATCACGAAATGCCCTTTTAAGGGGCTGTGCAATAATTATGAGCCCTGGGGGGAGGGTAAAATTGTGGGGGGGCAAGACATTTTTGGCGAGCCGAAAGGGGGGCAAGCCATTTTTGGCGAGCCGAGGGGGGGAACAAGCGATTTTTGGCACACATTCATGGGGTGCCTTTTAAATAAAATGCTCTAAAAGGCTTATAGAAAACAGTACGGAAACGCTTAAATATGCAAAATTTCCTACAAATTTTGGCATGCACAAGGGGGGGCAAAGAATTGTTGGCAGGTCGAGAGGGGGGGCAAGCGATTTTTGGCGGGCGCATATGGAAAAGTAGTCTCTTTTGCTCTAATAAAAGGGGTCCCACAGTTAAGGGGGTACTACACCCCTCGATAAATTTGTGTCTATTTTTGCATTTTTCTCACAAACTAATAACACAGGGGTAACAAAAGTTATGTATATTATAGGGGCAAGGAATCCAATTACTACACTGGAATTTCAGTGACCCAAGACATGTGGTTTGTTATTTATGATAAGAAATAAGGTACCGCTAGCATGTACCTCGTTTCCTATCATATATACTGAACCGCTTGTCTTGAGTCACTGACATTTCAGTGTAGTAATTGGATTCCTTGCCCCAATAATATACATAATTTTTATTACCAGTGTGTTATTATTTTTTGAGAAAAATGCAAAAATAGTCACAAATTTACCACAGGGGTGTAGTACCCCCTTAAGCAATGGGAGAAAATTGTCTTTTTCACTTTCAACTTCAATTATTATAAAGGGAAAGTCTTTTATTTTTTGGCTCACTCTTAATTGTCTCATGTATATATTAAACTCTACTTTCCCCGATTTTCAAGGAAATCTGATGAAAGACCTCGTCGTACAGGAGCACTAAACACCGCAAGGTATTCCCAAAATCTCACTCAATTTACTGCAAAATACACTGACATACACCCCGTGTTATTAAAGTAGCGTGCTATAGACGGCCCTCACTTGATAATAGTCAGTCCGATTGACTTGGCTCACACGATATTTCCTAGAAATACTTTGCCAGATTCTACTCTCTAAAAAGGAATCCGATTGGTTACAAAATGCCGTCGTACAGTAGGAAAAACCATACCCTCTTCCGTACAGCCCTGCTTAGTGTGTTGTGTGGTAATGTATGCATTGTGCATTGACCTCGAACGCCTCTGAACACACAGCGTGCACACACTGGAGACGAGTATAATTTTTTCAAATAGGAAAACTTTTCCATATGGCCGAGAGGGGGGGCAAGCGATTTTTGGCGAGCCATTCGGAAATTTTACCCCCCGGGGGGGAAAATAATTATTGCACAGCCCCTAAAGGGACATATACAGAGATATGCCAACCCCACACAATTAAACCAGAGAACCCTTGATCGGGAAGTCTATCCTATAGACGAATCCAACGAGCCAAGTGATGGTCAGAATTCAGTCGGCCATTACTGAGTCCCGTCTGCACCAAACTGATGTTGTTTACTGCCCAATTGGGTGGATTAAATCCGCTTAAAAATCGATGTTGAATTGTATTGTGTTGTAAACTTTCATCATTCTTTTGTCTACGTGTAACACGGGTGATGGAATGCAGTTTAGCATCCCCGCCAAGGCCACATCATGTCACATTTTAGGTGGGATAGACCTAAGGGGGGACCCAGCTATGGCTGCCATTGAGGTGTTAGGAATGCGTGAAAATGGAATCGTCTATAGAGGATAGAGCTGCTCCCTGATACGAATCGTGACACCATGGCAGGTAGGCATGTTGCCCATGGGGTCGATGATAAAGTGAGGGGTGCATTAGCGAACTAAAAAATAGTACACAAAAGTAAGTTTGCATGTAAGTGTGATGCTTTAACATTAGTTAGGTTTGCCTTCTCCATAGAGTTGTACATTAAATCATTATACATGCAAAATCAAAAATGTGTACAACTCTATGGAGTAGGCAAACCTAATTGATGTGTTGAAGCCATCAAGACCCCAAGCCAATATCTCTCAGAAATGTTGTCCAAGAACATATCTTCAACATACCTGAAGTTGATGGTGGGGCAAATTGCCTGACATTGGTTTTCAGGGGGGTCAAAATGTAAAAAAAGTGGTTTTCCATGGGTAATATCTCAGCTAAATGTATTCTAATATGCTCAATATTGGATAAGACTAATGTGCTACCAAAGGGCTCTGACTGGCAAAAAAATTGACGCTAAAATTATTTTTACTTTTGGAGTTCTGACCCCCCCAAAGTTGGTCCTGGTTGGACGAAGTTGCATTTTGAGGGCCCTATATCTTTTAAAGTAAAGGAGTTACAAGTTTTCTGATAGCAGATTTGAATTCTACACCAAAAAGTACCCCAGGATACATACTTTTCAAAGTTTTAAAGGGTTCCTTTATACATTTATGGACCTCAAGCGTCGTCTTTCAAGCGTTGCGACACATTTTTACGCTGACCCCCTAAATTTCAAATTGATGCCACGGGAAAAGCGAAATGGAGTATGAAGCTCAAATTTTCAGGATTTTACTTTCTCATCAATATCCACCACCACACAGAAAAAGAAAAAAATTGAAGAGGTGCTGCGGTGCACATCCCTGGAGTTGACATGGAATGGGCCTACTGTAAAAGTGGAAATATTAGTCCTACAGTAATTTTTGGGCATTTATGGACCAATGTATTGAATCTTTGAATTTTTAAATTAAAAAAAAATAAACAATTTTAAAAAGTTCAAAATTTGGCCAAACACAAAAAATTAATTGTGCAAAAATTTCCATTTTACAGTATTCCCACACATCATTATTTTTGCAGTTTAAAGAGTACTACACCCTGGCCAATTTTGTGCCTATTTTTGCATTTTTCTCAAAAATTATAAGCGCATTGGTGACAAGTAAGATATGTATATTATAGGGGCAAGGACTACAAGTACTGCACTGACAATTCAACGACACAAGGCAAGTAGTTATTGATTTATTAATCAAATACTGGTTTTCCCTCATTTTTGACTGTAACTCCACAACTGTTGTCTGTGCTGAAATAAAATTTCCAGTGCAGTAGTTGTAGTCCTTGCCCTATAATATACATATCTTACTTGTCACCAATGCGCTATGATTTTTGAGAAAAATGCAAAAATAGGCACAAAATTGGACAGGGGTGTAGTACCCCCTTAAGAATATTTATCTACAGTAATAATGTAGATATTATTAGAAACATTTGTAGGATTGTAGATAAATAATTGGAACATTTTTGCTTGACAAATCTATTAAGCGAGTACTCACGACTTAAACTTTCGCCATCGGGGCTGATGGCTTGATCACAAGTGACTTGGTCCACTGCTTTTCCTGCAAAACGGCTTGTTTGTTCCTGGAAGTGATGATATTTGTGTTTTGAGCAGTGGATCGTTTATGTCGAGTGCTTTCAGCAGGAGAATCAGGGATGCAATCTACATTCTACATTTGTAAAAAGGGGGCCAAATAAGAGACACAATCTCAAAGATGGACATAACCTGTCATTTTTTTTTCATAATTTGTCCATATATCTGAAAATGAATATAGTTTTTTATTTCCCCGATTTTCAACCACTTTTAAATGACAAAAGATATTACACTTGGGCCAGCAAACTGGGGTCCTCGCCCCAGGATGGGGGCATTTAAACATAAAGCAAACATAAAGCGTGCTACCCATGCTCATTAATCAGCCCTCAAAACAGACCCTAAATCACTATGGACCACAATGGCCTCATCCCAATGGCATAGTTCAATAACCTCAATTAAACAATGATAGTGCAAAATCTGACCTCAAAGTTTCAGAATATTTTTCAAAGGTCATTCAATGAATGTGCAAATGTATTGGGATCATTCAATGAATGTGCAAATGTATTGGGGTTAAAGAACTTTGCCCTGATAGATGAGCATGTTGTGGATCCTAGTGAATGGTGTACGTGTAACTGTCAATATTTAATACTCTAAAATAGCCCCTCATTTTACCCCTAAATGGCATATTATCACCTTTAAAGGAGTATATCATGATCTTAGCATCCTCTTTATGACATTTTTCAGCAGATATCCACAAAAAAAACTTATTCCCAAAATTTCAGTTGATTCTGATTTTGGCATTTTCATGTTATTCATGATTGATTACGGTATGTGTATTCCATAGGTCAGTGTGTTGGATTACATTCTGGATTCATACACTCTAAGATAGCGCGAACCAATCAGAGCAATCGTTAGAAAAATCCAAACCATGCATTGATTGATATTGTGCACTCCGCGTACTACGCGCATTGCTTGCACACACGTTCGCGTCGCGTAGGTTTGATTCATTTTTGGGCGGGTTGATGCATTTATATTTGGTTCTATTTTCCAATATTTTGAGTGATAATTTTGTTATAAAAACAGTAAAAATCACATGTTTTTTTCCTTCTTGTGTATGAAATAGATTAATGAACGCGTAATACTTGTTGCTTAAGAAATTAGACAAAATAATTGCACTTGCGCTGATGTTGATGCGTCTTCGGGGCTCGTACATTAGACACTTCAGCATCAGCGTGTGCATTATTTTGTCTAATTTCACTCCCATCAAGTAATACCTATTAACCTATAAACATAATTCAAATTTGATGATATTTTTGTTAAACAAATTAATCTGCAATCAATATATTTTTGTACATTAACATTATAATGCAGCCAATGGTTTTCAGTGGTATAGAAATCTCAACTTTTTGAGAAAAGTGGGGTGATGAGGCTGTGGATCACGAAATGCCCTTTTGAATTATGATGGTAAAAAGACTGTTTTAACTCTAGACACCTTGCATTTCTCAGACCCGGAGTTTGTGAAGATTTTAATTTAAAGTCTTCAAAATAAAGCAATTATTCCAAAATACTTTGTTAGCAGAAAATGTAACCTTCAATTGTATTTTTTAGGTTGAAAAATGCATGAGATTTTAAGTGGGCACCTCCCCTGATAGGAAGGTTGGGGGTTGGGCACAAGCTATTTTTCAGCAATTTTGGTAACATTTATTTATTGCAGCCGACATATCTTTTGCTTCTATAGGTGTTGGATTTAATGCAGCAGTTAAGCTTGTACGAAATCATAACTTTGAGGTGATCTTGGCATGCAGAACCCCGGAGAAAGGAGAGGCTGCGGTTGAGTCTATTAAGCAGGAGTTGCCTAATGCTAAAGTGACATATATGCAGGTAGGTTGGTTGAAGCCTATGTACCGTACTGACGCGAGTAATAGTCCCACCTTCGAGTAAAGTCCCACCCCAAAATTTTCGAAAAATTTCAGAAATTAAAAAAAAAATCGCTTTGGAGTGTCCCTGGACCTAAAGCTAAATGTTAGGATCATTCATGGTTGATTTAAAAAAAATTGAATTTGTATGCATTTTGAAATCATTAATATAGTATGACATGAGTACAAATTTATTCAAAACACATAGGCCTACAATTTTTTTAAATCGACTATGAATGATCCTAGCATTTAGCTCTAGGTCCAGGGACACTCCAAAGCTGAAAAAATAAATAACTTAAAAAAAATTATAGTATAGTCCCACCCCCAATTTTGAAAAATGTTCACCCAAAACCGGGGTGGGACTGAACTTGAGTCATCAGTGATTAGTTGTTTGGTTATCAAAAATTTCCTTCACCCAATGGCATTTGGGGAGTTGCAGAGATTTGTGGATGTTACAATCTAAGTGCAGATAGGTTTGCAGCGGGTTTGGCTGCAACCAGCCTATGATGCGATCTGATTGGGATGATTCACCAGGCAGCAAAATTACAGCACTTTGAATCCTCTGGAAAAATATGGTATATAAATCCAAATTTTTATTTAGAGGACATAATGACAAAAGTGGCAGTATATCTAGATAATGAATGAATGAATTGATGATTGAATGAATGAATGAATTGTTGAATGAATGAAGAATGAATGAACTGAATGACTCTATCTGATACATATTTTAACCTGTTTCAGCTCTTTGCCTTTCTTATTTCAGTTAGACCTAGCATCATTGAAGTCAGTGAGGAAATTTGCAGATGACTTTCATGCTACAGGCAAACCATTACATGTCCTATGTGATAATGGTGGCTTTGGGAATTTCAATGATGACCAGGCTGCAAAAACTGAAGATGGATTTGAACTACACATGGGCACCAATCATTTAGGTAAGAGGGCCAGAGGGGAGGGGTAACATTAATTTAGGTATGAGGGCCAGAGGGGAGGGGTAACATTCATTTAGGTATGGTGTGTCAAAGGGGAGGGCACCAAGCATTGAGGTATATGATATGTGTTATCATGTGTCAGAGGAAAGAGGCACCAATCATTTAGGTATGTGTCTAAAGGGAGGGCACCAATGATTTAGGTATGATGTGCTAGAGTAGAGGCCCCAATCATCGATTTACAAGGTGCCAGAGGGGAAGGGCACCAATCATTTAGGTATGATGTGCCATGAAGGAGGGGCACCAATCATTTAGGTACAAGGTGCTAGAGGGTAAGGTACGATATATGTACCATAGGGGAGGGGTACCAATCAATGAGTTTTGAGGTACCAGAGGGGAAGGCACCAATTTTAGGTACAATGTTCCATAGTGGAGATGCACCAATCATTGAGGTATGTGGTGCCAGAGGAGAGGGGTACCAATCATTGAAGTATGAGGTGCCGGAGGGGAGGGCACCAATCATTTAGGTATGAGGTGCCAGAGGAGAGGGGCACCAATCATTGAGGTATGAGGTGCCAGAGGAGAGGAGCACCAATCATAGTGGTATCAGGTGTCAGAGGGGAGGGGCACATCATTTAGGTATGAGGTGCCAGAGGGAGGGCCACCAATTATTGAGTTATAAGGTGCCAGTGGGGAGGGGCACCAATCATTGAGGTTTGAGGTGCCAGGGGGGGGGGCAATCATGAGATGCCAGAGAGGAGGGGCACCAGTCATTGAGTTATAAGGTGCCAGAGCGGAGGGTTGCCAGTCATTGAGGTATGAGATGCCAGAGAGGAGGGGCACCAGTCATTGAGTTATAAGGTGCCAGAGCGGAGGGTTGCCAGTCATTGAATTATGAGGTGCCAGAGGGGAGTGACACCAATCATTGAGTTACAAGGTGCCAGAGGGAAGGGAGCGGAGGGGCACCAATCATTGAGGTATGAGGTGCCAGGGGGGAGGGTCACCAATCATTGAGGTATGAGGTGCCAGAGAGGAGGGTCAACAATCATTGCGGTATGAGGTGCTAGAGGAGAGGGGCTCCAATCATAGAGGTATATATTTGTTAAGTGCCAGAGGGGAGGGGCACCAATCATTGAGGTTTGAGGTGCCAAAGGGAGGGCCACCAATCAATGAGTTATAAGGTGACAGTGGGAAGGGGCACCAATCGTTGATGTTTGAGGTGCCAGGGGGGGGGGGGCACCAATCATGAGGTGCCAGAGAGGAGGGACACCAGTCATTGAGTTATAAGGTGCCAGAGGGGAGGGTACCAATCATTGAGTTATGAGGTGCCAGAGGGGAGGGACACCAATCAATGAGTTCAGAGGTGCCAGAGGGGAGGGGCGGAGGGCACCAATCAATCATTGAGGTATGTGGTGCCAGAGGGGAGGGTACCAATCCTTGAGTTACGAGGTACCAGAGGGGAGGGGCACCAATCATTGAGTTCAGAGGTGCCAAAGGGGAGGGAGCGGAGGGGCACATATCTTTGAGGTATGAGGTGCCTGAGGGGAGGGTCACCAGTCTTGAAGTTTGACTTATGTCTTACTTGTCACCAATGCGCTATAATTTTTGAGAAAAATGCAAAAATAGGCACAAAATTGGCCAGGGGTGTAGTACCCCCTTAAGCATAAAATATTCTTGTACGTGGACATTTTTGTATATTTTATGAGTGATGTAGATATGCAAAATTTTCAAGCACATAGCTTTTTGACTGAATGTTTCCGAGACCTTTAATTTTTATGTCCTAAAATGATCATTTCTCATGCGAATATTATTCACAGGTCATTTTCTGTTAACAATGCTGTTGTTGGACGATTTGAAGAAGACAGCAACAGAGACGGGAGAGGCGAGAATTGTTGTCACTGCATCACAATTACATGACCCCAACACAGGCATGGGTAAGATTATTTCATTATTACATGACCCCAAGACAAGGGACGAGGTAAGATTAAAGATATCATTGAATGACCACAAGACAGGACAAGGTACAATTATATCATCATTACATGACCCCAAGACAGGACGAGGTAAGATTATATCATTACATGACCCCCAAGACAGGACGAGGTAAGATTATATCATAACATGACCCCAAGACAGGACGAGGTAAGATTATATCATTACATGACCCCAAGACAGGACGAGGTATGATTATACCATCATTACATGACCCCAAGACAGGACGAGTTAAGATAATATCATTACATGACCCCCAAGACAGGACGGAGTAAGATATTGTCATTATATGACCCCCAAGACAGGACGAGGTAAGATTATATCATTACATGACCCCAAGACAGGACGAGGTAAGATTATATCATTACATGACCCCAAGACAGGACAAGGTAAGATTATATCATTACATGACCCCAAGACAGGACGAGGTATGATTATACCATCATTACATGACCCCAAGACAGGACGAGGTAAGATTATATCATTACATGACCCCAAGACAGGACGAGGTATGATTATATCATCATTACATGACCCCAAGACAGGACAGGGTAAGATCATATTATCATTACATGACCCCCAAGATAGGACGGGTAAGATTATATCATCATTACATGACCCCAAGACAGGACAGGAAAAAAAAGGAAAGTAAAAAAGATCCAAGGATTTTATCAAATGCAGTTTACAACTTTAAAAGTTGTATGGTAACTTTGGTAACTTAACACATAGAATGTCCTTGAATATGCTAGAAAATCTCTACCTACCGTATTGTTTGTAATAAACGCCTGGGGGCGTTGCATTTTTCCAAAAGGGTGCCGTTTATTGGAAGTGAATTGTCATTGAAAAAAGCTTAAAAATCAGGTTCAATTTCCCGATGGTGCTCCTATTAAAAGGAGGGATTCACGACTATACATGATGGCGGCTCCGGGGGCGGCTCCCACGGAAAATGATATTTTCGTGGGAAATACAACAAAATTACTCCTGTAAGTGCATGGAATTAGTGAAATTCTACCATAATTAGGCAATGAAATGGATGGGAGTTGAGTCATAACATGTTTTGTCCATTCAATATAGCGATCGTGACTGACATGACTGATGCAAGTTTTAAGCTTACCTACACGATATGGCATGGAAATGTTTGCATTTTTGTCAATTTTTCACAGAAAAATTGGAGGGGGGCGTTTATTAGAGGGGGAGCGTTTATTACAAACAATACGGTACCTACCTTAATTCTTTTTATGTTATGCCAATCAAGCAATTTCTTTAGGCCTAATAGAAGGACAATAAGGAAATGTGCATCTTCGTTTTTAGTACGAAAAACACTTAATATTATTTTGGGCCCAAATAGGGAAAAATTGCAAAATTGTGTGCAAAAATACTTATTATCTTATTATAGAGGGCAGTTTATTTGATTTCACTTTAATACATTTTAGGTAAAGCCAAACCGCCTACAATAGATTTTGACAACCTAATGATGGAGAAAGAAGGAACATACAATGGTGCATTTGCATATTCAAGCTCCAAACTTGCCAATGTTCTATTCACTAAAGAATTGGCACGGAGACTGGAAGGTACTGGAGTCACTGTCAACTGCTTATGCCCAGGTAAGAATAGTTGCTTGCCTTTTGCATCTCTTAAATTTTTACACACTGTCAACAGAACTAGGGTGGTAAGGTAGGGTGGCAGGGTATAAGTGGAGTGGTAGGGTGCTGGGGGTAGTGGGGTCAGGGTATGGTGTGGCAGGGTGCATGGTTAAGAGAGGTAGCAGTAGGGTGGTGGGATATGATCGTAGGGTATTGTGGTAGGCTCAGGGGATGGTGGGGTACTGTATAAGGGTATATGGGTGGTGGGGTAGGGTGTTTGAGGTAGAGTAGTGGTGTATGGTGGGGTTGGGTAGGGTGGTGGAGTAGGGCATGGTAGGAGTAGTAGAGTGGGGTAGGGTGGTCAGTGGAGTATGGTGATCAGCGTGATAGGGAAATTGGAGTAGAGGGTAGGGATAGGGTGGTAACTGGTGTCACTGGTGAGGCCACAGGGGACGACCAAAGGCATTAGCCGACGACAGATAGCATGCTATAGGCACCCCGACCACAGGCGAAATCTCGGTTAGTTCCAGGTGGTGGAGTATGGTGGTAGGGTAAGGGATAAGGGTGGGGTTATAAGGGTGGGGTAGGGTGATTAACTCATCAAATCAATACATAAACACCTTCGCACCTGTTTTCTCCCATAGAATAAGACTGAGGGTATAGTGGTTGTCATTAATCATGAAAGCAGGGGGGCACTTCAGTGCTGTACGGTGCGACCATTTTAGGCGCATTGGCGACTAGATTTTTTCTGATGCGACTAAACCTTCAATCCATGGGGCCAATGGCGACCAACTGTTAAAGCTTTTAATCGCCAGCAAATGCAAAACATATACATATGGATGATAATATAGGATAGGTCAAAAGTTTTGATTGTTTTTAAGCACTCAAGATGGCGTAAAAATAAAAAAAAATTAATTTGATGGAGCTTTTGGGAAACAAGAAGGATGACGATGAAACAATTAAATCAGGGAATCCAACAGCAGTTGATACTTTTAATGAACCTAGTAGAACCCGGAACTGGAAATGGAAGTAAGCCTAAAAAACTTAAAATTGTTTTTTTTACTTGGGAGCAAAATTTGGGCGCCTAAATTGATAAAGTTAGGAGCCACTGGCTCCTCAATCAGTTTTTGCACCGTACAGCACTGGGGCACTTCAATATGAAATGGCATTCGGTGAGAGCAAAATATAAAAAAATATGGGGTCATTGGGTGAGAACATGCCTTTTTTTTTAAATGGAACCTTTAGGTGAGAGCCGAAACAGCGCCACAGAAACCGCCAACATCAAATTTCTAGTTCTAAATGGCTTTAAATTTAACATTTTTTCAAAATAAGTAACAAAATCAGTGATAAATGAAAGTTGCTGTTCAAATTGAAAAATAAGGGTCTTTGGGTGACAGATCAAATGGAAAAATAGGGTGTCTTCGGGTGACAGAGCATGTGTTCGTAAAAAAATATGGAGTCTTTGGTTGACAGCAACGCTGAAAAAGGGGGTCTTAACAGTCCTACATATGCATCACCTCTACAGGTGGGAGTCACAGCCCCCCCCCCCCATCTGAAGCAGGTGGGCGATAAGAGCCCTTTTCTGATAAGACCTTAATTCCATATTCATGCTCTTTATTTAAACAATTACAAGAAAAACTAGACTTAGCTGTGGTCTAAGACCACGAACACAGCCGTGTGGTGACCCCTTAATCACCTTTGACCCCAAAATATATGAAAACCCCATAGACATTGGCTAATGTCAATGCACGTGTCCACGTGGCATCACTTTGCTATGCTTTTTGTGGCAGAAGGGCCATTTTGAAGGTATATCGTTTTATACCGGAAGTGACTCCTTACTGACCATTGACCCCAAATGTGTGTACACCATATAGACACTGTGTTATAACAATGCATGTGTGCAAGTAGCATCACTGTCCTACGTAATCTGTGGAAGAAGAAGCATTTTAAAGGTATTTTGTTTTATACCGGAAGTGACCCCTTAATGACGTTTGACCCCAAATAAAATAATACCACATATAAACTGGGTAACCACAATTCATGTGTGAATATACCGTTACTGTCCTATGTTTTTCTTAGCAAATAAAATTTTTTAAGGTTTTTCGTTTTATACCGGAAGTGACCCCTTAATGACCTTTGACCCCAAATCTGTGTACACCCCATAGACACTGGGTAATAACAATGCATGTGTGCAAGTGGCGTATCTGTCCTACAGAATCTGTGGAAGAAGATGCATTTTAAAGGTATTTCTTTTTATACCGGAAGTGACCCCTTAATGAGCTTTGACCCCAATTAAAAAAAATACCACATATACATTGGGTAACTGCAGATCATATGTGAACATACCGTTACTGCGCTATGTTTTACTTAGCTAATAAAAATTTGTGAAGGTTTTCCGTTTTATACCGGAAGTGACCCCTTAATGACCTTTGAACCCAAATCTGTGTACACCATATAGACACTGGTTAATAACAATGCATGTGTGCAAGTGGTGTCACTGTCGCACGTAATCTGTAGGAGAAGAATCATTTTAGTTGAAATCACGTTTTTGACCCCTATGACCCCTGCGTGACCTTTGACCCCACAAGTTTCATGTGACGTGTAGGGGCACGGTCAATGATCATTGTGACCAAGTTAGGTCAAAATCGATGTAAGCATGTGAGTGCTAGAGCAAATGTAATGGTTGACAGAAAGAAGAAAGAAAGAAAGAAAGAACCTGTAAGAAAAAGACACAGCCGTGGACGTTACGGCTGTGTAACAACACACTAATGCAGCATGTGTCTTTAATTTTCCACCTATCAGGGTTTATTCCAACGACAGATTTCTTGCGTCATGCATCAGGCTTCATGCGATTCCTCATGAATTATCCCTTGGGATTTATCTTTAGAATGAGAGGCATCACTAGCACCGTGGATGATGGAGGAGATAATACAGTACTCCTGGCATCGGATCCAAATTTGAAAGGTAGGTAATCATGCCAGTAGCGGGGGAATGAGAGGCATCACTAGCAACGTGGATGAAGGAAGGGATAACATAGTGCTTGTTGCATCAGATCCAAATATGAAAGGTGTGTAATCATGCCAGTAGCGAGGGGGGTGAGAGGCATCACTAGCACTGTGGATGAGGGGGGGGATAGCATAGTGCTCGTAGCATCAGATCCAAATTTGAAAGGTAGGTAATCATGCTAGTAGCGGGGGGATGAAAGGCATCACTAGCACTGTGGATGAAGGAGGGGATAACATAGTGCTTGTGGCATCAGATCCAAATATGAAAGGTGTGTAATCATGCCAGTAGCGAGGGGGGTGAGAGGCATCACTAGCACTGTGGATGAGGGAGGGGATAGCATTGTGCTTGTAGCATCAGATCCAAATTTGAAAGGTAGGTAATCATGCTAGTAGCGGGGGCAGGGTGAGAGGCATCACTAGCACTGTGGATGAGGGAGGGGATAGCATAGTGCTCGTAGCATCAGATCCAAATTTGAAAGGTAGGTAATCATGCTAGTAGCGGGGGGGATGAAAGGCATCACTAGCACTGTGGATGAAGGAGGGATAACATAGTGCTTGTGGCATCAGATCCAAATATGAAAGGTGTGTAATCATGCCAGTAGCGAGGGGGTGAGAGGCATCACTAGCACTGTGGATGAGGGAGGGATAGCATTGTGCTTGTAGCATCAGATCCAAATTTGAAAGGTAGGTAATCATGCTAGTAGCGGGGGGAGGGTGAGAGGCATCACTAGCACTGTGGATGAAGGAGGGGATAATATAGTGCTCATGGCATCGGATCCAAATTTGACAGGTTGGTCATCATGCCAGTAGTGGGGGGGGGATGAGAGGCATCACTAGCTCTGTGGATGAAGGAGGAGATAACATAGTGCTTGTGGCATCAGATCCAAATTTGAAAAGTAAAGTAATGAGGTCTGAAACAGTGGCTGAATCAGAGGAATCAGGGGAGAGAATAAAATGCATCACTAGCACTGTAGATGAGGGAGAAGATAACATAGTGCTCGTAACATCAGATCCAAATTTGAAAGGTAGGTAATCATGTTACTACGTAGCTCAACCAGAGGCAGCTTTAGAAATGCTAGGCATCTGTGTTTGTGTGTGTGGGGGGGTGTCCGACTGTCCGTGCATCCCTCACTAAACTTAAAATTTATCAATGCGATATCTATTGAACTAATCGAGTATGGGTGTCTATCTTTGCAGTATAGAATGTATCTCAGGTAGGCTGTGGTTGATCATGAGTTCAGTGGTGGCTCATGTGTCATAGGCCAAATGGGGTCAAATGGAGTTATAAACCTTCGGAGGTGGGTCATGTGTCAAAGTTCAAATAAGCAGTGCATAGCCAGCCCTAGTCATCATGGGCCGTAGGTACATCGCAGCTCAGCTGTATACAATGGTCCCGGTTCTGCGAAGTGCTTTCTGCCTTTTGGCCCATTTCAATCCTAAATTAGCCTAATTTAGGTCTAATTTTAATGCTCAAAAGCATTAATATTGCAAAAAGATATCCCGATATTAAAATTGGGCGGAACTAATGCTCATGGGCAATTTTTTTTCTTCTAGCTCCCCTGACAAAAAGTCCAGCACACCACTTGCAACAAGGATGCAAACACCAAGTGTTCAGTCTTCACTATTACAAGCATAACACAAATAACATGCCAGGGGCGGATTTAGGGGCGCAGCAGCGCACGCCCTCTATTTTTTAACTAGCAAAGGCGCGCGGTAACTTAAAAATACAAAAATTGTAAGAACAAATTCGGCCATGAACAGCAAACAATGGGCCAAAACCGTCGAGTTTTCGATCGGGTAACCCCTTTAACACATTTTTGTCGTAAATGCCGACCAAAAGGCGCCTTTATCAAAAATTCCTGGATCCGACCCTGCATGCTTGAGACAATGGAAGATTCAGTCTACAACACAACCTAACCATTTTGTTTGTTTTGTTTCCAGGAACTACAGGTAAATATTTTCGCTTTCTAAAGGAGACCGAGAGCTCTGAAGAGTCACGTAATGAAGAGGTCGCCAAGAGATTCTGGGATGTCAGTGCTGACTTGGTTGGATATGAAGATGCTAAGAATTTATGAAAATGTAATTTTCCTTTCCAGTGAAAATACTGCAAGATGATTTGTAGCTATTAGGCTATATTAATTAAATTGTTTGTCTCAAAGCTCCCGCATGCATTAATAGAATTGTGCGTTATGCTCAATGAAAAAGTCATATTTCAATTTTTTCATTTTTCCCCCAAGAAAATAACCAAACCTGTATAAAGATCGACATTGTATCATCATCGTATTCACATTCTCTTTTGAATGGTTGTACCCGTGCGTCACAGCCGAGAAACTGGAATGTCTGAGTGTTGCCATTAAATCTGCTGAGCTTTATGAGACTGACAAGTACAAAACAGTCACCATAATACTATAGGCCTACTCGTCATAAAATTTTATATTTAAAAAAAGAATAAAAACACATTCTGCATATGGTCTTCAAAGATTGAAGAGCTTTGAGACAAACAATTAAATTAATGTTCATAAAAGTTCATCTGTGACTGTGTTGTGGTATAAATCATGATTTTGATGTAAACTTTTGAACCAAACACAAAGAAATAATTCCTACCTCGGAATTAAATCAAAATCACAATTAAATTAATATAGCCTTATTACTAGTATTGAAAATGCAGGGTAGCTATATTTTTTAATTAACATAGCTGTAATTTATTTTACTTATTCAGAGAACTATCCTATATTACCGTACTGACTCGAGTATAGTCCCACCCCATTTTTGGGTGAACTTTTTTCAAAATTGGGGGTGGGTCTACATGTATACTCGAATTTCAAAAAAAAAAAAAAAATTTATTTCTGAAATTTTTCAAAAATTTGTGGGTGGGACTTTACTTGAAGGTGGGACTATACTCGCATCAGTACAGTACATACGTATATAAGACATACATTTCTAAAAACCAAAGATAATGTGGTGATATATGTAAATATTGAATGTTTTACATATCTGACACGAATATCGTCTCAGTACACATCGTCCCAGTTCTGGTAAAACCTTGTAACTCCAACAGCTACCATGTGTTAAATATGTACAATACAATTTGCAGGGCATAGATTTCATTTTGGTTTGTGAGAATCTAAATCCATCATAGTCACTGCACTTACTGTATGATACAATGAGAGAAGTTGATTTTCGCAACCGAATCTGACGAGAATCGATTCTGTGATTCTCTTTGAAATCTATGCCCTGAAAATATATTGTATTGTATATATTTACCTACCTACCTACCAGTCAGCTTCATGCAATTCTGCACATGCTGCCTGGCTCAAGAGATGCTTCCAAGTCCTACGGTCCAGAGCTGTGAGTGTCCAGCACTCAGCGGCATAAAGGAGTGTGGAGAGTACACAAGCATTGTAAAACTTCAGCTTGGTCTCCATGTTGATGTTATGGTCCTTCCACACCTTGCCCAGCTCTCTGAAGGCTCCTGTGGCTCTACCAATTCTGTTGTTCAGTTCTTTGACATTAGACCCGTCAGCACTGCAGACATATTTAACATTGTACATATTTAACACACATATTTAAAGGGGCATTTTGTGGTACAGCCTCATCCCCCCACTTTTCCCAAAAAAAGTTTAGATTTTTACACCACTGGATACCTCTGGCTACATAATGTTTATGTACCAAATATTTCTTGCCGATTAATTAGTTTAGCAAAAATATCGCCAAATTTGAATTTCGTTCTGGTGCACCAGAACGAAATTACAACACATTGTCTATGGAGCAGTGTAATACACATAATCATGCATAACTCGCATAAGCATAAAATCGGAATCAACTGAAATTTTGGAAATAAGCTTTTTTCGTGGATATCTACTGAAAAATGTCATAAAAAGAGGATGCTAGGATCACGAAATCCTCCTTTAACATTGCACATATTTAACACATATATTTAACACACAGCAACTATTGGAGTTCAGAGGTTTTGCCAGAACAGTGACGATATGTGACCATCCTCCACAACTGAGCCCGGATGTCGCCAGTGCCACTATTGAGATATGCTCCATTGAACTTAACAATAAACAATAGGAAACAAAGGATTTATTGACTGTTTGATTGATTTTTCACTACTTAAATGTCAAGTACTATAGACATTATATACATCATTTTAAAGCTAATTTCAAGCAGAATATTTTGGTTGAATATCTCAAAAATGATGATTGGCAACTTTGTGCTTGATGGTCACATATAAGTTTTTCACCAATTTTGAGGAATTATTTTATGCACCAAATTAACCCTATTCCATTCATACTATAAAAATATAATATCCGTGTAGTAACAAGCTTTTAAAGAAGGGCTGCACTGCTATAGCTTGATCAGCTCGTAATCGACGGGATTGTTAAGCTTTTAACACTACACCAAAGAGTAAACCCAGAGTGGTCGATATAGTTGACCTGTCTGGTCTATATTATAAGTAGACAAAGTATATAGGACTTGAATTAATAATTTGTGATACTTCTGGCGAGTTGTAACATGACAATTCTCAAAATAAAATATATTAACCAATTATGAGCTAATCAAACTATACCAGTCTCATCTCATTGGAAAGAGTGAAGACTAACCCTTAAAATCAAAGTATATATTTTTATACTAATAATTATTATGATTTCATATCATTCCATTTATGCAAGAACTTGTATTATCACACTTTAAATATATTTCTAATGCAAGGAATTTTACTACTTTTTATGAATTTCATGTGCATAATTTGACCATAAATGCTGCCAAAAATGGATTATGTTATGGTCAATGTCAGCCTTATTTCATGTTTTAAAAGCACATAAATTGATATGAAATGTTGACATGTAGTGTAGCTGTTTTAACTCCCTGAGCACTACCTGCCGATCTAACATTGCCTCTGATTGGTCAATTACGTGATATCTTCCCTTTAATCACCAATCAGAATGGAGCTTTGCAAATAATTCAGCCCAATTTTTTGCGTAGTGAAATTATTCTAACAATGTTGCTGATTGGTCCAATTGATAATGAACACTTCTTTTTGGCCAATCGGCAGGTAAGTTCTCATGGGGTAAAAAGATGTCATCTTTGTACTTAAAGAGTAGAAATAGGTAACTAAAATTTTATGGGGAAACTCAGAGGCATATCATCTCAGTCCATCTTCTATATCTATTATACTCATGCTTCCTATATGGCTTTATGGTCATGCCTGGACTCAGTGGCTCCATATGATTTTAAACGTGGGGGGGGGGGGGCTGACAAAATGAAATTATGTTGATGACCTTTTCTGAGGGGTGCCTGGGGTTTCCCCCTCAGAGTTTGAAAAGTTGGCAAATATAGGTCAAAAAATAATTTTCTGGTATCTTATCACAGTTTTTTACTTCACCTGGAATCGAATTATTGGGGCTGAAGGGTATCTGAGCCACACTCAAATCGTTGGGGCTGTGCCCCCACTAGCCCCTCCCTTGTTCTGGAGCCTATGCGACTTATTGCAAGTCTATAGTTTCACCTCTATCACAACATTTAAAGCATCATAAATAATTTATTTATATCAATTAGCCTTTTTGAAGTATGGCGTACACAAAAGGAGGGCAGTCTTCAATCTAGGTAAAACCGGCAAATTCAAAAGACTTTACCCACTTTGTGCAGCGCCATCCTGTTGTGTCCGCCATATCTCGAAAAGGCTAATTCTTTATATGGTCAGTCAGTTCTTACAGGGTCAGAAGATGGTTAAGTCCAGCATTATTTATAAAATGCAGTGTATATGTGTGTAATTTCAAGAAATAAACTTGTGTAACATTAACATGACCATTTGGTGGTGTAGTTATTTTTGCTGGTCGGGGGGGTTGTAAAGTGACATGCATGTTTGGCTGCAACTTTCAACATCCATGGTGATCTTTGGGGGATATGTGAAAAGCCAGTGGTCTTTCAGAGGCAAATGTTTAAAATTGTGGAAAATTTAGAAGAAAGAGACTCTTGATGCATTATTTTTTTCATTTTGGACCACCTTGCCTCAACTATGAAGCATTTTTTTGGCATTTTGGAAAATGTTATTGTAATTTTAGTAAAACTTTGTACTAGAATTACATAAAACACAGGTAACTGTGAATGGATCATTATGGTTGAGAATACCCTTGATGAATGTGGGTACGGGTTTAGTAATATTTGGCAATCTCAAAATCCAAATCACTCCTGGATCAAATATAATTTGAAAATGAAATTACATGACCAATTTATTCAAAATTGGGAAAGTTATATTAATAACTCTAATTCTTGTAAGAATTATAGAATTTTCACAAATGAATTTGAACTTAAACCATATCGGTTATCTCTTCCACAACACTATATGCTATTAGTATGTGTAGATTTGGAGTAGGAAACAGTAAAATTCCTGTATACTGGTAGATATTATAACATTAACAACAGTTTAGACATCCAAATACCTTATAAATAAATCTTCATTTTAGCAGTCAAGATTTGGGACAATTAAGGGAAGAAGTGCAGTAAAAACACCCATTTAATTTCATTGTCATTCCAGGTAAAAGAGCACATACTTTTTATTCCACAAAAATCGCACCGACGTTTCCCAAGAAACTGCAATTTGAAGTGAAGCATCTTGCGCGATCAAATGTATTATTAATGTATTTTATTGTTTTTCAAGCAGTGATATTTATTATATATTTTATTGTTTTTCAAGTGGTGATATATAACATTTCTATAGTCAAAATTTTAACTTTCATTAAAAAAAATTACATCTCTAGCATCTACGGTTGCATTCCGGTTCTATTTTAAATCCCGACACCTAAAATCCAAGATGACTGCCAATTAAATATGGAAATGATATTTTTTTTTGCATTTTTCTGATTTTTTGGTCTCAAGTGTCATTTACACCAAGTATGAAGTTCCTATCATGTTTAGTTTAAAAAAGTGATTTTTGGTGCACTTCTTCCCTTAATAAAACTCGGGCTTATTTATTATGGAAATTATTTGTCAATATAAGCTCTCCTAGCCACATCCCTTCTTCGATAGTTTCTTGTTTTAATTATTATTCTCTACCTCATTCCAAATGCTCCTATGATCGCATAAATTTCAGATTTCCATATACAATGCCCGGATACAATGTTATATCTATATTTTATATATCTTCATTCTTTCATATAAATTTTATATGTGACGTGCCATGTCAAAAGCAGACACTTTTGGGCAGGTTATCAATTTTAAAGTTTTTACATATATCTTAAATATAGAGATATTTTGCTCCACAACGCCATACGTTTTCCCCAATGAAATCGGACATTCCTAAGTGAAGATATTGAGTTTGTAAGTTATGGTATTATAAAACTGGAAATTGAGATATCAGCCTTTAAAAATATTATTGACAATGTTGAGAGTAGGAATTACCTTGGAAAATGTCTCAAAAAATACAAGATGCCAGTTATATTCCAGTCTGAAACTATCAGACAATATTTTAAACATGAATAACATCACAAATTCGCAACAAACCCAAATTGTGAAAAAATCACTCTCGGGCAGATTTTTGGCTATTTCTCCACTTACGATCCTGCCCAAAAGTGTCTGCTTTTGACATGACACGTCACATATGTTCTGTATGTACATGTTTTATTTATTTTAAATTTTATTTTTACAATATATTTTTATATGTATGATTCTCTAAAGTTATAGGTTATATATTGTATCTATGTAATTGTTAATGTTGTAGTAGGGTACCTGCAGGGAATATGGGACCATTAAGGACGTTTAGCTTATTTGCATAAAAACTAAAGAAGATATGCCTACAAGAGATTGTTATGATGAACAACCTGTCCTTTAAGATTAATAAAACAGGCAATGTTACCTTGTTTTTATGTTTGTTTGGACGCTATGACGTCAAAATGATGTCATCGTCAAGTGTCCCATATTACCTGCATGTGCAGGTAATATGGGACACTGTGTTATCTCTATGGTGAAAATCAAAAAGTTCAGAAAATCACTCTTTTGTTCTAAAAACATTTTTGTTACATGATTTTGAATGTTTATGCAAATTTCTACAAGAAAATTCAATTTTCTAAATAGTTTTGCTTTTCGCATTGACAATGCACACAATTTCCTATATATGTGTCCCATATTACCTGCACCCATTCAGTTGAAAATCAGAGAAAATAATCATTTATAAAAGGAAAGTGCCCCTTGTCAGTGGAATTTTACCTGCTGATAAGCTTAACCCATCACCTAAAGATCATAAAAATGACAAATGCCCCCTCAGTACCAGAGTTTTTGGATACACAATCATAAAATGTGGCGTCATTGATTTTATATCAGGCCAAAAAAAACGACATAATTTTTTGGGCAATTTCACTCTTTTTGGCATTGATTTCCAAGAGTTTGATACACAGACTCCAAAACTGCATTTCTAGAAGCACAATTGATGTCTCTAAACACTTAACAAATCAACTTAAAGTGTTTACCTTCTCTAAGCTACTTTTTGTTAAAATGAAAACAGGTGTCCCATATTACCTGCTGTCCCATATTACCTGCAGCTACCCTACTAACAATAGCCTTTTATTTTGTAGCAGTTTAAGCCATTTGCCCAAACAGCTAGAGCCCAAAGGTATAATAAACCCCGGGGGGCCACTTGACTCAAATATGACAGTGTACGCATACGTGACCAAAAACACCCCCTAAACGAGTTTTACCCTACCAGCAAATTTAGCCCCTTAATAAGGTAATTTAGGCCTATATAGAATTTACCCCCTAACAAGTTTTTGGCTAGTAAAATTGCAACAAATTAAATGTGCCCTTTTTGGACTTGTAATTTACCAAAAATTTGAAATGGTTCCCTAAACAAGTTGTTCAGATTCAGAAAATTATCCTTATTCTTGAAAATCTGTGTTTTTTAGACCCTAAATGCATCACACGCGTAACTTGCCTTGCCTGAAAAAAAACACCCCTTTTTACTTTTTTTTTTTTGGTCACGCATGCATACAGACCATTTATGTGCGTGGGGTAATAAACTGAAACTGAACTGAATCAAGGCCAAGGTCACCAGGCATTTATTGTTGATTGCATGCATGTATGACTTCTCGATGCAAGGACTGACTACTGTGACCTGCACCAAGTAAACACTTTTAAGTGTAAAAGTAAATACTTTTAAAATCGCAGCAGTATTTAAATTATGCTGTGATGTTTTTGTGTCAAAGACACCGAGTCGGCGCCCATTTAAGCTCATTTAGCATATGGCTTCTGAAGAAGGACTGCAAAAAGTATGCATTATTACAGGGTCTAATACAGGTGAGCCTAGGTTTTGTATAATATAGGCATAGTATAAATTAGCATTTGTATTTAGACTAAGTACAACCCATGACTCTAATTTCTGTTAGAAATTAAATGTTTTGTATCAAAAGTATAGTAAACATCCCTGTTTCCACACATTTACATGATTCCAGGGGGGGAGGAGAAATAGTAAAGTGACATGCATGTGCCTCTGTGAAAAGTTGTAGAAAAGAAAAAAGCATGGTCTTTTGGTGATTATCATTTATCAACATCGTGGTCGCAGGCAAAAAGTGTGTGTTATTGCGAAAAAAGGGTCTTTTAGGGGAACATTGTGGGTCAATCTATTTAGTGACAATCTATTTAGTGACAAAAGGGTTAGTTAAGTGAGAATTTTGAGAGACAAAGGGTCTCTAGGCCTATGCGGAAAAATTATTAAAAGTAGTGTAACATTTTCAAAAAGGGGTTTGGTTTTCCAGGGAAGATTTTGTAGTTTTTTTTGAAAACGAGGGAATTCCTCACCAGAACCAACCAGTGGCATAGCATCATATACACCACATTTCCCCATACTGCATTTTAGAAATGCTTGCTGTTAAAATAAGAAATTTTTTAATGCTAATTTATTGCACATTCTAGGGAAGCGTGGTTACCGTTTTGAAATAACCGAGTGAGAGGGTTTTCAAGAAAGTATTTTTCCTGTCAAAACTGAAGCATCCTCTGTATAAAAGAAAATATGAATATCTGCACATCATATATAACGATTTGTGATACCCAATTGTGGCACATTTGATGTCGTTTATGAGGCAGAGAATTTTATTTCAATTTTATATACGCCAAAATATTTTTTTAATTGAGCGAGAATGGCGATAGAAAAAACCTTGAAAATTCCATGTAAAAATGACATTAGACCCTACCAATGATTACTGTTTCGTTTTTATGGTAATCTAATCTTTTATTTCCTGAAATAAAATTAGGGGTCTAATGTGGATTTATTGTATAAATGATGAAAACATCGGCGTGTATACAAGAAGCTACAAGAAAAATGGTAGGCCACGCCACACCGACATACTTTTGGTATACGGCGAGCATGTGCGAGTCAAAATCGATATAATGTATGAAAAAACTATTGTGCGTAGGCTCATTTATTGTATATAGAACATGCAGTTATCAACAATTAATACACATTAATGTTTTAAACAAATAAAATTCCAAAATATGGTACGTTTTCTGTCTTTGCTTGTCACGTGGTATGTTGAAGTAATGAAGTTGCGATTATATGTTTAAATTTTCATCATGATGCAATCAAGCCCTTACGGCCGAGCGATCTAAGGCGCTGGTGTTATGTCAATAATACTGTATAGTACTGCTCAGTGCAGCGTGGGTTCGAACCCCACTGGCGACTCTGCCAAAATAAATTTATTTTTATATTTTTTTTATATTTCATAATATGTTAGGGAAATCTGGCTGGGAGAATGTATGTATGGCGAAGAGTGGTGTGAGCATCATAGAGCTAAATAAGGTCACTGGTCCGATGTGCAGTTGTGCACTCCCCCCACCCCCACCCAGCCCCTCCCATCGATTTGAAAATCTAGAAAATCCCATAGGAAAATTACTGAAAAATGGCTTGTGCCCCAATCAGACCGGTGCCACCCAATCATGGTTGGTTGAAATACAGATCCTACAGTGAAGCCATATTATGTACAAATGGTCAACTCATTCCAGGGGGTGGGGAGGTCACTCCTATTGTGGCCTGTACACCATCCGCGATAATCAATTTTTGATGTCGTTTATGAGGCAGAGAATTTTATTTCAATTTTATATACGCCAAAATATTTTTTTAATTGAGCGAGAATGGCGATAGAAAAAACCTTGAAAATTCCATGTAAAAATGACATTAGACCCTACCAATGATTACTGTTTCGCTTTTTATGGTAATCTAATCTTTTATTTCCTGAAATAAAATTAGGGGTCTAATGTGGATTTATTGTATAAATGATGAAAACATCGGCGTGTATACAAGAAGCTACAAGAAAATGGTAGGCCACGCCACACCAACATACTTTTGGTATACGGCGAGCATGTGCGAGTCAAAATCGATATAATGTATGAAAAAACTATTGTGCGTAGGCTCATTTATTGTATATAGAACATGCAGTTATCAACAATTAATACACATTAATGTTTTTAAACAAATAAAATTCCAAAATATGGTACGTTTTCTGTCTTTGCTTGTCACGTGGTATGTTGAAGTAATGAAGTTGCGATTATATGTTTAAATTTTCATCATGATGCAATCAAGCCCTTACGGCCGAGCGATCTAAGGCGCTGGTGTTATCAATCAATAATACTGTATAGTACTGCTCAGTGCAGCGTGGGTTCGAACCCCACTGGCGACTCTGCCAAAATAAATTTATTTTATATTTTTTTATATTTCATAATATGTTAGGGAAATCTGGCTGGGAGAATGTATGTATGGCGAAGAGTGGTGTGAGCATCATAGAGCTAAATAAGGTCACTGGTCCGATGTGCAGTTGTGCACTCCCCCACCCCCACCCAGCCCCTCCCATCGATTTGAAAATCTAGAAAATCCCATAGGAAAATTACTGAAAAATGGCTTGTGCCCCCAATCAGACCCGGTGCCACCCAATCATGGTTGGTTGAAATACAGATCCTACAGTGAAGCCATATTATGTACAAATGGTCAACTCATTCCAGGGGGTGGGGAGGTCACTCCCATTGTGGCCTGTACACCATCCGCGATAATCAATTTTTGAAAAGCACCCTAAACAAGGATTAACCCTGGGCTTAAACGATACCCTAAACAGGTAACACGCGCCCATTTTCATACCCTAAACAGGGATTTTATTCTTGCATCAAATTTCATACCCCTGACTGAAAATGTTACGCAGATATACATCCCGGGGTTGGCTCACAGGCCCCATGGCTAAAATGAAATTTATGAACTTCAATCACTTGGGCGGGTGCAGGCGTAGCATCATAAGGGCATGGGGCCCCATGCCCCCCCAATCGATTTCAAAATTTAGTAAATCCCATAGGAAAATTGCCAAAAATGACTTGTGCCCCCCCATCAGACCTGGAGCCCCCCCAATCATGGTCAGTGCCCCCCCCAATCGGATGACTCACGCTATGCCACTGGTGCACACCGGATGAGCCGACAGAAAATTGTGAAACTATAATATTTTTGTAAAACCACATGCTTTTTGAAGATCATTTCCCCTTTAATATCATATGAGCAACTAATTTGGGGAGGGGCAAGCTTACCTCCTCCCCCGGCCCCCTCCCACTGATTATGGCATTGTTGCTGATGTGTTTTTATAGGTATTGGATATAATGCAGCAGTTAAGCTTCTACAAAATCTTAACTTTGAGGTGATCTTAGCATGCAGAACCCCAGAGAAAGGAGAGGCTGCGGTTGAGTCTATGAGGCAGGAGTTACCAAATGCTAAAGTGTCATTTATGCAGGTTGGTTTAAGGCTTATATTTTTGTTCTTTATTTAGGCCTATTGAAATAAACTTTATTGGGGGGCGCCCGCTACGACAGGGCCCCCTTATTTGGCTTGACTTTGCAAAATGCTTCTAATTTCGGTCTATAACAAGACTCAGGGGTAGCTTCTACTAAATCATAATCATAACAGACAGCCCTCCCCAAATCACCAAAGGCCAAAAAAAATCCACTTTGTGCGCACAGGAGCGAAAAAAACCCCCATTTTTTATGTTTGTTTTTTTCAATCAAAAAAGGTCAAAGTTTGCCCATTTGTGAGTATATCAATTCATTCATTCATTCATATTTTATTTCCATAAAAATCAAAGACATTACATAAAAAATAATATATGAACACGGTATGGCCGCTGGAAGACCAAAGGTCTGAAAGTTAGCCTTTCCCTAAAATCAAATGAAATCAACAAAACAAATCAACATCACATAACATAACTCGGAAAAGATTAATTATATATAGAGATCAGTTTTGTTTTGAATTGATTGCGGAAATGTTTAACAGATTTTGAAGCTTTCAGATTTTTATCCAAAGAATTCCAAAGAATGGGACCTCTTGTACGTATGGCTTGATCAGAAAAGACTTTCTTATGTAGGTCATTTACATATCGTGTCTTGTAGTTATGTATGTCAGAACGTTTGGTAAAATAATTATCAAATGAACAGGGCAGCTCATTTATAGAGTGCCTGTACATGAATGTAGGCCTACCTAATTCCAGTGTGTCCATACCTTCAACTTTTAATATGTTATAATTAGCAAACAATAGTGAACGTTTGCCACCGTGCTAATAGACCATTTTTGAATTTTTACAATTTTATTTAAGTAAGTTTTACATGTATTTCCCATAAAAGTACTCCATAATTTAAATAAGGCAATATTAACGTACAATAAAGTGTAAATAAAATACGACTTGGAACAAAATGTTTCAATTTATTCATGACACCAACATTTCTTGAAATTGTTCTAGATACGCAATCTATGTGACATTTCCAAGTGAGACATTCGTCTATTAGTACACCAAGGCAAAAAAATTATTTTCTTTATGCTTGCTTTGTCAAAAAAGTCCACAGTTTTGGGAAAAGTCCAAAAAAAAGGTCTACTTTTTCAAAATCAGCTCCCCCAAATAAATCCAGGCTACGCCTCCGACAAAACTGGCCTACAGGATTTATTTGGGGGGAGGGGTGTTGATTTTGAAAAAGTGGACTTTTTTTTCAAAATTTTGACCTTTTTGGACTGGGGGCAGATTTTGAGAAAGTGGACCTTTTTTGACCAAAAGGCATAAAAAACCCCTATTTTTTCGCTGGCTATGCTCGCAAATGGGACTTTTTGGGTCAAAAAGAGAATGGGGGCATCCGTCCCAGCCCATGGTTATGGGCCTGCTGGTCTATAATAGTATAAGCCTTTCTTTAAATTAGTTACAGCCCTTACATACTAGCATAAGCCCCTTTTTTATTTATATTAATAGTATAAGCTCTTTGCCTTTCTTATTTCAGTTAGACCTAGCATCATTGAAATCAGTGAGGAAGTTTGCAGACGACTTCCATGCGACAGGCAAACCATTACATGTCCTATGTGATAATGGTGGCTTTGGGAATTCCAATGATGACCAGGCTGCAAAAACTGAAGATGGATTTGAGCTACACATGGGCACCAATCATTTAGGTATGAGGGGAGGGGTATTATTCATTTAGGTATGGTGTGTCAAACGGGAGGGCACCAAGCATTGAGTATGATGTGCGATCATGTGTCAGAGCGAAGGGGCACCAATCTTTTAGCTATGTGTCAAAAGGGAGGGCACCAATTAAATGATGTGTCAGAGTAGAGAGCACCAAACATCGAGTTATAAGGTGCCAGAATCGAAGGGCACCAATCATTTAGGTATGATGTGCAGTGCCGCCGAGAGCCATTATGGGCCCGGGGGCAATGTGAATGCACAGGTCCCTTTGATCAGTGATGACGGTGCAGGACTTCATAAGTGTGTGGGTGGTGTATGTGTGTGTGTGGAGGGTGGTAGCAGTGGCGTAAATTTCTTTGTGACATGGGATCGAGGGAGGTTGGTGTAAAATCCTTGAACGTATGTTGAAGCGGAGCAAAAGTAGCATATTTAGCTGCCAATAATCAAATATGAACATTGAAGGAGACAAATGCGTGCGAGGCGCACACAAAGTCGCAATTTGAAAGTGGCATTTTGCTCTTAGATTAAGTTCCTCTTAATAACTTCCACGCGAAGTGCACAAATTTTGCCAATTTGAAGCCAATTTGAAGCTAAAATGATCCAAGTATGAACCGTTGAATTGGACAAATACACGCGAAGCGCGCGAAAATATGCAATTCGAATTGGCGACTTTTGATTGAACTTATTGAAACAAACTCCGTGCGAAGCGCGGAAAAATGGCAACTTTTAAGGTAAATGATCAAATAAAAAAGTGAAGGGCACAAAGCGCGCGAAAATTAGCATTTTGTGTTACCATGATGCATGATTAAGCTGCACTCCCCCGATTTCTCGAAGATTTTGATATCGAGGATGATCATTTTGGCAAAATCAAGCAGTAAATTCAAGTGAAATATCCTAGGGATTTTACCGCCCCAGGCAAAGCCTCTCCCTGCCGCCCACCAAAGTATACCTTAAAGGTGTTAAGGGGTGTTACCCCCTTGAAAACTCATCCATTTGTATACTGCCCACGACCGTTTTCCTTCTATTCCGCCCTGTTTTCTGTTTCTCTTTTTTCGCCCCCTTTTTATTTTTCCTCCCATTTTTTCTTTTTATCTGCCCTATATTTTTTCTTCCCTTTTCTTTCTCCATTCCCTTTTTTCTTTTTTTCGGCGCCCCTCTGCGTTTGCCGCCCTAGGCGACCGCCTTACCAGGCCTAATGGTTGGAACGGCCCTGAGAGGAGAGAGTGCGGAGGGGCACATATCATTGAGGTATGAGGTGCCAGAGGGGAGGGCCAGGTTTTTTTATTTCGCACATGCTAGTACAAATGGTAGCGGCTTTTCTGATAACACAATTAAATGCCCATGCAACTGGCAACAAACCTCCCATTAAAAGACACATAAGTTTAAGTAAGTTTGTTTCTACCCCATGTGATAGTATTTGGATAGTATTGATTTTATTTCCTTAAAGTATAAATTATGAAATTTAGTAAAAAAAATTTGTTTTTTGATATACTTATAATAAAATATTCTTGTACATGAACATTTTTGTGTATTTCGTGAGTGACATAGATAGCTTTTTGACCGAATGTTTCTGAGACAAACCTTTTATTTTTATGGCGTAAAAATTATAATTTTGTGTCAACTTCTGTGTGAATTATCCATAGGTCATTTTCTATTAACAATGCTGTTGTTGGGTGATTTGAAGAAGTCAGCGACAGAGACGGGAGAGGCGAGAATTGTTGTCACTACATCATCATTACATGACCCCAAGACGGGAAGAGGTATGATGATTATATATTGTGATATGTTATGCGAATATTTTTCTCTCCCCCCCCCCCTCCCCACTTTGAAGGCAAAAAACCCAAAATTTCACAATTTTCCCCTTTTTGCAGCAATTTTGGGCAAAATTTGTTGATTTTCCCCATGAAATTCACGTTTCCCCGCGATGCTCCCCAAAAATATTCCTGGTGCTGCCACTGCTGGTCGGGGTGAGTAAGATGTCACGGGGAAGTATCTAGCAGGAAAGAAATACTTGCTTTTCTGTGTCGGGTTGGGAAGAATTTGATTTTTGGGGAAGTGTCAGGCCGGGGAAGAAAGGCAAGACATATTGATGGCAGGTAATTAAAGCCATAATGTGTGATTTGCCTCACAGCGACGCCCTCAATTTTACTCGGATTTCTACTTTTTGCATAATTATAATGCCCAGTGGTGTACTAAAATACCACGTAAGAGACTAATCCTGAAGTGCTTTAATATAACAGTAAAAGTTTATACTTTGTATATTAAAACCGGGTCGACCCGGTTTTAATCAGACTGCTTGCTAACATCTCCCGTGAATGTCAGCTTATGTGTACACACGTCGAACGCGATGCTCCGTGTAGTATTACATGTTACGATCGGCGAACGTAGTACACGCATTGTAGGCGCTGGAATGAAATCAAAAATTTTCTTCGTTATGCCTCATTTGTTTGGGTCAAAATTAAAAGGGGATAATGTGATCAGTGAAAACAAACATTCAAATAGGAATCTATTCTTTATGCAAATCACACATTATTGCTTTAACTGATTTCACTTTAATACTTTTTAGGTCCAGCTCCTACAATAGATTTTGACAACCTAATGTTGGAGAAAGAAGGAACATACAAGGGTCTATTTGCATATTCAACCTCCAAACTTGCCAATGTTCTATTCACTAAAGAATTGGCACGGAGATTAGAGGGTACTTGTGTCACTGTCAACTGTTTATGCCCAGGTAAGAGTACTGTAAAAGTGGTCATTTTTGTGTGTGTAATTTTTCTCCTTTTGCTGATTTTGAACTACATTGCTTGTCTTTAATTTATAATTTTGAATTTTCTTACATAGACCTATACATTAAAAGAACATATTCACATGTTTTTATATTTGCGGTAGCTGTGTTGCATGCGAAAAGCACGAAAATTAATGTACTGCGAAAATTTTCACTTTTACAGTTGTTGCTTGCTGTTCGTATCTCTTTGCTGGGAGGGGAAATTTTAATACACTGTCAATGGAACTAGTGTGCTGGGTTAGGGTAGCAGGGTATAAGTGGGGTCATAGGGTGCTGGGGGTAGTGTGGCCTGGGTGTGGTATTGTAGGGTGGTTGAGGGAGGTAGGAGAAGGGTGCCGGGGTATGATGGTAGGGTGTTATGGTAGGGTCAGAGGGTGATGGGGAGTACCGTAAAATGGGGTAACTTTGGGCACTTTTCAGAATTTTTAAACCACTGCTTCCAAACAAAACCAATTATATTTCTAATTAACACTTTTTTATGACATTAGGGTTCCCCACTACACTTTGAAGTTGAAAAAGATTTTTTAATAATTTAATGATTTTGTCGCCAAAAGGTGCCTTCCTTAAAATTTGTCTCTCCCTCCCTCTGAAAAGTGCTGGCTACGCCACTGGATAAGGGTGGGTAAGGGGGTTATAAGAATAGAACTCCATAGAATAAGATGTGAGGGTATAGTGGTGGTTATCAAAAGTAGGTAATCACGAAAGCAGGCGATAAGGGCCCTTTTCTGATGGGGACACCCTGTCAGTCTGAAACACAATCCTAACCTCCGTCAGTCCAAAAATCGAATTGAAAAAGACATCAACCCTAACCCTAGCTTTGAAAAAGATGCCAACCCTAACCCTAACCCTAGCCCTAACCCTAACTTCAATTAGATTTTCGGACTAACGGGGGTTCGGATGATGGTGTTTCGGACTGACTGGGAGACCCTGATGAGGTTTTAATTCCATTATATATTCAGTACACTAATGGCACATGCATCTTTAATTTTCCACCCATCAGGGTTCATTCCACTGACAGGTTCCATGCGTCATGCATCAGCCTTCACATAATTCCTCCTCAAGTATCCCTTGGGATTTATCTTCAGAATGAGTGGCATCACTAGCACTGTGGATGAAGGAGGGGATAACATAGTACTCCTGGCATCAGATCCTAATTTAAAAGGTAAGTAATAAAGCCTGTAACCAGTGGCTCAATCAGAGGGGGTATGGGAGAGAATAAAAGGCATCACTAGCACTGCGGTTGAAGGTGGGGATAATATAGTACTCCTGGCATCAGATCGAAATTTGAAAGGTTGATAATGAGGTCTGTAACAGTGGCTCCTCCAGAGGGGACCAGGGTGAGAATAAAAGGCATCACTAGCACTGTGGATGAAGGAGGAGATAATATAGTGCTTCTGGCATCAGATCTAAATTTGAATGGTTGGTAATGAGGTCTGTAACAGTGTGTCAGCCACAGGGGGCACCAGAGAGAGGAGACAACATAGTGCTACTGGCATCAGATCCAAATTTAAAAGGTAGGTAATGAGACCAGCTACAACTGTGTGTCAAAATCTTTGTTTTGATAAATGGATCTTAAACAATGCTAGTTAACAATATGTAGGATGTTTCATAACCAGGGACAGGCGATTTGTGCGGAACTTTTTTTCCGCGCAATTGGCTATTTTTTTCCTATGGGCAGGGTTACATGACCTAGATTTTGCATCAAATACCGTATTTCGTCAAATAAATGCCCCCGGGGGCGTTACATTTTCCCAAGGGGGGCGTTTATTCAAGGTCAATTTTAGAACGATAATTCCCGTTAAAATCATTAGGTAAACTAAGAACACACGCTAAAATGGCGAACTATGAACTAGAAACACTGACTTCTGGCTCACTTCCGGGTTTCTGATCCAGATTTTCGCCAATTATTGACGCTTATTATGGACCATGTGCCAACTTGGTAAGCTTACTACACAAGATAGCATGGAAATATCGGCATTTTGAAACATCTTGGTTGAAAAAAAGTGGTGGGGGCATTTATTTGAGGGGGGGGCGACTATTTGACAAAATACGGTAGGTCAATGACCATATAAACCTATTGAACTTGACCTATTTTGATGTGTACATAGGTAATGAAACATTCTACAAATTGCTAACTAGCATTATTTAAGATCATTTATCAAAACAATATTTTGGCACTATTTTCATCAAAATGATAGCAAGTTAGAAATTTGACCCTTTAGAGGTCAACGCTTGACCTTTGACCTTTTTGGGAATAACTCAAGAACGGTAGATAGGTAACACAACACTACACATTTTCTGAATCCTTATGACCAGAGGAATTAATACATTAGTAATGTTTTCGACACAATTTGATGAAGTTTGAAATTTGACCCCATGTAAAGTTTAATTACCTTTCCCCACCCACAGGACAATATTTTGTATTGGGAACAACAAAATTTGTGTACTAGAAATTACGAAGAAATAGGTTAGAAAAATAAATCATCTAGGTGCATGGGAACAATGGCTGGGTACTAGACTAAACCATGCATGTTCTTTGTTTCGTTTCCAGGAACTACAGGTAAATATTTTCGCTTTCTGGAGGAGACCGAGAGCTCTGAAGAGTCACGCAACAAAGAAGTTGCCAAGAGATTTTGGGATGTCAGTGCTGACTTGGTTGGATATGAAGATGCTAAGAATTTGTGAAAATTTATTTTTCATTTTCAGGCATGAAATTTCCAGTGTTTAGCTGATTTCAGCTAATGGTAAAAATTCAAATGGTAAAAAAAAACCCATGGTTTTCAGGTGTTTTTTTTCAAGACCATAAAGTAGTTGCTAACATATTTTTTTTAATCAACAGATCTATATAATTTATTTTACTCATTCAGAGAAAAATCCTATATTCTGGTGATTTATGTAAATATAGAATGTTATACATATAAGTTTTTCTTTCACCAATTTTATTTATTTATTAGATCTTATTTTGCCTGGGGAAACCCAATCAGTGTGAACACTGTTTTTCATGGGTGCCCAGGGGTCAAACAAAATACATCAAAATGGTTAACAATTTACAAGAATAATAAATATTATATATTAAAATACATTCAAAATTACAAACTCTGGAACTAAAAGACACTTAGGTACAGATAGCAAATATATATTAAAAATATAAAAATAGCATTAAGATACAATTCTTTTAAAAGTTCCAAGCTTGGCTGGAAGTGGTGCTTTAGCAGCAGTTGGAAGGTTGTTGAATGCTAAAGCCCCCTATAACTAAATTTTCTACTGTCCGATGTGTTGCGACAGAGAGATAGGACCAAATTTCCCTGAGAACCAGCTCTTGTCCTGTAGCTATGAATGTCAGAAACAGTATTAAAAATATTGCACAGATTTGTGGGTAGACTGCCAGTAAGACTTTTGTAAACCATAATATTAAGGTGTTTCAAACGACGATCACAAAGTTTTTCCCAGCTCAGTCTTCCTAATAAGACATCAGTTGGGAAACGACGTGGAAGACCGAGAATAACTTTACCAGCAGTATTTTGAAGAACTTCCAATTTAGACAAAAGAGTATTGTTGGCATTACCCCATACTACATCGCAGTAATCAAAGTGTGGAATAATTAAAGATTTGTACAACATGACAAGAGTTTTTGTTGGCAATACATTACGTACCCTTCTTATCAGACCAATACGCTTGTTGACTTTTAAGACCACTTTGTCAATATTTATACACCAGGTAAGTGATGGGTCAAACCAAACACCAAGATATTTAAATTGGTCAATTTGTTCTATTGCCTCACCTCTAATTTGAATGTTGAGCTTATCTTGGGTACGGGCAAGTTTTTGATGAGTGCCAAAAAGCATGGATTTTGTTTTTTTGACGTTGAGAGTGAGATAGTTGATTTCAAGCCACTGGGCAACATAAGAAAATTTAGAATTCAAGATTCTGTTAAGTGTATCAACTGTCTTTCCCCTGACGAAAATAGCAGTATCATCTGCATATAAATCTACTCTACAATCAACACTCTTTAGGATGGTTGGCAAGTCATTGATATATAGGGTAAAAAGGAGGGGGCCAAGGATGGAGCCCTGGGGACCCCAAACTTGACAGGGGCCTTACTAGATAAGTGATTATTAACTCTGGTGACTTGAAACCGGTCAGATAAATAGGATGAGAACCATCCAAGTTCCAAACCAAGCACTCCGACACTTGCAAGCTTGTTAATAAGCACTTCATGGTTGACCGTGATCGAAGGCTTTTTTCAGGTCGAGGAAAACAGCACCAGTTAAATAGCCTTTACTCATATTATCTAGGAGGTAGTCGCAGACATCGACGAGACAAGTTTGTGTTGAGTGCTTAGGTCTGAAACCAGATTGGTTAGGAGACAGGATTTGATAATAATCAATATATTGATACAACTGATTATGAACAATTTTTTCGAAAACTTTCATACAAGCTGGGATGACCGATATAGGCCTGTAGTTACTTGTGTCCATTGGATCACCTTCCTTAAAGATAGGTGAGACACGACTTAGCTTCCATGCCGATGGAACTATGCCAGAGGAGAGACTCAAATTCATTATATAGGCCAACGGCTGAGCCAGGTGATCGTGACCAATCTTGAGGAGCTTAGGGCTGATGTTGTCGAGCCCTGTGGCCTTACTACCATCAAGATTACTTAGAATGTTAGAAACTTCCTTGGCGTAGATTTCACAGAACCCAAACCGGTCTCTATTTGGCATTTTGGTTCCATCAGCAAGGTTGGCCTGGTTCGTTGTCACTGGAATGGCATCAGCAAGCTTTTTACCTATGTTTGAAAAGAAAGTATTGAATTCATTAGCAATGGCATCACCATCATTAATTACATCATCATCAACTTTGACACTGTGAATGGGGGTTTGTTGACTACCAGGAATAATAGTTTTAATTGTTTTCCATAATTTACGAGAGTCGGTGCCAGCATCTTTAATTGAGGACTCAAAATATTCCCTCTTCAGTTTCTTTGCCATGTTGTTCAGATTGTTTCTAGCTGCCTTAAAAACCTCCCAGTCTTTTGCCAATTGGGATTTTTGGGCTGTAGATTTAAAGTGACGAACATCTTTTCTAAGGGACAGGTACTCATCATCAAACCAGGGTGGAGGTTGGTTCGGAATTTTCATATTTTTGAATGGAGCATGTTTGTCACAGATGGGAGCAAAAAGACCTTCAAAAATACTCCAGGCAGTATCGGGGTTATCAGATACCTCAATGGTGTCCCATGGCACTTTTGAAAGATCATCAAGGAAATTGTTAGTATCAAACTTGCGATATGACCTGGCAGTGATATTACGAGCCAGACCCCTAGCACATTTTGCAGCCTTACTCACAGCATAAACCAAGGAGTGGTCACTGAAAGAGAAAATAGTAGCACCATGATTAGCAAACAATTCAGGTCGGGAAGTCCAAACATGATCAATACAGGTTTTGGAAAATTGAGTTATTCTGGTAGGTACCTTTATGATTTTAAGGACTTATTTTATGAACCAAATTAACCCTATTCCATTCACACTATTAAAATACAATGGCTGTGTAACAAGCTTTTAGAGAAGGGATGCACTGCTATAGCTTGATCAGCTCATAATCGACGGGATTGTTAAGCTTTTAACACTACACCAAAGAGTATAAACCCAGAGTGATATAGTTGACCTGTCTGGTCTATATTATAAGTAGACAAAGTATATAGACTTGAATTAATAATTTGTGATACTTCTGGCGAGATGTAACATTACAATTCTCGAAATAAAATACATTGATATTAATCTGTGATATTACAAGGCCCACCAATTTCGAGCTTATCAAACTATAAAAGTCATTGGAAAGAGTGAAGACTAATCCTTAAAATCAAAGTGTATATTTTTATACTAATAATTATGATTTCATATCATTTTAATTTATATGCAATAATTTGTATTATCACACTTAAATATTTCTAATGCTAGGCTAACAAATGCAAGGAATTTTACTACATTTTATGAATTTCATGTGCAAAATTTGACCTTAAATGCTGCCAAAAATGGATTATGTTATGGACAGTGTCAGCCTTTTTTCATGTTTTAAAAGCACATAAATTGATATGAAATGTTGACATGTAGTGTAGCTGTTTTAACTCCCTGAGCACTACCTGCCGATCTAACATTGCCTCTGATTGGTCAATTACGTGATATCTTCCCTTTAATCACCAATCAGAAGGGAGCTTTGCAAATAATTCAGCCCAATTGTTTGCGTAGTGAAATTATTCTAACAATGTTGCTGATTGGTCCAATTGATAATGAACACTTCTTTTTGGCCAATCGGCAGGTAGTTCTCATGGGGTTAAAAGATGTCATCTGTTGTACTTCAAGAGTAGATTTTATGGGGAAACTCAGAGGCATATCATCTCAGTCCATCTTCTATAGCTATTATACTCATGCTTCCTATATGGCTTTATGGTCATGCCTGGACTCAGTGGCTCCATATGATTTTAAACATGGGGCACAGTGTCATCGCCCCGATATCTTCATGGCAGAAAATGCCATGGTAGGTTGAATCCACAGCCACGCATGGCCATTGTGATCCGTTTAATAAACTATCTGTTTAATAGTTTTTAAACGCATAATAGGCTGAAGGACATCCGACTAAGGCTATATAATGACATTAGCCTGTGACTGACCTCTGTACGGTCAGCGAGCATACATACGCCATGGTCACTGCTTTTAGACTGCCTCTATGATAGTCTCCTACACAGCCAGTCTGACACTCGTCGATCCTGTATGTTCGTGATAGCCACATACAGTCTGGCCCGAGACTACCTCCACGAGGGTCTATGCTGCGCTTATATTTAAAATCTGAATTTTGGTCACTTTTTCAGCTCAAGACGCACGCTAGTTTCTCAAGACGCTAGCTAACGACGATAATATCCGTTGAACATATATGTTTAAGTGCAAGGAACCAGATCTGGTTTCTTTATATGAAATCATTTACGGGAGATATTCATCATTTTCTACACCGGTATCCAAATATTTATCGTCTGAATATCAATCGTGCATAGCATTTATGTGTATCGATCCCGTGTATTCATTTCAGTGTCTCTGGTTGTATAATGTAATTATTAACCGGGTGATGTTGGTGTGTGGGGGAGCTGACAAAATGAAATTATGTTGATGAGCTTTTCTGAGGGGTGCCTGGGGTTTCCCCCTCTGAGTTTGAAAAGTTGGCAAATATAGGTCAAAAATAATTTTCTGGTATCTTATCTTTACTGGAATTATTAGGGCTGAAGGGTATCTGAGCCACACCCAAATCCTTGGGGGCTGTGCCCTCACTAGCCCCTCCCTTGTTCTGGAGCCTATGCGACTTATTGCAAGTCCTCTATCTTAAATTATATTTTCACAACATTAAAGCATTATAAATAATTGAATACCTGAGTGGAAGAAGGGCCCAACTCCATCAAAACTGTTTTTGAGATATTAAGAAAAAAATTAATATTTGGAAAAGTTTTATAGACAGAATGTTTTCATCTTCAGGGGACCTTTAATACATGAACATATAATATTACATACATTCGAAATCATATATGACGTTTCCATGGCAACAGTACAGGTCTTAATACGAGCTGGAGTTGGGCCCTTCTTCCACTAATATACTGCAAGTGCCAGCTCCGTAAGCAGATGTGTTATAAATAGCTACAGAAATTAGGTAATTATCCATTAATTGCACAAGTAGAAGCATGTAATATGTTAGCAAGAAAGTTTATTGTAGTGAAAAGCAGATTTCATGGATGTACAAAATATTCCTCTTTAATCCAATATTTGTGGAAAAGGGCCCAACTCCATGGAGTTGGGCCTTTCTTCCATGAAAACCATGATTAAGTGTATGTGGAAGACTATTTAGAGAGTGAATTTTGGCTCATCTTTCACACACAAGGAAGAACAGGCTGCTGGCAATAAAATGCTGGGTCTAACTCATTTTTGTAAAAAAATTGGAGTTGGGCCCTTCTTCCACTCAGGTATTCAATTTATTGATATCAATTAGCCTTTTGAAGTATGGCGTACACAAAAGGAGGGCAGTCTTCAATGGTGGCACCAGGGGGGCATGGGGGAACTCTTGCACCCCCTGTTTCCCCCAGTAAAACCCAAAATTACAAAAATGTCCACTTTTTGTGGCAATTTTGAGCAAAATTTGTTGCCCCACCTGAAATTCACTTTGCCCCCTCAATGCCCCCCGCCACTGCCAGTCTTCAATCTGGGTAAAACAGGCAAATTCAAAAGACTTTACCCACTTTGTGCAGTGCCATCCTGTTGTGTCCGCCATATCTCGAAAAAGCTAATTCTTTATAAGGTCAGTCAGTTCTTACAGGGTCAGGTCTTTTGGGATGTACAGCATTATTATATAAAATGCAGCTGCAGTGTATGTGTATAATTTCAAGAAATAAACTTGTGTAACATTAACATGATCATTTGGTGGGTGGTGTAGTTATTTCTGCTGGTCATTGTGGGGTGGGGGAGGGGGAGGAATAGTAAAGTGACATGCATGTGTGGCTGCAACTTTCAACATCCATGGGGATCTTTGGGGGGACATATGAAAAGCCAGCGGTCTCTCCGAGGGAAATGGTTAAAATTGTGGAAAATTTTGAAGAAAGAGACTAAGGTCCAGTTTTAAAAGTGACAAACTGGCCTATTCAAAACTTTACTTCTTGAGGTCACATTAGATTCAATGTGGTGTCATAATGTACCGGATTAGATTATTTTTTTTAATTACCCCAATATGGTTCAGTTTTGAAATTGTGATTATTTTTCCAAGTGTAAGGATACTTTTTTGGCGCAGTATACTTTCCAACTGTATGAATGGACAAACAAATAAAGAGATAACTTGCAAAACTATTGAAATTTTAGAATTATAGCTTTTATTTTGCAATTGCTAAAAACATTATATTTACATCAAACTACACACAGATGTTTTTGGATAGATCTATTGTACAAACGGCTATTTCAGTTGAAATCCATACACCCCCCTATGGAAGACATGAGCTTAATCTCTTCCACACAAGGGTGTAGATATTGAATGGAGACCATGTCTTCCATAGGGGGTATATGGATTCTAACTAGAAGAGCCCAATCGGGCATAAATTTCCATAAAACCACAACTGGCTATATCCACTTCAGATCGGGCTTCTAATTTTGATCCATCATTTAACATATTATTTTTATTTTATTTATTTGTAAAAACGTAAACAGGTCCTATTTTGTTTGTTTTTTCCAAAACTATCTCGCCCAGATAGTAGTTGTTAGCTGAAGTTTGATTTAGGGTATGGCCAGGTTTTGGTTCTATACTTGCAGAACTGTAACAACCTCTTACACTGTAAGCCAGAGTGAATCAAATCATTGGGCTATTCCAGTTGAAATCCATACACCCCCTGTGGAAGACATGACATTAATCTACCACACAGGGAGTGTGAATTTCAAATGGGTTAACCTGAATGGGTGCTTCCATTTGAAATCTACACCCCTGTGTGGGAGATTAAGGTCATGTCTTCCATAGGGGGTGTATGGATTTCAACTGAATAGCCTATTACAGAATACTGTAAAAGTGGAATTTTTTGTGCATTTTTTTTGCTTTTCCTTTTTTAACTGTTTCAGTTGCATGGACCACATGCTTTCATACTTTCTCTGTTTTTCTACCTCCCCCTCTTTTCAGTATGCATATTACACTTTAATATTTGAGACCTTCATTGTCTTGTGTTTTATCCAGCAATTTTTGGCTTATTTTTCACTTTTCTTGATACATGTATTGTGTAGGTCTATAAACATTATTTGTTCTTTATTTAATATGCATTACTTTTCTCATAATATTAAAGTTTGAGTGACATTTGTCCACTTATCCTATCTATTCATTCTCTACTACCTCTATTGATTGCGTAACCCCACTTGACATTTACTTCCTGTCAATTAGGACAATACTCTATTGTCCCGTGGTGGTGCTTATTTACATATTGTTTGCCATTCTAACTTTGTAGTGAATTTGCTCTCAATGAGAGAAGACACAACTTATTTTGCTCTGAGTTTGCTGTCTTATTTTGCTACTTATTTCAATTTGAACTTGCCTTCAATTTTTGACTTGAATTTGTTTTTAAACTACAGCATGTAGTTCTTGTTGTTTGGTTTATATTTTGTTGTCTGTCCCTGAAGAAGAGCAGTTTATCTGCTCGAAGCGTCGGTTGTTTTTTGTCTGTTAAGTGTTTCACTGCTATGTACACAGTGATTTTCATCACTTCCAGTGTACTGTTTTCCTGACACTTTTGTGGGCTCTGGAATTGGCAATTTTTTTTTTTCGAACTTTGCCTGTTTTGTGCCTACTCTGGATGTTTGGTTTAGCGTGTCTGTTTATATGCACAGTGATTTTCATCACTTGATTTTCATCACTTGTTCTAGTGCAGTTTTATATTACCATTGATCCTTGTTGTTTTTGCAGGTTCAGCACTTACTTCTGTGGGCCTTGGAACTGGTAATTTTTGGCTATCGAACTTTGCCTACTTCTTCTGCCTACGTCTGATGTTTTTGTCCCCCTGCATACTGTCTAGTCTGTATTTACTTGTTTCCCCACATCAAGTTGGTGTACCTTGCTTTTTTTCTTTCCTGTTGTTATTATTCAAGGTATCCTCTTGTATCATTTATTGATCCTTGATGTGTTTTGTGTCCTCGTCCGTTGGATTCACCATTACCCACTTTTTTTGTTTCAGTTGTATTTAAATTTGTGATTCAAATCTTCCTTAAAACTGACCTATACATGTATTCACATGCTATTTTGCGATTGTTGCTTAATGGAACGTAAAAGCATGTAAAGCATCGCAAAAATTGCCACTTGTAGAGTACAAGAAGAAGATATGGTTAAATATGCGTGAGGTAGTGGCTTACTGTGTATTTTGAATAGCATGAGAGAATACAAATTGTGAAATAAAATGTAAAATGAATTGAATACTATGGTGAGGGTTACCCAAAGGCTTGTAATGAACATTTAAAGATCTCTTATTATATATGCACAAAATAACGTAAGACATTTTAAAACAGCCATTTAGAAATTCCTTATTTGGATTACATAATGAATTCCATGCTTAAAATATTAAATCCAGCTCATAATTTTACCTTACTTTATGTGAAATGTAACAGAAATTCTTAAAATCCTGTTGGATTTGATATTTTGGTATTAAATGATTCCTAAAACACCGGGAACCTGTTAGTCATAATGGCTATTGATGCCAAATGATCTGCACATGAATACCATCAAAATCATACAACTAGGCTGCATCTAGCTACTTTGTGTTTGAGCAACAAGGATCTATCTGGCAGATACCCCCTTGTTGCACTGAAAGTATGTGCATAATATCATGCAGATAGGTCTTTGTTGCACTGTAATTTGGTTACTTTGCATTATTATAATCATGGGCAGTGAGTTTATCTTTGATATGTTTAGTGGCAGTGAATGTGTCTGATATGCTTAGTGCCACAAGGGCCTATCTGCAACCAGCATCAGTGAAACTTGCTGCACCCATCATTTGTAATCTTTAATTGTTCATCTAGGCAGTTAGAATTTGAAAGGAATATCCTGTTTCTCACCAAAACCAAAGAAGTGATAAATACATGTAAACATCTTTAATGCCAGTTTCTAAAAATGACCAAAATGCCGATAGATCTTTGTTGCACTAAGCTTTAGATCGGAGCCCAGGATACTCAAGTTTGGCATGGGTACAGATGTGGCGCTTAGAAAGTGGAAAAAAGTCAACATTTTCAGCCAAATTTAATGCAAATTGCAAACATTTTCGGCAAATTTAAATTTGTTATTGGGCTATTATCTGAACAAATTGGGAAAATTGTTGAAAAATGAACCATCCAGATACCACAATTGTACTAGAAAAAGGGGTCATCAGCCAAAAATGAGTGGGGCACATCCCTGTGTGGTCATTTGAACTAAGTCCCCCCCCCCATCTCCCCTCTGGGGCCACGATATATACTTTGACCAATGAGATGAAGCTTATGATGATGATTTGTAAATATCTGGTCATCTCATTTCATACCATTGGTCAAGAAAGTAATATAGCTCCTTACTAGGAACTTAAGCTATTGGGCTATTCCAGTTGAAATCCATACACCCCCTATGGAAGACATGACAATAATCTCCCACACAAGGAGTGTGAATTTCAAATGGAGCCACCCATTCAGGTAACTCTATTTGAAATGCATACTCCCTGTATGGGAGATTAAGGCCATGTATTCCATAGGGGGTGTATGGATTTCAACAGGCACAACCCATTCAAGGAATGTAATGAAGTATAAAATTTAGTTTCAAGGTGATATATCTCAATATTGCTTCATAAATATCTGGAAAAAATATTAAAATCTACCTACAGTATTTACACACATAGAAGAATAGTATATATCGCCATTACCATGGTTACCACAGAGTAAAATCTACACTATAATTACAATTCTTTTCTTTTTTTAAGTATATGAACTTCAGAATTCCTTTTCACTTTTTCTGCTCCCTCCCTCCCCTATGGACTATTTCATGTGAAATCCACACTATCCCTGTGGAAGATTTTGGGAGATATGTTCCATAGAGGGAGTATGAATTTTGAATGGAATTAGTACATTAGACAGCTCCATTTGAAACTCAGCCTCCCTCTGTGGGAGATTCAGGTTGAATCTTGCTCAGAAGGTGTATGCAATTCAAATGAAGCTGCCTAATGTGCTAATTCCATTTAAAATTCATACTCCCTCTATGGAACATATTTCTAAAATCTTCCTCAGGGGTAGTGTGGATTTTAAATGGCATAGCCCAACGCCCACCATTATTGTTAATATAACCTACTGGAGACTGACTTTTTAAAAGCACACATTGAAAGAAGGCAATAAATAAAACATTATTAACATATATCATTCTATACACACAAGCATACAAAACAATGGCTGGCATTCACAAAGGGGCAAACTTTAGCAACTAAAATACAAAAATATACAAAAACCTTTTTTGAATACCTGTTTTACCACATGAAACACTCACATCTGTTAGTTCTACCTAATTTGGAATACAGTTAAAATTCTTTATCCAATCAATTTTTACAGACAACAAAATACCAAATTTTTTTCTATTTCCTTACATAGTAATCTTGATCTAACCATTCCAAGTCATGGAAATCTAAAGAATCACTTTTAATTTCACTACTTTGTCTCTTTTAATAATACCATATTTCCTTCAATTAACACTCCTCCTCATTTATTATAGGGGAAGAGTAATAATAAGTTGATTGCAATTATATTCCCCCTATGTCAATGCCAGCCAAACACTATTAGGCACTAGAAACAAATTGGTTCGATCTTTGGATCGACCGTCGATGCTGCTTCGATGCTTGTTATTAATGAATTATCAACTAATTAATCGGAATTAATGCTAAATTTATATTGATCAATATCACTACAGGCCCAAATTACTATTTAATCACAATTAAAAATAGTAAATTAATTGATTTCATGAATAATAAGGATCGACCAAGCATCGATGGTCGATCGAAAGATCGAACTAATTTGTTCCTATCGCCTTAGTCACACCATTCTTTTTTTTTTTTGAATATATAAAAAATCTCTGACCATGAACACAATATTTTAACATACCAGCCTCTAGCTCTAATCTGTATATTACTTTCCTCGAGTCGGTAAAATCAAATCAAATTTTGAGATTATCTCAAAAACTATAAATTTTTGCAGGAATCTGTTATGCTAGTTGGATTCCTTGAATCATTTCCTTTCTGAAAATATACTTTTATATACTTCTCATCGTTACATTTAAAGATACAATAAAAAACAATATCAAAATTCCTGACTCAAGGAAGGTATACAGACTACACATTTTTTTCATTTGTGTACATCCATATCAAAAGCTGCGCTTGTCTCCACATTATAAAAATGCAACAAGCATTGAAAACAAAAACAAACAAACATGTGTGTCTTTTTACACAATAGCTACAAACTCATCTCAAGACACATGGTTTAGGAATGTTCTCTAAATTCCTTAAGCATGTGACATAGGGATGATTTGAAGTGACCTGCACTTGAGATGAGTCAGGTATTCAACGACTCTTCCTATACCTTTTTACAGGAGCCAAACATTGTTAATCGGCGACGAATCCACACTTTTCCAGTCACGTTACGTGAACACAAGTTGACGGAAGCGCACATATACCCGTTGCGTGTGAGCGCGTAAAATTCATCATGCCAGGAACTTGGTTTACGTACTTGTACATGTTGGAGAGTTAGCGGCTAAACATTGCCATTTTAGTTTGTAGTTTCATTGCTCAGTGATATCAACAGAGAAATCACCAACTCTTTGTAGGTCTAAGATTGAGTAGCAATGGCCAACTGACATATTCCACATGAAATAATCATGTGAATTAGACGATCTTTAGCTTGTTTTCTTTGTTGAAATTCGCATCCAGCACGTCTGCATAGTATACTTTGCTCGGGTAGCTAAAGCTACCCTCACGAAGTAAACCACGCAAAGACACATCATTGTTAAACGGTGATGAACAATGGTGTAACATGATTGAATCCCTAATTCATTCTTAGCTAGTATTATGTAGAAACTTATGAAGTGCATCCTTTTCGATATGTGTGTACACATTTGAGACACAATGCGATGCAATCAGACCACAGAAGACAAATTTGAAAATTGAGTTATATCATCAGTAACTTAAGCTGAATTTGCCATGCACCACTTTTGGAAAGCGATATGCAATCGCCGAATTTTTGCGATGCATCACTCGTCGCTTTTGAATTCATAATTAACACGGTAATAGCAATTGCAGACAGCATTTAAAATATTCTAATGCCACAAATCCATTTTAAAACATCTATTGAACATTGTCAATAATTATTGTTTTGAATTCATTCATCACTGTTTATAATCAAGCTAAATAATAGATCCAGTTGGATGTAAATGATTGGTTGGTGAATTTAAAATGGGGTTACCTGAATGGGTGACTCCATTTGAAATCTACACTCTCTGTTTAAATATTATGTACAAGAGATAAAATATAATTGTAACAAAAAAGCACCAAATCGTCATAATTCACCAACTTTAAGTACACACGATTTAGTTATAATATAAAATGCGGATGACTTTAACGTAATAATAATAATAATTATATCATCCATTTTCACCCAATAAATTTGTGTTGATTCATCTTTTGGTATGTGCATCAGATTAAGCTAATAACAAGTGAATAAATGTAATGTGATCCATCAAAAATTGTCCTTTTTAGCTCAAATTAATTGAGTATAATTGTCAACCACATGGGGACAGAGATAAATAAGTGATGCAAAAAGCCCTAAATTTTCAAGCCTCTACCCTAAATTTTATTTTGCCCCCTCCACCTAGTGCAGAGCAACTTTATCATCATTGTTGCCACACCTAACCATAATCCTAACCCCTTAATTCTATCACTAAGCCCTAAACTTATCCCCCACATCAAAACAAATGTCATTAAAAAATTTCATGTTTTTGTCTCTGCCTTAAATTTTACTTTGCCCCCCACCCTACAAACTGGTGCAGAGCAACTTTATTATCACTGCTGCCTCACCTAACCATAATATCCTACCGTAACCTCTTAATTCTACCACTAATCCTAACCCTAAACTCTTAACCCCCTGAGCACCACCTGTTGATCTAACATTACCTCTAATTGGTCAATTATATGGTATCTTCATTTTAATCACCAATCAGAATGGAGCTAATAATTCACCCCAATTTTTTTGCCTGGTGTAATTATTCTAACACTGTTGCTCATTGGTCCAATTGACAATGAAAACTTCTTTTTGGCCAATTGGCAGGTATAGTTCTCATGGGGTTAATCCTAATCCTAACCTTTAACTCCTTTCTTTTGGGGTGCGGTAATGATTAGCTTTAACCACTACTTAATAATAATAATGAAGCATTGTTTGCTTGTAACGTAACATGAACTGTAATCCCATGTCAATATGAGACCTGTTCTCACAAAATGAGCAGAAAGTCGCTATTGAAGAAAAGGAGATATGGTTCACTGAATGTCAGAAAACGATAGAATCAAAATAATTATTCTTTGAAATACTGACTTTGAAGACGAATCGAGGGAGTAACATTACAAGTTGTATCACACTCTGTAGCTTACGATCCAGAGATTATGAATCCAGACATAACTTGAAAATAAAGATTTGTAACTTCCCTCTCATTTTGTGGGAACATGTCCAATGGCGTAGCCGGGGAGGGGCAGCTCCCCTCCTGTGAGAAGTCTTGCCCCCTCCCCTGTGAGATCCTGGCCACCCTGATATGTAAGATTTTTAGCCCTTTTTTGTACTTCTTAGCCCATTTTTGTCAAAGTTTCCCCCTTAAAAGTTGTATTTCCCACCTTGTCTCCCCCTCTGAAAAAGTACTGGCTACACAACTGAACAAGTCTCACATAGTATTCAGCATAATTTAGTTTGTTACTGGGCAAGATGGTTAAATAGACAAATAAACATTTACATCCTTCAAACAAATTGAGCTCAATCACATAGGACTGAATTTGTATACCATAACTTAATCAATATTAACATATTACGAAATACTTTTTTGCTGCACAACAAACTTGTAAATTTCCTAGTACACTCAAAATTCAAATTATATAATCTTTTTACATCACGTTACAGATCTATAATACATGGTAACACTAGATCAGTTTATTAAAAAAATGTTATAATGCACTACATCAAATACATAAGCCTTCAGCACACTTTACTGGAAACAGCCGATTAGTGTCTAAACACACTTCATAACGTTATGTATCATTAAGGGTTCCAGAACCCTAATCATGCTACATTCAGAATTATTACCATCACAGCCAGGATCAGCTCCCCAACTTAATTTCATTTTGGTAAACTGGGAAAAGCAACAGCATGTATGGGGTCATGTCATTATTTCAAATTGAAGGACTGTTAGTCAGAAGAATCGTTATTCCCAAGGTTCATTCTTCCGAGGTGTCATTACTCCAAATTAAAAATAACAAACCTTGTTGTAAAATTGAAGTGATGACCATTCAGGATAATGAACCTTGCTGTAATGGGCTATTCCATTTAAAATATCTTCCACAGACGGAGTATGAATTTCAAATGGAATGAACACATTAGGTGGTTCCATCTGAATTTCATACACCCTCTGAAAAAGATTCAACCTGAATCTTCCACTGAGGGAGAGTGAGTTTCAAATGAAGCTGCTCATGAAATGAAGTGTTCATTCTGTTTTAAAATTCATACTCCCCCTGTGGAAGGTATTTCCAAAATCTTCCACAGGGGTTTGGATTTTAAATGGAATATCCCAATTCGTAGATGAGACGTTTACTCACGGCTCAGGGTATGCAGACAATCATCAGCAATTTCAATGCAGAATAACAAGACTTCGGAATAACGACCCATTGGAATAACTAGCCCTTCGGAATTTCGAAAATTACCAGAAATTTTGAGTAATGAGCCTTCAAAATAATGACCCTTTGGAATCACAAACCATAACCTGTAACCGTATGCTCTTTGTTCAGGAGGAGAATCTAGAACATTCTAAATATTTAAAGGCCCATTCAGCGATTTGCTCATACGGACGACGGTAAAAATCATAAAAATTCAGATTTTGGTACTTTTGTCATTGTCATAGATGTGCTAACATAGCTTGTGAGTGGTTCAACCTAAGGCCATCTATTTAAGCCAAAATAAAACATTTTACACAAATCTGTAATTTAGATACTGACAGTATCTAAATTAGCTACATGTATTTGAATGGCGCTTCAACTTCGTTAGTACTGCTGTTTTCTTCGTTTTTTGCCAAATTTTTCATTTCAAAAATACCAAATGACAATTTGAATGACTTATCCTTCCCTTTTAAGCAATTTATAAACATTTTTTTACACTTGCGCTGGGATCACTGAATGGGTCTTTAAGTATAATTTAATTATTGAGAGTATAAAATTTGCTCAATATTCTATGTTGATTGACCCTGGATTGATCTTGGAAGATGAAATAATTTGTCTTTCAAATCCACATGTGTTCCCCCTGGTTTAAACACCAATACTACATGCATTGAAATCTTTGTAAATTAAGGTATTCATTACCCCCCCCTTCAAATAATGTATTCTCCCACTGCCAACACCCATACATCAAGCATGTAATCATCCCAGGGGGCCATTAAAGTTTCATAGTGTACACATGCGTGACCAGAAAAAAACGCAAATTAAGGGTCCTTTCAGAGAATGAACATGAATCGTGTGATCTGAATCCAATTTAGGGGGTCAAAAACACCTGTTTTCAAGGAAAAGGGTTGTTTTTAAACTAGTTGGTGCATTTAGGGTCATTTTTGGATCCCACTATTTCACAAAGCATGTTTCCCTGGCATGTCTTGCATCAGAAACATCACCTAAGCATAAATATTAGAAAATTGTAAACAAAAATATGTCCTATAAGGGTTTATTTTATCAAAAACCTGTAAGGGTGGTACCTTTCAGATAAAATCCTGCTTAGGGGTATATCTTTCAGGTACAATCCTGTTTAGGGGTAAAATTTGTTGCAAAATAGCGCTAAATTCCTGTTTCAGGGTGTATTTTGCTCAAAAGGACAAAATCCTGTTTACAGGGTTCAATTTAACTTGTGTCGTGGAGCAAAATGCTCCCCATTTTGGACAACATGCTACACAAATTTCAGCTTGTATACACCTATCCGACTTCGCCATTACTGCGGTGTCCCCGATGTAAACTGCGGTGTCCCGAGGTCGGGGGTTCCATCCATTATTTATTGTGTGCTATACAAAATTGTACCCGGAATTGTACACAACAGTGATATTCAATACACAATCATGAGTATTGAATTACTAATTAAATCTCCGCTCTGGTACATCTGTGTTGCCGTCAATAGAGGGCCAAATACAGTAAACGCTTCTCGGATTGGTGTATAGCAATTTTTTACAATGTAAACATATGCTAATATTATAAGAACATCGCCTAAATAAGGTTCAAGTAAATTAAACCCTGCCTGTTTAGGGTATGTTTTGAAAATCTCCGGTCACGCATGTGTACACTATGAAATTCGAGTGGTCCCCGGGATAACCGTCCTGGTCATCTGACGGGGCAATGGGTTATTCCATTTGAAATCTGTCATATACCTGTGAAAAATTTAATCCCTTGGATACTACTGGCCATCTAACAGCATTTCTGATTGGTTGATAACTTCAAATGCTCATTTCAATTGCCAATTACGACTAGGCTTTAAACTATTTATGGTCAAACTTGCATTTGCAGATGATTTTATTAATATCCTCCTGATTGGTTCAAAATTGGACACAATATTCATTTTGGCCAATTGGCAGGTAGTTCTCACAGGGTTAAGAAAAAGTCTTCACTAGAGGGAGTAATGTTTTTGAAATTGCTTTTGAAACCTGTACTCCCCCTGAATATGGCTTTACCTATTATGTTCCACAACTGGAGTGAGTATTTCAAATTTCCATTAGAACCCACACTCCCCTTGTGGAAGACTTGAGTAAAATCTCCCACAGAGGTAGTGTTGATTTCAAATGGCCAAATTAATATTAATCTTCATTTTTCACAACCCAATGTCACTTGAAAAGATTTCCAATAAGGCAGTTTTACCCTAAAAAAACCCAAAACAATAAAACTGTAGTGATTTACAGTGCGCTATGCACAGGCACAACCCCTAGACGTTAATCCACAAGCCTCAGCACACTTTACAGCTCTGCCACCCCATGCTCATGCATAATTCAAGGTGAAACTCTGAAACTATTTAATGCATCTATCTGGTCTCTCATGGTTGCCACTTCTGCTTGAGTCTCGGTCAGCCATATCTCCTGTTCCTCTACCCCCTGCTTCAAAATGCCTATCGCTGTCGCATACTCCCCAGCTGTGAACTTTTCCTGCGCGGCTTGAATACGAGTTCGAAATCCCTCCAACGCAGTTGTTTCGATACTGCCAAAATTTTGAATTTCATTCATGAGTTGTTGGATTTGTCGCGCAGTGGCTGATGTACGTGTGGTAGCCATAGCTGAATCGGCTGCTGCGTTGTTCACTAATGTTTCCAGCGCCTGTATTCCGGCTGTATAAGAATCGCAGATTACGCCGGCGGGATGGACGACAGAGTTATTAGTAGCCATGACAGCGTCAATGGTAGTGGCCATGTCATTGAGACTGCTGCCTGTACTGGCTTCATTCAGACGGTTAGCACGCTCATTGATTGGTTCCAAATTCTGCAGACAAAATGAGGCATAAGATTAGAATCTGAAAGCTGTACATAATAATAATAATAATAATAATAAATTTTGGATTTATAAAGCGCCTTTCTCCAGATCTTAGAGGACTCAAAGCGCTGTACTCATATTCAGTGGCGGAGCCAAGGGGGTGAAAAGGGGGACAGTGAGAAGTCTCCCCCCCCCCCACCATCAGTGGGATGCTAGTCACCCTGATATTAAAGATTTTATGCCCTTTTTTATTGTACTTTTTAGCCCACTTTGACCATTTTTGTCAAAATCCCCCCTTGAAAGTTCCCTGGCCCCCTTCACACCCTTTTCCCCTCAATGCTCACAATATAAGGACATAAAACCAAAACCTATTCCAAGGTAACAACAATTCTCAAATTTGATTTTAGCTTAAAAATAACTATAGTTTGTTTAATGTAGGTGGCTTGAAAAATAAGCTGTGATTTTTTATTATCATATATTTGGAAATTGCTCCCTTTACTTTTTGAAAGTGTACACAGCTTAAAGGCCCATTCAGGGATTTGCTCATCAGGACGATCGTTAAAATCATCAAAATTCAGATTTTGGTACCTTTGTTATTACATAGATGTGCTAAAATAGCCTGCAAATGGTTCAGCCGAAAGCCATGAGAAAAAATAAGACATTTTACACGAATCTGTAATTTAGATACTGACAGTATCTAAATTAGCTACATGTATTTCAATAGGCTTCAACTTCATCAGTACTGCTGTTTTCTTCATTTTTTGCCAAATTTGGCATTTCAAAAATACCAAATGACAATTTGAATGACTTTATCCTTCACTTTAAAACAATTTATAAACAATTTTAATATTTTTACTCTTGCGCTGGGATCACTGAATGGGTCTTTAATTCAATTGTTTCAGTAATTTTTAAATATTAAAACAACAGACCGGTAATCTGATTGGCCGATTACGCACAGAAAGAAACTAGCAAAAGGGAACACAAAGTCTCATGTATGTCGCTCATTAACAGGGCACTAATGTCTATCACATCAAGCGAGTGCCATTCTTTTCTGAAAGCCAGTGTAGGTGTCTGACTGTATTCACTATAACAACAGACACATATTTGAATAAAACCTACCATTTTTTCATCTTCTGCTGTATTGAACGCCTCCTCTGCCAAGGCTAATCCTTCAGCAGCATCGCTGGCTGCTGTACTCAGTTGGTTGCGTATTATTGCTGTTTGTGCAATTATGGTGTTACTGGACTGGACGATTGCCTGGGCTCCATTCAACACGTTGGTGGCTGAATTCTTTGCCGCTGACAATGGGAAAGAGAACAAACTTATGCATTAGGGGGCTGGCATTTTCTTCGGATGGGGGGTCCCAAATTTACAAAAAGTCAGCGTCAACAAAATTGCAACCCCCTATTTCGGCAACAAAAGTTTTATGACCCCTCTCACCACCGATACACCTTACCTCCTAAACAGGCTAAAATTGTATTGAAGTCAGTCTTTTGGAATAAAATAAACATATTATCTGTGGTCATCTTGTTACTCCCTACATTTTGGTAATCAACAATTTTATGACCCCCCTATTTTTCTTTCCAAAAATTTATGACCCCCCAGTATATTTGGGACCCACTCCTTCCGAAGAAAATGCCAGCCCCCTTAGTGGCATTGTAACCATTATCTGATCTATCTAGTTATACTTTTCCCACCTGCTACTAGAACTAACACTCTGCTATTCCATTTAAAATCCACACTACCCCTGTGGATGATTTAAGATATATCCGGGACAAGAGGAGTATGAATTTCAAATGGAATTAGCACATTAATCAACTGTATTTGAAATTCAAATGAAGCTGCCAAATGTGTCGATCCATTCGGGGTTAGACAGACATGGCAATTTAAAACTTAACATGGACAAAGCAATAATTGTGAGTGCAACAGCTGAATTTAAAAAGCAAATTTCCTCGCTTAAAAGCGGAGAATTCACACCCTGAGAAAAAAATTTAAAAATTGGAATCCTACTAAAATCAGAGCTCTCACAGGCCTGAAAAAAACCCATTGGGCAGGAAAAACCTCCAATTGTTATTGGGCCCTGATCATGTTTAAAGTAAAACCTCCTATGTACATCTTGGCAGTTTTGTTTTAAACATGTTCAAGGGCCATAAGTATATAGGGTTTTCCTGCTCAACGACAAATGCATTGACGAAAAAGATAACAGACCGCGTCCAAGCAGATAAAAGTCTCAGCATCACCCGATAATGAGGGCCGATTGTTCCATGAAATGGTAGTCTGTGGACAAATGTGTCATTGGCCCCTGAATATGTTTAAAGCAATACCTCCTATGTAACATATTGGCAGTTTTATTTTATACATGTTCAATGGCCACATATTCACCTGTTACTTGTGCATTGAAATTGCTGATCGTCGTCTGCATCTCCTGAGCCGCAGTAAACGTCTCATCCACCAACGTCTGTGAGCTTAGTGCCTTCTCATTTGCTTGTGTAACTCTATCATACAAAGCATTGATGGTATCTATGGTACTGTTGGCATCTGCTTCTAAGGTATCTGTGGCTATAGACGCTGTGTTGACTGCATCTATGATGGATTGGCTAGCTGCAAGTTGGTTATTAGCCTAGAAATAGACAAAGAGGTACATCAATAAAGTGTTGCATTTGCATAGTCCAGTTTTATCTAGGAGGATTGCGGGGTGAGTCTTCCCACTGGACAATACCCCAACCTGGCCCTCTCCTCCGAATGTTATCCATACCATTTTTCACCTTTATGTGTCAAAGCGTTGAGGCAACCACACATTTTTAATCATGTGTGTACATGTACATCAGCGCTTTGAGCAATCACTAGCAATTTATAGGTGTGCCCAATGAAATGTGCACTGGCGTCACTGCCATATCAAGGTGGAAAATGGTATAGGAGAGGTAAAACTATTAGTTTGGGCTATTCTCGTTGAAATCCATCCACCCCCTATGAAAGACATGACCTTCATCTTCAATACAGGGGATATAAACTTCAAATGGAGTCACCCATTCAGGTAACCCCGTTTGAAATGCACACCCCCTGTGTGGGAGATTAAGGTCACGTTTTCCACAGGTGGTGTATGGATTTCAACTGGAATACCCCATTACAAAATGATTCCTGAAAAAAAACCCAATACTTTTTGGCATAGATATATCTACAACATAGAGTGGACGAGTATAATACTGGGCCGATGATCCCTCCCCCTCATCAATGTTGTGGGCACACATATCCCCTCCAGGTTTTAAAAGAAGTCTCCGGCATTCATAATGCCTTATATGTTAGAAAAATAATTATCAAGCACGAATCACATGGTTTTATTAAAACAAACTCATATTGACAGTAAAAATGAATAAAAACAGCCGACTCTCAACATGCGATATTCAACATTCCCACACCGAAATTGTCTAGTGCAATGACATAATGGTTATCTGTGCTCAATTGTCGTCAGCCTTCATTGTATCACTGGGACGTCATTGCACCAGACAATTTCAATGCCCGGGAATTTGGAATATCGAGTGTTGAGAGCCCAGTTGTTTTTATTCATTTTAATGGCCAATATGAGTTTGTTTAAAATAAAATCACATGATTCGTAATTGATAATTATATTTCTAACATTTAAGGCAAAATATTGTGATTGCCGGAGAGTTCCTTTAACCGCCTGGACACTACTGGTCATCTAACAGAATTTTTGATTGGTTGATAACTTGAAATGCTTATTTGAATTGCCAATTATGACTAGGCTTTAAACTATTTATGGTCAAACTTGTATTTGCAGATGATTTTATTAATACCCTCCTTGATTGGTTCAAAATTGGACACAATATTCATTTTGGCAAATCAGCAGGTTCTTCTCATGGGGTTAAACATATAATATAACTTACACTTTGCTCAATTTGTAGTGCTTGTTGTACTTTCCCCATGGCATCTGTAACTACTGGACTAGTAGCCGGCAAACCCGTATTGATTCCATTCACCTCATTGACTTTACGCTGGCTCTCGGTCAATGCATCCCGAGATATTTGTTGCGTTTCCTCTACAACCGTTGCTAGAGTTTCCAGAGACTGGTCGATGCTGTTGGAACGTACGAAGAGGGCAGCCGTTCTGCCGGTAGTGTTGTCGTGGATTGCATTTGCGTCTTGTGCCAGCTGTTATGACGATAAAGAATTAAAATATTGATGAATGATTGAGAATAATGGAGCTATACATGGCGGCGTGGGCCACATATTGAGAACACATATCTATGGTCAAAACTATTTTTGTTTGGCCTCGGTGCAGATATGTTGAGAATTATGCTATTCCAGTTGAAATCCATACACACCTTATGGAAGACATGACCCTAATCTTCTACACAGGAGGCGCAGATTTCAAACAGCTTTCACATTCAGCTATAAACCCCATCTGAAATTCACATTGTGTGGGAGATTAAGGTCATGTGTTCCATAGGGGTGTATGGATTTCAACTCACAGTTTATTATTATTTGATTACAGGCCTTTGCAGATTAACGCTGGGAATGGGAGTACATTATTTTAGTCCATATGGGTGACAATTCAATATGGCAGATGTGCATGTAAATTGGTTAACTCTGTTGTAATGGGAAGTTATTTTCTTGGGTTTTTGTTTTGTGATTATTGTCCGTAATCACTCCGCTTACCTGAACAGCACCCTCTGCAGTCCTAACCATAACGTCAGCAGTAATTTCCATGATAGAAGCTGTTGATTGTAGATTGCCCACCACTAATGTCATCTGTGCAGTAAGGGTGGTAAAGTCATTCTCAACCTGTTGTAATTCACTACTCAGACTACTCAAAATCAGTTGATTTGCTTGAATTTCACCTAAAAACATGAAAATACAACAAATTATGACAAGTTTAGCTTTTGATTAATTAACACATGTTAGTATCCAAATGCATACTTATTAAGCATCTTTTAGTCTGAAAAAAGAAAAACCTAACCAAAATGGCACACATACATACCCACTCTTGTATACTCCTTAAGTGTGGAGTTTCAAACCATGGAGTTTCACACACACACCCCACCCCCCTTCTAATCATGGAGTTTTTCACACGCACGCCCCTACACGATCAACAATTACTGAGGAGGTGTGTTTATCACAAACTAGGGTGTTATACACTATCTCCAACCGTGGGGCTCCACAGCTGTGGCAAGGATTCACAGTTGTTATTAGACGTTCGCCTTTTGTATCTCTTTCCTTGTTGGAAAGGTATAACGTTGTGAAAAAAGGAACATGTACGACCATCCGGGACCTACTCTGCCATGTTTGGCCGAGTAACAGTAGATGAACACGGTCTTTTGTGCCTATGTAAATTATCCTCTGACAGGTATTGTGTTGAGAAATGACCCCACGACTTTCACGTGCTTAGAATTGTACCATTGACATTTATCAAATGTTGACGTTCGGACAACGATCGGATCTTTCTATATATGGAGATCATATTCGTTAGCCTGATATCTGGCCTTTAAACTTACCAATATTCTTCAGAAACTTGGTCATACATCTTTACGGCATGAAATAGACGACATTTGTGTGATATTGGCAATGTCAAAGGTTACGATAATCTGGACTATTCTACATTACGGGGAGTCCGAAAATGAACTTTGGCAGGGGCTGAAATGCATTTTTTACTAGCGCAATCTCTGTTTGTAACTAAAGCATTTGGAGTTCCAAGACAATCCAGCGTGTATTTTTTTATTCCAACTGGCGGCCGGTCGGTCGGTCATGCGTGAATTATTCTCGTTTTATACAGGTGTTTTACGTTTCATGTTAATTTACTATTCCTAATCCACTACTCCGTTATTTATTCACCCTCAAGTAAAATGGACATGACGAGCCGGGACATGAGGCGAGGACCTCGCGAGGTCAAATATAATCAGATGCGATTGCAGGCTACCCATAATGCTAAGCGTATGATGTGCTACGTATCGTATCCCACAAGCTACCACATAAAATCTCATGTAATCATGGTAATATACTGCAAAGCATTCTTGGTAGGGAAGATTGTTGCATATGGAAAAATTCAAAGCACCCTCGCCGCATCAGGTCGAGAGGTCAAATGATGTCAATGATGTAAATAACTGTAGAACCAAGCAATACCCTCCAAGTAAATGCAAGCGTTTTCACAGCAAATCAACAGGGATCGTCGAATTGAAGGTAACATAAATTGGTACAATATGATGGTCAATATAGAGGTTCATTTCTATAGGTAGGGAAAGTGCATGTGCATAAATTTGAAAACTATGTTTTTTCAAATGGAATTTTACAGCTCTTGCGGTAATGGTACACATGCCAAGTGACCCAGGAACACAATGAAAAGGTCAATTTTCATCATTTATTTGTTCCGGTGCGTTCAACCATCTCCAACAATTTTTTCAATGGAAGTTCCTCTGGCCCTAGTGGAAGTAAAAACGGATACTATGGCCAGAGTTCTAGGGCTAGTTGTTATGTGTATAATATAGTTTGAATGCAGTTCCAAATTATGCACCCCTACATCCATGCATACACAGAATGAATACCACCTTCGCAAAGTTTGTAGATACTTAAATACCATCCTAGTTTTTGATTAGCTGACTTTAATACCCCACACTGAAATCATAGTGTGCATTTATATGAGCTATTGACATAGCTGTGATAGCATCAATTGAAGAGGAACCCTAACCCGGTGGTTTTGGCTAATGGAGAGGAAAAAAGGAGAGAAATGAACAATGAAGTTGCTTGGTACCCGGGATTTGACTCCAGGACCCCTCACGTGCCAATCAGTGCATCAAATCCTGTACGTACAAGACGCGCTCATGCTCCTAGTACACAAAGCGCCGCATAGTTGTGTACAGTGTAGTTATGCAATGGTATCGGCACATACCCGGAGGATTTAGTAGGCCAGAAATCCGACAATCTCATCCATAGACAACCGTGTTAAACTTGTTAACCGCAATCGAAAGTAAGTAGTCCACTTGGGAAGCCAACAAACAGAGGGAGTACGGTGACTAAAAAGATCTGATGTGAAAATCTATCAACTGTGCACAAATTAATTAAATCAGAGTTTTAATAATAATAATAATAATAATAATGTACACTTAATAAAGCGCCAGTATCCGCCGAGAGACGCTCATGGCGCTTTACAAAAAACAATGGGCAAGTATGCACAATGGGCAAGTGGACTACGGAGAAGTCTAGGGTTTCACTGGCCCAGCCAATGAAACTGTGCGTATATGACTTGTGATTGCATGCTTCCACAGTGGTTTCACTTTATTAGATTCTGTTAGATTTGGCATGGTTTAATAGGGTAAAGCCATGATTTCTCCGTGTTACAAAATTTAAAATCTGTGTTAGAAATTGGACGATTTCCGTGATTTTCCGTTTTCCACAATAAAGCACTGAAAAGTTAACCCAAATATTTTTTTAAGTGTATTTTGTCTTATCGTTTACTGATGCAGTATGGCCAGAATTAATCGAAGGCCTAGATTTAATGCTAGAATGGTTTGTAATAATAATCACTTTTCTTTGTTTTATTTTACAAATCAACACAAAAGGTAGACATTTTGCACAGTTTTTCACTATTTTGTAGCATTTTCAAATGTTTGTGAGCAAACCCCGAATTCCGTGAATTTCCCTGTTTTTCTGTATCAAGGAGAAATCATGGCTTTAGGTTAAGGTTGATAGACTCTTGATACCTACCTCCAGTCAATGCATAGTGTGCATTTATAAGAGCCATTGATGTCGATGCGATTGCTTCTTCTGCGGCAGCTACACCCATCTGTACGGCAACTACACTAGCGTTTGCCAATGTTGCTGCTTCCTGTACAGGTCCATCTAGTACTGCAAGGAGTTGGAACATGGTAGAGTTGAGAGAAGTGATGATGCCGCTAAGATCTTGTCCTTCCTGAATCACTGTCTGGGTCTAAACAGGAAAATCAAGAAAATGGAGTAAAGAGGTTAAAGGTTATTTCACAAACTAATGCTTGGCTGGACTTTGCAGAGAGTCCTAGTTAAATGGGCTAACATTCTAGTTGAATTATATACACCCCTATGGAAGACATGATCTTAAGGCCAGTAATGGAAGACACATTTGTTCACGCCCGAATTTGAGATTTCTTGATATTTATCAACACTAAGATGTATTCTTTCACTTGAAACTGATAAAATACAACTTGCTAATATTTACTCGTATTTTTGCTTGATTTGTTTCACTCTGTTCAACTCTAAAAAGTCACATGGCTCAAGACAGCTTAGTAAATTGGCGGAAATAATGAATCAGAATTGCTTGAATGTGAAATATTTTGATTACTCATACGATGCGCTTGGCGTGATGCTTGGCGTAAATCTGTGCGTATGTCCAACGCAGTCTAGGCGCATTCGGTTTGTTGTTCACGCCAGCAAATGTGGTATAAACAAAACAAAAATTTGCAGTCAAAATGCCACTTAGATTTTTTAATTATTTTGAATTTTGGCGCACTGAAAGCAGACATTATAGATTTATTGGTGCAAAAAGATGCATATTTAGACCATGCACCAGATACAGCTTTTACAAGCGTGAAAGTCTTACCATTTTAAAATATAAGGACGTTTTGTGCATAATTGTGACATTTTTTTACTAGAACGTTGATTTCTCAGAGTTCACTTTTGACAATATTGCACAATTTTTGTGACAAGATAACTCGAAAAATATGCAAGCAAAAGGTAAACTTTTTGCACTGTCGTTTAGAGTACATCAAAGCCTAGGGAAGGTTTTCTCATTTTTTCAAAATATTTGTTTTAAACAAAAATATACACCATTCTGTGCAATTTTTAGCTTAATAGAGTGACAAAATTGCTTTTTTCACATGTTTTTTTAATATTTCGAAAAAAGAGACAAATTTCAAAAAAATTAAAAAACCTTCCCTAAGTTCATGTCTCTTCTTTATGAAAAGCTAACTGAATTTTTTTTACTCCCAACGGATTTTTTTCTAAGTTGTCACAAAAAAATGGGGGTAAAAAAAAAAAGTATAGTTTTATATACTTTTGACATACAATTCAGAAATAATGATGCTCGAAAAGGTCCATGTTCTCTCACACTGGCCTTAATCTCCCACAAAGGGAGTGTGAACTTCAAATGGAGCCACCCATTCAGGTAACCCCAATTAAAATTAAAAGTCATGCCTTCCATACAGGGTGTATAATCAAATTAAATAGCCCAATTTAGTTATTAATTGACCTCTCCTGGATAACATTCTTCATTCATATTCAAATGATATCCTTTATTTTGGCTTGCAGTGTAAGTCAATAATTGTATTGACATTTCATTTTCAGCACTAAGTTAGCATATTTTCGACAAATCAAATCATGTTTATGTTGCATAATATCCAGAATAAATTGTTATTCACCATCTTCCACAGGGGTAGTGTGGATTTTAAATGGAATGGCCCAATAAAAGGTTATCATAAATACTTTCCCAAACTTACCCTTGTCACTAAATCGGACAGCAAAGACTGTATGTTGGTGAGTCGTTCTACAAAAGGACTCGCACCCAATACCTCATTCTGTGTTAACAACATGGCAACATAGTCTGTCACATTTGTGTTGGATGCTTCCAAGCCATCATACTGGCTGTTTATACCAGCATAGCATGCATCACAGGCTGTAAATAATAAAAATGATTATCATATATAGTCTGTCAGGTTTTTGTTGGATGCATCTATTAGCCATCATACTGGCTGTTTATACCATTATAGCATGCATCACAGGCTGGAAATAATAAGAATGATTATTATATTAAACAATAATAAGGAAACTGCACTGGATGCAAGTAATTGTAAGTAGGTATACTAAAGTTTTCTACTATTATCTGTATTATGTATTCCACTTTTGTGAAAAACAATATACACAAAATGACAGAAAAACATATTTGGTGAATAAACAGATACACTGCACCATTTGCATAATGCTATATTATGGTCTTCAAAGTGTGCATGTTGGGTGTGTCTTCAATACAATTCAATACAATATAAAAACACAAAATCACACATAAGGAAAAAAAATACCCATCTGGCTAACTTTATTCAGCAGGATTTTTTTATTCCATTTTAGCAAGCTTTTTTTCCCAGTTAATTCTAAATTTTCCCTCAAAAACATGAAGAAAAATAAACAAGAAATGTGCTAAAATACATATTTTAAAACCCATGCACCCAAGAAGCTAGAGACAAATCAGCAAAACTGATTTTCAGGAAACTGAAATTTGACTCTCATCACTTCAGAACTCATGAACAAACACACTGGCTTCCCACCAAATGCATTGATTACAGCATTCTTGCACATGTATACCAGCACTTCCCGGACAAGCTCCATCTGACATCATTGATATCCTTCAAATTTGAGTTACTTACTTACTTAAAGCCTTTAAAATTTTAATTTTGTTATTCTTCATTCAAAATGTTGAAATAATATTAGTAATAATTGCTGGGAAGGGTTCCTGTAAACTCTAAGCTCAAATAACAAGGTAAAGTGAAAGAAATTCCACTGGTTATTTTGGACTTTTTTAACATGCAGTTCTATGGGAGGATATAAATTTCATGAATTTATGACTTAATGTCAAACTTTGCTCTGATGACCTACAAAGACAACAAATTTGGCACAACGGTGCTGTACAGTGATGCAGTATACAGGCATAGCAAATCAATAGTGCTGTGGCGTAATGTATATTTTCAGGAGTCCGGCATTGTAAGTTATTAATTCGTTTCTTCGAAGCATAACACATGTATGTGCAGTGTAGGCAACTGATGGAGTTAGTCTACTGATCTCAAATGTAAAAAGACAGCATTAGTTTTGAAAACTAAAAACTAGAGATAGTATTTTTACTTGGTCGACCCAAGTGATGAATACTTACGTCTGCACCCAGCAATGAAATCAAAGAAATTATTGTCACAAGTATCACATTGCATTCCACCATAGTTGCCAGTGCATTGACACTGTCCACTCAGGTTGTCACATTGAGGGTTATTGCTTGTCCCAACTGAATCACAATTACATGCTGTACACAGAAATTAGAAAACAATCTATTAAGGGATCTGGAATGAGCGTTTTGAGCGTTTAGACAGTATTTTTTGTGGGACATCAGACATATCGAATTGCATTCTGAATACGAAGAATGTCTTTCTGATATCAAATATTTTCATTTTTGAAATTCACGATATAATACAAATTTTATGACATATTATTAAAATTTTATATTTTTCACATTTTTGATATATAACAGTCAAATCTTATAAATCTAATCACATATTCTTAAAGTGTATGTAGCTAGGAAGAAAAGCCAACGATCAATTGAAAATTTTGACCTTAATGAAGATATGGATCTTTTTCCCAAAAGACCTTTTTTTTTTTTTTTTTTTGGAAAAAAATCCATATCTTCAATACGAAAGGTCAAAATTTTCAATTGATCGTCGACTTTTCATCCCACCTACATACACTTTAAGTATAAATCATCAGATTTATAAAGTTTACTTTGAGTACTGTTAAATATCAAAAATATCATTTGCCATAAAATGTGTATTACATTCCCGATTACATTGCGAATTTCAAAAAATCAAAATTATTTGATATCAGAAGGACATTCTTCGCATTCAGAATGCAATTCAATATGTCTGATGTGCTCTAATGTCCCACAAAAAATACTGTCCAAACGTTCATACCCCAGCCCTTAATTGGTTATATTGTGAGACATGAGAAATGGGCTATTACAGTTGAAATCCAAACACCCCCTATGGAAGACATTATGACCGTAAGCACCCACACAGGGAGTGTAGATTTCAAATGGGAGTCTCTCATTCAGGCAACACCATTTGAAATTTGCACTCCCTGTGTGCGATATTAATTATAGGTTATGAGCGCGTATTACTTATTGAGAGAGAAATTAGACAAAATAATGCACGCTTGCGCTGATGTTGATGCGTCTAATGCACGAGCCCGAGTCTATTTCATACTACGAGAAGAAAAAAAAAAACATGTGATTTTTACTTTTTTTATATAACAAATTATCACTTAAAATGTTGGAAAACAGCTAGAACTAAATATAAATGCATCAGCCCGCCTGAAAAATGAAACAATCCTACGCGACGCGAACACGCGCGAAACACTGCGCGTAGTACGCAGAGTGCACAATATACACAATCAATGCATGTTTCGTACTTTTCTAACAGCTTTTCTGATTGGCTGCTTTGATATAGGAGTGTATTGCATAGAGAGCATATGGATTTCAACTGGAATAGCCTAATTCAGCATAAAACAAACTGGACAGGCCAGACTAAAATGTTCCATTGATCCATATTTTACATTATGTGAACACTACCAACATGCTACAATTCTCAAATCAAATACCCACCAAATGACTAAAAGCTAATTTTGGGATCATCCCTTCCACTCATCTTACCCGGCAACGAGGCCAACATTCAGAGCTGGTGGGTATGAGGTTGGTGAAACTCGGCACCATTTATTTGGGCTAGGATACGATATGAGGGTTAGGATTAGGCAGGTATGTCCAGAGGCAGGTATGTCTAGAGGCAGGTAGGTCCAGAGGGAGGTTTGTATGGAGTTTTTGCTCCGGTTTATTTGCCAATGCATGTTATATGTTTCCATTTGTAATTTCATGTTTAATTGTGCTTGTGTGCGATGCATGATTCTTCATTCCCCTGTATTGATATATTTATAAGAATATTGATTAAATATCATTAATATGATGTTGGGCGCTAGTTTTGATGTTGTGGGCTAGTTTGTAATGTTTGAATGTTTCTCTGTTTCAGTGTATGATGCATAGGCCTCTTCCCTTGTTTATCTATACTATTAAAGAGGAACTTGCCGATAATCGATACTTTGAAGAGGAACTGATCGATTCATCGGTATCATGTCAGAGATTATAGATGACAAATAAATTAATCAATAGATAAATAAATAAGTTCTAGCATTTCCAGATGAATGGTAATTGCATAGATAAATAGATAAATTAATAAATACAAATAATTATTTGGATTTATTTGGTGGATCAACCAATGGTGGCCCGTCATTTCGTTGCCATGCTATAGGCCTACGTACATTAATACGCACACACGCATAGCAACCCAGCGAGCGAGCACGCGTCAACCTCAAGACGCAAAAATGGCAGAGACGGTCACGAAAATTGCGACAGTAAATGCTATTACCGTTAGAAGATTTTAAGCAGTTATGTCATCATATTGAGGGGGTCACCAACCATGGGGGGGCTTGATGGCGCAGTTTTTCGGCAATTTTCCTGTGGAATTTTCTACATTTTCAGATCGATCGGAGGCACATGCCTGTCCATATCACGCTACACACAACTGATTTAAAGGTATGTAAATTTGTAATTTGAAAATAAATTTTGAGTTTTGATGTGTTTGACTATAACTTGAGTAGGCCTAGAGAGGAAGAAAGACAGAGTAGGAGAAAGGGAAAGAAAAACCTAACGTAAGAGATATAGATAGAAGGAAAAAGACACAGAGAGGGAAATGAGAAAGAAGTAAAGAAATGATGTGAGCAAAAGTAAAGAGAGATAGAAGGACTGAGAACGAAGGAAAATAAGAAAGAAAGAAATGAAAGGAAAGAAAGGTTTAATGACAAGGAGCCCTGGCGAGAAATAAATAAATAAATGGTGGGAAAGGATATAGGAATGAAAGAAAGTGAGGACGGAAGGATGTGTCGAAAAGAGATCAAAGAAAACAAAGAACAAGCGAGCGAAAGAAAGAAAGAAAGAAAGGAAGGGGAAGTGACTAATGGAAAGAAAGAAGTTAAAAAGTATGGCCTACCAAAAATACGCAAAATGGATTTGTGTTTTGGTCAAATTCTAATATACAAACACGCGTTATTGGGTAAAAGCGATTCCAATTGCCATAATTACCATTTCCCCCACCCCACCACCTGAAGTTACGCCTATGTAACTCAACCTTCTTGAAACCCAATGTTGCTATAGTATAGGCCTACTTGATGAAACAGAAACAAATTTAAAAGGAAGAACGAAAGAAAGAAAGAAACGGCCACATACATGCGTGCAAAAGTGGAACAAATTCGCACGAAGACCGCATAAAAATGGGCACTTTTAGTATGGCCAAATTTGAGGTTAATCAGAAACCCACATGTACATATGTATACAGGAAAGAAAGAAAGAAAGAAAGAAAGAAAGAAAGAAAGAAAGAAAGAAAGAAAGAAAGAAAGAAAGAAAGAAAGAAAGAAAGAAAGAAAGAAAGAAAGAAAGAAAGAAAGAAAGAAAGAAAGAAAGAAAGAAAGAAAGAAAGAAAGAAAGAAAGAAAGAAAGAAAGAAAGAAAGAAAGACAGAAAGAAAGAAAGAAAGACAACGACAGAGAGACAGACAGAAAGAAAGAAAAAAAAAAAAGACAGACAGACAGACAGAAAGAAAGAAAGAAAGAAAGAGAGAGAGAGAGAGAGACAGAGAGAAAGAAAGAAAGGGAACAAGCAAGAAAATAAAAAGGCGGGCAATTCCCCTCCCCCCACTTTTGTTGGTCATTCGGGGGATTCGCGGGAATAAATTTTCCCCTTCACACTCCTAATCAGACTCCTTGCAGGGGAACTGAACAACCTCCCCCCCCTTTCAATGTGCTGCGCACGTCACTACGGGAAAGCAAGAAATGGAAAGAGATAGAGAGAGAAACTGAAAGAAAAAAGGAAAGACAAAGAAAAAATAAGTCGAAAGGGTGTTTGGTACAAAAATTACGCAAAAGATTATGCTAAAATGGAGGCAACAAATATTACCACATCACTGACCGAGTAGGCCCTAATAATTGAGCTGTTAAATCGATACCAATTGTCATGATTACCATTTTCCATCGTTTATGCTAACCGCTCCCGTTTACTAACCGCTCCCGTTTACTCACCTAGCGGGGGCCCGCGCGAAGCGCGGGTACCCGCTAGTTAGTATTAAAGTTAGATTGTAGGGTTAGCATGAGAGATTAAAGTTGGGAATATGGCTGGGTGTGGCAACAAAAGTTTCAAGTATTTCAAAGTTGGTCCAACTCATGTAATATACCGTAAATGTTCGCCTTATGGCGCTACGGGCTCCCTTGACATAACTGGAATTTTAGACACAAATTAAAAGTACCCTCCCATAAAAATCCCACCAGCAAATAAGGGCACATACCCTTAAATCTTGTTGGGATTTTTAGAGGAGGGAGCTCTCTATTTGTACACAAAATTTACCCCAAGGAAAAGCCCAGGTGCACCATTAGGCGAACGTTTATGGTATCTTTTCTTTTTCATACAAACTATGTACATACCTTCACAAGCGCCCCCAAACAAGTCGGTTCCACTGCCATAATGCCCTATCATACACTGGTCACAAATCGGCTCTTGGACATTAGCAGCACATGACTGGCACTGATCTCCCATTGTACCAAGTTGACAGTCCAGACACACTCCCGTCTCTGGATCACATGCTGTGGCTCGCCCGTTACAGTTACACGCTATACACGAATCGTATGGGTCACTTAGACCATCTGTTCTTCTGTGACCAATCTCACAAGATCCACATGACATACCTGAAGAGAATAACAAAATCAATAAAAGGTATGCATTTTAACTCAAAGCAATGAAGATTACAAAAATAAATACCAAAATAATCAGAAAAGATCCTTGTGCCTTACAAAAAGCAACTGATCACTTTCGCCCAAGATAAACCTTATAAATCATTAAGAGGTTAATGACTGGGCATCAGTTGTTTTGAGGGCATTGTGAAATATGTAAACATTGAGATATTCCGAGGTCCAAAGCACATTCTTAGTCAGTGGGAGTGGTCTAGTTTGTAGACACATAATCTGATTGGACAAGTGCATGATTTCGGGTGCTGTCTGTCAGACCGTACATGACTTCACGTCATCATGCGTGTTAATAACGCGTAATACGCTTAGCTGTCGTCTATCACACGGTAGAGGATAGTAAAAACACAAATTCCTATCGTTTATTCTCTAAATGTTTAAACATTCACAATTCTTGTAAAATACTGATGCAAAGTCACTTAACATGAAAAATAAGTCCCACTACTTTTCCATTTCCTCACATCTATAGCCCTAGCAGGGAGGAGATAAGTTTTAAGTGACCGCTTATAGGTTTGAATTTCAACCAGCCTAATCATGATGCTCCTGTGGCCGAGTGGTTAAGGCATAGGTCTTGTAGACCTGAGGACCTGGGTTCAATTCCCAGGCGGATTGCTTTTTATTATTTGTGTTGGTGAATCTAAATTATGTTTATTACAAAGTCATTAAACATCATTCATAACCATCAGTTTTGACTTAAGCACTCCTCTCCAAGTTCCCAGAAAATTTGAATATTTTCTGGAGGCCCGCTGCTACTGAAAAAAAATGGGCTTGTTTCTAGTAGTATGTGGATTTGTATGTTTCTAGTTGGATGTGTTTACTTACATAGAACAAAACTTACAATTCTTTTTTTTACTTACCCATTGTATTATCATTACATGTACAATTCTCAACAGTCGTTACATAACCAGTACTAGAGGGCGCTTCACCAACTTTTGCTGAATCCATGGCAATGCTGTAAAATGTACTTGCCGTCCCTGTACCAAAGGAAGCCTTGATTTGCAGGCTTCCGACAGCTGATAAGATTTCTGGAAGACAAACACAAAAACCAGAATTTAAAATTGCAAATCAAAATGAAGCTATATGTTTATAAACGTTAATGCTGTCATTGATGTTTTTTTTCTTGTCGACATGTCAGAAAAATTCATTGACATGTCAACAACATGTAGACATAAAAGTACGCCCAAGACTCGGTCAAGAATTTCAATTTAGTTGAACAAACAATCGCATATACCACAGTAAATGCATAATTCTAATAAGCTTAGTGAAAATGGTGATCAATATGTTGAACAACATGCAGTCACATATTTTGAAAAAAATCACACTTTAAATAGTTTTTTGAGTGTTTGTTAAACATGATTTTAGCACTATTCCGTAAGTACCATGTGTCATAAACAATGTCAATAAATGTTATAATCCAAATTTTATGTCGACATCTGCAACTTTTTCTGATGTCGACAACAGACATAATTGTATGTCGATGACAGCAAGAATGTTATCAACAATATTTTGCCCACAGGTAAGTTTCAGGTTCACATAATTTGCATGCACTTTTCATACCACCTAAAAAAAGGCCAACATTTAACAGTATATCAATATTTCTTTTTATATAACTCATACAAAGATTTGACTGGCAAACGACTATTGATTATTGATTACTTAAACTATTTTGAGCAAAAATGCCACTCCGCACAAGTGCAACAGTCCCATTTTCAATTGTACCAACGCAGACAAACGCAAATGTATAGCATCTGAGGTGATCACTTTGACACGCCAATTTTATGTGTGGATGTTGCTTTCAAATTAGACATCATTTTTAATCAAAAACGAGCTAGTAAAACCCATATATACCAATCCGAGAAACGTTTACTGTATTTGCCCCTCAATTGACGGAACCACAGATGTACCAGTGCAGGAGATTTAATTTGTTCAATCAATAAATGATTGTGTATTGAAAATCACTGTTGTGTACAATTCTGTATAGCACCCTAACAAGTAACTGATGGAACCCCCGGCCTTGGGGCACCGCAATTTTACGTCGGGACACCGCAGTAATTTCCAAGTCGGATGATTGGTGTATACTCACCAAGAAATTCAGCTGCAGTTGGATTCCTCTCCTCACCATCTATGGTCCAGTAACTCTCATACAACATCGCCTCAAATGTCATCACTTCAATGGAAGGTTCAAATGCTTCCTGACTATAGTACACCGTCATATTTGTTTGCCCACCAATCAAAACCAAATATTTTACATTTGTCCTGTCTATATTTCCCGTGTCCAGCTTCATACGGTAGGAGAGTTTTTGGCCGTATGAGCTAAGTTGAAATTTGAGGAATTTGTTTGGTGCCATGAGGTAGAGGAAGGTGCCCGCTTCGAGGCTTGGTGGATGCGAAAGGCGGACGTTGGTGGGGTTCATATTTAAAGCTGTTGGGTCTGATGTCGTCCAACCATCGGATCTAAAAGAGAGTTATTAAAAACAATTAAAACAAAAATTATATAGAAATCAAGGCTAAAAACTAACATGTTAATTGTAGGTGTACCCAAAAAAAAAAAACACATGCAAGATTTGGGTTTCATTTTAATTATATGTGTAAGCTGAGTGATTTGTGGTAAAATGAGCCTCAAATCCAAAATATTTATGGTAAAATCGGTTTTAAACTAACTTTTCTTCCATGACCAGACTACAAGTAACATGTTTATTAGGTCTTTGAATTAGTTCATTAGGAATATTAGATTTTTACATTTTAGTGATGTTGATCACCCCTACACTTGTGGTGGGTTGGTCAAAAATGCTGTTGAGTGTATTGGTCAGAGATGTTGTTGAGTTGCCCATAAAAGGATACAGTCTGATGTAATGAAACCACTTAGTGTAGTGGTGAAATGTCACTAAAATGTGAGTTAAAATCTCTGTTTGTACTAGGAATTGTCCAAATTGAATACAAATCTCACGCAGATGTTTATTAGGTGTCAAAAACAGTCTGAGTGCATTTCACTGGGCGCAGCTGTAAAATGTGAGGGTTTGCTATATATGTTGAGGGACATTGGTTAGGTATGTATGTGCATTTAAGGTTTGACACTATTTTAAAGTGTTGCGATTTGGTAGTTCACAGCATCTTGCGAATGGTAGTCAGCTTTGGCAAAAATCGCATTGCTCATTTCATAGTAAGTGTGTAGAAGAACTCAAATATCACAGATACACTTTGGTAGGTCCTGTGGTTCTTGAGTTATGTTGTAGGAGGGCTGGAACACCTGCAAACGTACATAACTCATTAACAACGATAAATCAAGCAAGGTTTGAAAGTATATGGTTTGTAGAATGAACTTTTGCAAAACATTGAAGTGTTATTTTTCAATAATATATTGATTTACAAAATGAAAATCAATATTTTTGGGCTTTGACCAACAGTACATTGACTACCCTTAAATGAGATGTGTGTGTGTGAAAAGCTACATTAACGTTACTAATCTGCATTGGAGAAAAAAACATGGAGTATAACACATGTGGCAATGGTCGAAACAGCACTCCTCTACCACCCGCACCCAGGGCACACACAGGCCATTTAGCAGGGCCAATTATGCTCCTGTGCTGTTTTGGGCTATTCAAGTTGAAATCCATACACCCTCAATGGAGGACATGACCTAAACCCTAACCATGCCCATAGTTTGTTTACTATCGGAAGGAAAAGAAGAAACAAAAACAAGGTGAGAAGATGAACAAAGAAGTCTCCGACCCTTCGCATGCCACACAGAATATCACTAGCCTCTAGCCACAGGGTTACGCTCGCCCGGCCAGCGATTCCCGTGTATATATGACTTAGGCTGATTGCATCATCGTGAAACGGGAGGAGCTGTAGGCCTTAATCTAGATTTTTAAGCTTACCTAATTTATTATGTCGTCGCATTGTATTCGTTTATGGGGATTTCCGTCATGCAATGTCAGGACTTCCTGGCCCAAATTGATGCCAAAACTGCATCGTTTATTTAATTTCCATGCGTGTATGAAGCTAAATTGTCCACGTAAACAGTCCGATCCAAGGAAAATGGGGTTCTATCGGCACAAAATACGCCAATTTTACCTCGTGGATCGGCTGACATTTCGGTCCATTTCCAGTATAAAACATGGTTCAAATTCTTAGATTTTCTATATTTATATTCCTCAGCAATTCAGGTTTCTGCTGATATGGTGCCCAATTTTGGAGGTGCAACCATTGTTCTAAAATTCCCTGCCAAATTTCAATGTTTACTTTCGGAAAAGACGCCATTATTGTCATTTTGTCGTCGTGACTTCTTCACATTCGGCGAGGGGTTTCTCAAATAACAGTGCGAATTCGTAATACTTTATTTCTCATTAAATTATTATATTCATAAGAAAGCAGCTTCTCCCCAGTTTTGGAAACTAGGCCAGTTTTATAGATTATTAAAGAATTAGTAAAATTATAGTTCGAAATAAGAGCAATTTAAAGAATTACTAATTACTAGGATTACCAGGAATTTTCAATCATAAAAACACTTAATACGTCATAACAAATTATTGCCCAATCAGCTTTCAGTACGTCATTCCTCCAATTTTTTCTAGGCCAATCAGCTCGAGGCATTCTTTGAGCAACAAAATTGTTCACTGTTCAAATTACTTTCGACCAGAGCAGACCTGTATAGAGCAAGCTCGTGAAATTATCGTCTGCACTCAAATTTTGATCTACTGTATTTTTCCAAATACAGACTTTGAGGTTAGCAATTAGCAAGTAATCCCCAAGCTCTTGTTGGGTGATTCGAGGGAGTCTTGGAACGGTATGGATGCTGCAGTCCCGCCGGTTTACGCCGGTGGGGTCTCTGGGAGAAAATACCGTTCGGGATTCCAGCTTGACTCGATATGCCCAAATCCCTTCGGGGTCATAAGCCACTCGGCAAGAGCTTCTTTTAGGAATCAGAACGACGGACATTATCTTTTTATATTAGGCCATTTTTATATCTTTTCATTATTCCAAATTAATCATATTGTAAGTATTTCCTGTGCGATAGAGTCACAGGAAATCCATTCGATAACTTTCTGAATCGAGTACAGAGTTCGCCATTTTGTCAAATGGTACCCGGTTCAAGCAATGGCTCCTTTAGCTCGTACGAATTAGGTGGGAGCCTTGCGAGGTTAATTGCTCACGGGGATCACCCAAGTCCCATGGTTACTGAATGGTTTATCATAGAAACCGAGTCCGTCGTTCTCTCCTGTCCCATTCCCAAAGTAAACAAAGAATAAAATCCCCAAAAGAAAGAAAGAACAATGAACAATTCCAAATAAATAAATAACTATCACATGAATTGCAAGTCAGTTTAATCTGAGAGTTTTATATCAACGTTTTTCCCCTTGTTTATGTGCTCGTTCGATTGAGAGAATTTGCGACTTGTTTGCATACACTTTTGGTATGTTATTTTTAGAATGTGATTCACGTGATTTGAATCAGCTGATTGAAGTTCAAAACAAGCCAAAATAATCCCGTAATGTTCAGCTGATAAGCATTGACCCACAAATATGCAATTTAAGTGATAGTTATGGAAGTTCTTATTTCTTTACAAAATAACAAGAAATAAGGTAGCGGCCTTCCCCCAAAATTCTAAAAGTCATGAATTGACCTTTTATTTATAAAATTGGGCAATAATGCATTAGTGTTATGACAAAAACTCTTCTTGTGCAGTCAGTCTCTGTAGAAATTGAAAAGGCGAATAAAAGCGTATATTTCACATATTTATTTTTCACATTATATATACGACAACCGTATTACCTAATCTCAGTTGTCAGTTACTTCGTGTTAGTGTCAGGTAATAAAAACAATAAGTGTTATAAACCAACAAAATAATGGTGTTATAAAACAATGAGGTGTTATGAACCGAAATAAGGTTCATCAAAGGTTAAAGGTTATGTAACCAGGTTAGAGGTTTCATAACGAGGTTTTAAACAGTCAAACTAATATTTAAACGAACAGTTCAATTCGAACCATTCGAAGTGCCGTGCAGATTAGATCTTCGATTCGCTCGTCCATTCGTTCGTACCTGTTCCAGAACTTGGAGATTGCTGATTAAGCCTGGACTTTCGACGGTTTGTATGATTTCTTTATTTCTACCCCCAAATTTAGGCCAGGCCCATTCAATATTTGGTTATCTTTGGCACTGGGTCCTTTATGGCCGCTCCCAAGAAACGCTACCCTGTATATAAGTTTGAGCCATCGAAATGTAGCCTTAAGATTTATTAGTTTATTTTATTCTATTTCCTGTTTAGGTCGTACTTCACTTGCCAGGCCTATTAAAGAGGTGCCAGTTGCTTTCATTACAATCGCATCATGTGGAATGCATACACGAGCAGTGGTTTCAATAGTGAGCTTTAGTGAGCTCTGGTTGGGTTAGGGTTAATCTTCCACAGAAAAGTGTGAATCTCAAATGGGGTAACCTGAATAAGAGACTCCATTAGAAATTCACACTCCCTGTGTAGAAGATCAAGTTCAGGTCTTCCATAGGGGGAGTATGGATTTCAACTGGAAGCAGCCTAGCTAGGCAAACTGTACTAACCTTCCCTTCGTAAAATCAGTTTTCACTTCACTCGCAATATATCCTGTAGCTGAAGAACACACAGAAGCATGACTGAAGCAGAAGCATGGCTGGCATCCATCGGTATTATTGACCTCCATATTGAAGAACCCATCTTTGCACAGGTCGCATTTGGCACCTTGGACGTTACTTTTACACGTACATGTGCCTACCGTTGGGTGACATGTACTGCCAACAGTACCTGCAGGGTCACATTCACATGATCTGTATAAATGGGAAATAATATATTATCACTGTGTACTTTCTGGGTAGCGTTGACATTGTCTGTTTTGAATCAAAAAAAAATTTTTTTAATAAAATTGTTGATGCCCATGAGAGGAATTGTTGATTCCCATGAGAGGGAATCCTGACAAAAATACTAGCCTTGTTAACAATCTTACCGAAAAAAGGGCTCAAAGTTGATATTCATGCTTTAGACATTGGTAGTTAGGGTTACCTATCACCTGAAAACATCTCTACTCTTAAGTCACTAATATCTCTCAGGTTAACTCAGACTTTTGAGAACGTTAGGAATAATCTCATAAAAATTATCCTGTGCACATCTATTAGTATAGTAAATGGGACACGATTAAGGGACACAAGTCGGATGTTGCTGACATTGATTTTCAGATATTGGAAAAGAAAATGTTAGAATTCTTTTGTTTTATGCTGTTTTCAGCGATTGATAAATTGACGTAACTTTGCAAAGGAAAGTCGTATAAACATAGGGTTTTCAGTTTCTGAAAGCTCTAAATGTCCTCTTTCAAAACATATGTAAAACTCATTTTCGACCAGGGTTGACATGTGACTTATTCGGATCCCCTTGATCGTGTCACATGTATTGTTCCAAATCCAAACCATCGTGGATTGATCCACCTCTATTTAAAATATAATGCCTTTTAACATATTTATCTTGCCAGACACATACTGATGTATTTCAGTGAAAGAAATTCAACAATTAACACAAGGCAGTTATGTCACGTGGTCATTATGATTTCACACCACCAAATAGAAATATTGTTGAGTGCCCTTAATTTACTGTTACTAAAAAACATGAACGGCATTAATTAAGCATTAAAATGAGCAGAATTTTGCATGATTTAGGCTACCTTTGGATTGGTTATGCTGAGTATGTGCCCCGAATGGAAGAGGGGGGGGGCAAGATTTCTCACAAGGGGAAGCTGCTCCCTTCCCCCTTGCTACGCCACTGGTATATAGTATACATCCTTGTCTATAACTTTCTACGTCACATGTTATGAAATATAAGGAATGACACATCTCTATACCATTTTTCACTGATGTGGCAGTGAAGTCAGTGCACATTTCATTGAGCAGCCTTAAATCACTAGCGTTCGCTCAAAGCGCTGGTATACACATGCACACGCTTAAAGATGCTGTAAAGATGCACAACAAAACAGCTGCTTCAACACTTTGACTTCACTGCCACATCAGAGTGAAAAATGGTATAGTGTGAAAATGGCTTACTCGCATCCATCTGCTGAGAACCCAAAATATCCCGGCACACAGTTCTCACAACGCTGCCCCGTGATAGTTGGTTTACACGTACAAAACCCCCCGTTGTCGCACTGTGAATCCAAAGACCCAATCTCGCTGCATCCACACTCAACACATCCTTCCTCGGTTCCAAATCCGAAATAACCAGCCAGACATGTGTCGCATACTAAATCGCTCATTTGGCCATTGGAGTTAAGTTCAGCATCTAAGGCCACCCCAGCTTTGCAAGGGCACTGACCAGTAATGTAGTCACATGCTAAAAACTCTGATCCTTGATCGTTGCAGTTACAAGCTGAAAGAAAAGATGAAAATGTCATCAAAAATTCTTTGAAAAACTTTTATGTATCTAGCTGTTACTTTGAGGTTCCTGTTTGCAACGTATTTTAGAATAGAACAGAATAGAATAGAATAGAATAGAATAGAATAGAATAGAATAGAATAGAATAGAATATACTAATAGAAGCACAGCAGACACTCCCACACAGTGTCATCGCCCTGATATCTTCATGGCGGTAATCTCCATGATGGTAGGTCGAATCCACTGGTTCTTCAACAGCCACGCGTGGCCATTTTGTTCCAACCTGTTTAATAGTTTTGAGACTATGGGCTGAGGGACCTCCAACTAAGGCTATAATAGCCTGGTCACTGAACTCTGTAGAGGTCAAAGATACGTTTCTTCCCCACTACTCATGCGCATATGAAATCCAAATTTGTGTCAGTTTTTGATTTCAATAAGCGGGCTTGGTTTTCAATACGCACACTGAAGATTAGCATGTTCTTTCAATACATATATTTAAGTGCAAGCCTTCCAAGTGGTTTTTATAGAAACCAAAAATAACTAATCATTTTCTACCCTGGTATTCAAAGATCTATCTTCTGAATATCAAATAGCAGATATATTAATCTACACCATGCACAACTCGGCTAGCCCAATTCTCCCAGCCCACCTAGAAAGGACAAGAGCGTGAGCGGTTACTTCAAATTATCTCACTGCCACCATGTGGTTTAATCGTTCAGGAATTATAACAGTCCTGATGAACAACTAAGCATAACCATAATTTTATGGACAGCATGCAGCATATATTTGCTGTGTGAAAATACAATATTTAAAATCACAGCAGTGTCCGCAGCTGATTCTGTAGCGACAGTGAGACACTGCTTATTTTATTGTCCCCTCAACAATATAGGGTTTTTATTCTGTTTGGTTGTTACTAAGGCAATGGAAACAAATTAGTTTGACCATCGATGCTTGGTCGATCCTTTTTTATTTATGAAATCAATTAATTTACTGTTGTTAATTGTGATAAAATAGTAATTTTTGCATGTAGGGATATTTACCAATACAAATTTACCGTTAATTCTGATTAATTAGTTGATAGTTCATTAATAACAAGCATCGAAGCAGCATCGACGGTCGATCCAAAGATTGAACATATTTGTTTCTGGCGCCTAACAATAGGGTAGTTATCATTGATAGGTTAATAGAAATGTCAACTCTAATTTGTAAATGGCAATATAACGGTGTGATAGCAGATACACATGCATTGGTTTAGTTTCACTGCCTGTACAATATAATTATTTACCTGGTGTTGTCGCTGTGTCCCATGTGCACCCATCCCATCCCCATACCCTCTAGCTACCACCACCAACCATATCATACTTACTTAAACATCCACTATCTGAAAAACCATAGTATCCTGGTTGGCACTGATCACAACGTCTTCCCCCAACTCCTGGTTTACAGTTGCATTCACCGCCATAAGCACTGCACACATTGCCAAGAGAACCCATGGGGTAGTCACACTCACACCCTGCAACAAATCAAATAATATATGAGATATATCTTGTGTAATAGCAGACCGTGTTAGTACTTCCTATTCCAGAATAATACAGAACTAAATGTTTGGGATTTAAAAAAAATGAAACAGCTAAATTCTAATCCATCAGTTAGTTCTAATTGGCAATAAAAGTCAAATGTTAATATTTGGCTAATTTTGAAAATGCCGTATTTCGTCAAATAAACACCCCCGGGGGCGTTACATTTTCCCAAGGGGGGGGGCATTTATCATTTTTAGCACGACAATTCCCGTTAAAATCATTAGGTAAGCTTAAAAGTCACGCTAAAATGACGAACTATGAACTTTTGACACTAACTTTTGGTTCACTTCCGGGTTTCTGATCCAGATTTTCGCCAATTATTGACGCTATTATTGACCATGTGCGCAACTTGGTAAGTGTAGTACACAAGATAGCATGGAAATATCGGCATTTTTGAAACATCTTGGTTGAAAAAAGTGGTGGGGGCGTTTATTTGAGGGGGGCGACTATTTGACGAAATACGGTAAGGGCGAAAAACATGAGTTTTTAGGGCGTTTTGTGACATGATGCTAAAAATAATGCTTACATAAATTCTGTGAACTCAAAACAAGACCAGACAAATAAATCAAGGCTATATTATATAGCAATAGCTATTTCAGCTGACTGAAACCTCAGAAGGGGCAGAGGTCTGGGTTGTGTTTTCAAAGTTCAATTTCGGACAGGCATTTTGGTGAAAATGACAGACATTTGTCAAATCTTAGCTAAGACCATGCTCCTGACATCCCACTCACCTTAGAGTTTACTGTAGCAGATTAAAACTCCAATGTATATGTCCCCCTGTTGGACAGTGAAAACTCTGTACTTTGATCAGTCATGAATAGGTGAGTCTTAAAACATCACAGATTTTAAAATATCTTGATTTTGTATTAAAGTTTCTCTTGCATATGTGACACGACCTGGTCCATGGGGGCCAAAGGACGCATTTTTATAAATTTAGTGACTATAATCATTAAATTCTACAAACATTAGGCTATCATATATATAATACTGAAAGCACCAAAGGTCTAGCATACTTGGTTCAAAAGTTATGAAGTTTTGTGACATTTATTTGTTTTTTACCTCCATATTTTTGTCTTAATCTCAATTTCAAATTTGCCGCCTTTGGGCCCCCATGGACCAGATTGTGTCACATGTATTAAACACTGTACATGTAGATGATTCAAGTTTGCATAAATATGATGTAACAGTTCAACTTACTTAGTGCTCCGCCATTCAACTCTGCACTCACAGAAAAACTGAAATCAAGACAGCTTCCAATAACCCTATTACGTGTACTCAGGGCTGACATGTCTTGCAAGCAGGTCTCATATATCTGTTGCTCTGTAGAATCTAAGAAATATACAAATAGAAATACATGTGTTATACTGTGTTATATTAAACTATGATCAGCTCGTAATAGACATCGTGTATTGATATAGAATAGCGTTCATGCAGTATGGGTGCAGCACCTTCACAAAGTGCGCTTTGCGTATTCTTGACACCCGCTTTTGTGAATTTATGAGAGCGTTGAACAAGTTAAGACTCAATTAACGCGTGCAGTAACAACTAGATGGACCGCGGTTCTCGGATGTTGTGGTTTTCGACGCACAGCGTCGACCGTGATGCCTCCACAAAAGGGAGCGATGTGGCACTCAAAAGTTGATACAAAGCAGTTTGTATCAATTTGACCTCAGATGATCTCTGGGTGACCCTGGATGACCCCAAAATGACCTTCCCAATATTTGGCTCTAAATGTTGACTGTACCCACCAAGTTTCATGCACGTATGACAGTTTTTACTAATTTGACCTCAGATGACCCCAATATGACCTCCCAAAAATTTGGCTCTAAATGTTGACTGTACCCACCAAGTTTCATGCCCATCTGCTAGTTTTTACTAATTTGACCTCAGATGACCCCTGGATGACCTCAAAATGACCTTCAAAAATTTCGCTCTAAATGTTGACTGTACCCACCAAGTTTCATGCCCTTACGACAGTTTTTACTAATTTGACCTCAGATGACCCCTGGGTGACCCCAAAATGACCTTCCAAAAATTTGGCTCTAAATGTTGATTGTATGTACCAAGTTTCATGGCCATACAACAGGCCATACAACTGTTTTTGCTCATTTGACCTCAGATGACCCCTGGGTGACCTCAGGTGACCTTGACCCACTAACCAATACAAACTTGTTCTGCCTGGGGTCAAGATGCACCCACCCACCAAGTTTGAGGAACGTATGCGACCCCTAGTCTCTGAGAAAAGAGGTAAATAAGGAAAATGGGCCCCCTGACCTCAAATGACCTTTAACCTCAGTATATGACCTTGAACCTCACCCAAAAAAAAAGTAGCCAGAGTTTTTGACCATAACCCACCTATCCTGAAAATCTGAAGTCAATCCGCCCATGCATGCCCGAGATATAGCTTCCGGACGGAAGCACGGAAGCTCGGAAGGACGGAAGCACGGAAGCACGGACATTGCAAAAACAGTATGCCTCGCGGTGGAGGCATAAAAACCAAACAATTCCCGCCTATAAACCAGATCGGCATTGCAATGCATTGTGGGACAATTTTTGCAGTTTTGGGACACTTTGCCCTCTGACCTATTGAAAAATTCAGAAAAATTGGTTCTTGTGCGTACAAGATATAATCTGAAATGTTTTACAAGAATAAAAACAAACCCCAAAAAACATTATTATTGAATAAATTAATTATTTAAATATTTTTAAATTTAATATTATGACAATAATAAATAAATAAATAATAATTACAGCAATTTCCCGGATATGTCAGAGGTCAAAGTGTCCCCAAAAAACGGAAGTTACAATAGTGATTGGGCTTATTACAAGCTGATTGTAGTATAAGGGCTGAGACACACATCTCACATAATTAAACATTCAAAGGAGAATGTTATGCTTTCATCATGTATCTATTATCTATTCCAACTCCAGTGACACCTGCGCATATTGTCCTGGGTAGGATTAGGTCAATGGTCACTGGTCAATGGTCCCTGGAGGGACATGAAAATTGCATTACGGCTCTGTTATATTGATTTTTCAAAGTAGAATGCTAATATCTATTTTAAGGCATACACAGATCCAGGGAAATTAATGAGGTGTCACTGGAGCTGGAATAGAAACAATCATAGAAATTGAAATGACCTTACTCAACTACAGTTTTTGTAAAAACAAGAAACCTATTTCTGACCTCAATTATCCACTCACCTGCGATTTCAAATGCCAGAGTCTCATTTATATTTGGCATCAACACCAATCCATCGATGTCAATATCATTCACTCCATCCCCATTATCCAGCATCTCTAAGGCAACCTCATATGTGCAATCCCTATCTAAGACTACTGGCCCATCATCATCAGGACGCGCTGCAACCGCAAGCCCAGGAGCAAACATCATTGCTGACGACCACACTTGAGTGCCCGGATCATAGGGGCAAGTGTCGTTAACGGTAACGTCACTGTTTCCAGTGGCTGTTACAATCAATCTGGCGCTGTCCCAGACAAAGTTTGATGAGTATGAATATCGGATGGTTGGGTAGAAAGTTCTGTGAATGAAAAACATTTAGAAAGAAAACGTTACTTTAGTGAATAAAAAAATCCATGCCTGCATATAATATTCATTCACAAAGAGTAACAACACCCCTTAAAGGTTGGTGATCTGATTAGGTAAGGATATGAATTTCCACTAAGCTTGTATCAATTCTTAGTCAGTGGTTTAGCTTGTTAGCACTGAATTTCATTGGTTTCTACATGCCGTCTATCACACGGTAGACAGCAGCAAGATGCTTATCGAAGCATATATATTGGGCTATTCCACTCTATTGGAGACTTGAGCTTAATCTTTCACACAGGGAGTATGAATTTCAAATTGAGTTACCTGAATGGGTGAATACATTTGAAGTCTACACCCCCTCTGTGGAAAATTAAGGTTGAGTTTTCTATAGGGAGTGTATGGATTTCAAATGGAATAGCCTATTTGCATAATATAGAAAAACAAAAAAAACCAGCTAGAGTTAACAAAAATTTATTAAAAAAAAGAACAAACCTTGTTTGGTTAATAGGAGTTGCCACTTTAACATTTTCAAATAGCACCTGGCCGCCAGATTGGCATCGTTGAAATCCCTGCCCACCAAAGAGACTTCTCTCTAACACATCTGATGTATTCATACATGATGAACTGGCTTCCCATGCATCGTAACTACGGGTAAAAAAATGAAGCAATGAAATAGTATTATCAGAGCCCTGATTGCCACATCTGATGTAGGTAATAGCTATCATGGAAGCCGTCATTGCCTGACACTATGTATCCTGAAACAAACGTTTGGTTACATTGTATGTGTCGCTGATCGTGTACACGTTATACTGATGACACATTCCCAGCACCCCCCATACGTGTGTCAAATTTGTGATTCCACACAGCTTGTTTAGAGGTTCCGTACCATGTAAATTTGGCTGGTCCAAATTTCACAGTCCACACACTGGTTTTATCACTAAGAGGAACAATATGATATTCAAAAGCATATTAAAGCTATATCATACGATTTCAGTCAAATGTGTCTTTATTTTGTTCAAATTGACACCCACACACATTGGGGTACTCAATTTTGGTTTGGGCCTGTGCCACTTAGAATTTGGACCCATCAATATATCAAAGTTTCAAGAAATTTGGACCCATCGATATATCCAAAGTCCAAATTTTTGGCCAAATGTAACAACTTTTCCCTACATTTTAGGATATTTTTTGAACATTTTAGCTACAATGAGACCAAATTTGGCAACTTTCTGAAAAATTGATTTTTTTTTTTTTAAATCACCCATCCATATTCCAAAATTGGCCTAGAAAAAGGAGTCATTGCTATACTAAAAGGCCAAACATGGGACCCATGTTTGCAGCACATCCTCATATGGTCTGTATTGAGTTCGTACCCCTGATCTAGACACTTTTTTTTATAAAATGCTAGAGTGAACAATAGCCCATGAGGAGTGACACAAGTCAAGAACTTATATAGGCACCAAGGCACTATAAAAGACAACCACATGGGCCAATCAGTGGTTCACAGCAGCTTAGGAACAACAACAGTGAAGGGGTACAGTAACTTAAGCATCAGACACATGAAATGAGATGCTTTTGCAGCAATTTGACGTCCTTGATGGAGAAAAAGACAGTGAGGCATACTCCATCACACCCCGAACCTGGGCTCTGCAAACGCCCCCCCCATCAAGTCCGGTCCACAACCCCTCTCAGAGCGCCCAGCCCCCGTCCTGCTCCGGAAGGTGTTTACATCTCCCACTGACTACTGATGGACAAGTGAAAAATTCAGAAGCCAAACATCCTGCAGTAGTTGCAGATTTCATAAAAAAGATGTAGATTTTCTCCCAATATGGTACAAGAGTACAATTTCCCAAAATCAGGACATTTTCACAGAACTCTGAATTAATGTTGAGCCTGATTGCTTACCTATTAGCATCTAAGTGAGAGCCATAGAAGAGTGTTGCAGGATTAGAGCACTCTCTACCGCTGATGTTAGCACGACATGAACACCGCCCTGAATCCTTGTTACATACGAGGGATGTAGCGCCACCAGGATTACATGCACAGGCAGTACATTCCTGCAAGAATACAAAATTAATTTATATTCAAACAAATCATAAATAATATACAAACATGGCTAGAACATGATTCTTTTACACAAGACATTTGGCCTGGATCAAATTTGAGGGGACTCACATGTGAAGGTGGTAAAAATATGTGCAGCAGTCAAGGATCCCTTTTTCCAGCAGTTCCGAAAGACCCATCACGTCTGGATCATGCTCCAGCTCTTTGAGCCTCAATTCTAAAAATTGTAGCTCTTTAGCTCTAATTTGGAATTTTTAACTACGCAGCCTATCATTTGTAAAATTCTAGTTCACTAGACCCAAAATTTCAGTTCATCAAGCCCCTATTTTGCACGAAAATCAGTTCTAAGTTTCCAAAGTTCCCCGCTTTCAGCCGTACCCTTCCAAAATTGAAGTTGAGTGCCCCCCTCCCAATCAAATGTGTACAGGAAGCTAGTATTGTTGAATGTACATACCATAAAACTGCAAGTCTGTCCCACTCATTGTAAAAGCTCAGTCCACAAACCCAAAAGGGGAAATAAATATACTGTATTTATTCCATTAACCACCCAATATGCTTAACAAAGTCATTTTTGGGTGGGTGCTTATTTTTTATATTGATTACATTATTGCAAAAATAAAATATAGCCCAAAATATGGCTTTTATGTGTAGATGGTTTTGTGTTTGATACGTGTGTAGTTGGATCCTGCACATAATAATGGGATCATGTCTGGTAAATGTCGCTGGGTGAGCGCTTATAGGGGGATGGGCAGTTAAGGGAATAAATATGGTACCTCTAGTTGGCAAAGTACATCATTTTGGCCAGTAACAACATTATGGATGTTAAACATAAGTTTTCCATTTTACCCTTTTCCCATTCAGTATAAATAACAAACAAAAACATTGTGTATTTGATAATTTCAACCTTAAAATGGAATTCAATTGTCTTGTTGAAGGTAAACTCAATTTTCCCCCATAATAACAAATTGTTTTTCTATGACATATAATCATGTAACATATAGGACCCTATCTCTTTCTTTCCCTGGATTTCATTTTTAAAAAGCCAGTGCAATTGAACAAAAATATGAATATGAAAGGCAAACAGTACACAGACACAGGCCTATCCATTGCTATGCAGTACACATGTGTCTATCCATTTGGCTATTCCAGTTAAAATTCATACACCCCCTATGGAAGATGTGACCTTAAATTCCCACACAGGAGTGTGAATTTAAAATGGGGTTACCTGCTCGAATGAGGGGCTCCATTTGAAATTCACACTCCCTATGTGGAAGATTATAAGGTCATGTTTTCCATAGGGGGTGTATGAATTTTAACTGGAATAGCACAATACTCAACTTTTCTGACAGATCTACCACCTGCTAAATTACAAAGTACTTTCATGCATAAACACAAATCAATTTTCATTATAACATGGTGGCCAACAAATCTTTACTTTTGATTATAACAAAACCAGACATAAGTCACTAATTTTGAAAATTGAGTTTTTGATGTCATCATTTAGTATATGTCTTCAGCTTTCATTTGATACCAAAATTATATTTAATTTCTGGGACATGTGGTCCTCATTCTACGGTCCTTCAATGGGAAGGAGTAAAGTGCTACATATAGAAAAGGCAAATGCAAGAAAAATGGCTTTAAAGTTGTAAAATGACATGTTAAGGACTTGGTTTGGCTTAGAAAATGCTAGATTTTGGGTGCTTTAGACATAAAAGAATAATTATTTTGTTTTCAATGGTAGGTTAAAGTAAACATATTAAGGAATAAAAAAATAATAAAAAATGAAAAACAAAATCTGCAAGTTTTTTCACCCCTTTCCCAACTTTGACTCGCCATATCTCAAAATGGCTGAGTGCGACTTATGGCGGGTTTTGTCAGAGCGGGTCACATAATGTGGTATGAACTTAATTTTTAGTCTCAACTCTCAAATGAAAGCCAAAACTTGAGAGAGAGTTCTATTATGAAATGGACTTATTTTTCCTCCTTTTTACACCATGTATAAGTAATATGACTATGTCATAGGATGGCATTCCTTTGTCTTTTTGGCAGCCTGTATAAGTTATAGGACTGTATATTTAGGATGACATAGAATTGATGTGGTTAAACATGTTTCACTGTTCCCATAACGTATGTTAAACGACCTTTGCTGATCGCTGTATTTAACCACATAATGTGTTAATGACGACAGCAAACCATTGGAATCATATGGCATGATGTCAACAAAACAAGTATGTACATGTATATACATTCTCAAGCCTGTAGCCAGGATTTTTCAGGGTGCAGAATTTCCAAAGACTAGGTCATAATCGATTTTTGATAAATAAAAATATGTTATTAATCTTGATCTAGTAAATGGTCATAATAAGGTTTATATAATTAGTGACAGTAAGGTAAAGTATTAATATGTAGGCCTATATTATTGAATGCAACATATTTTAACAGCTAATTAATGGCTCACTTCAATACTAAACAATTCTGATTTAAGAATCTACTAGTTTTTGATCGCAAAAGATCAAGTAAAAAATCACTTGTGAAGCTAACAAACAGAGGGAGTGCGGTGACTGAAAAGATCAGATTTGAAAATATATCAATTTTAGTGGTATACAAACTATAATTACAAATAGTTTTGTGCTTAAATTTAATAGCCAGAGTATGCACAACATTTACAGTTTGTGTTGTGATAACCATGTGATAATCATGTAACTATCACATCATCATGACTTACATTTGCAATGCTGACAGGGAACCCATAATACATATCAGCACACTCTTCACATGTTCTAGTTGCAGTGGAGTCTTTACATATACACTGGCCAGTCATCTGCTCACATTCACGGCTTCCATTCACCGTGCCTAATGTGTCGCATCCACAATCTGCAACACAAACATTACAAATTTGTTATCAAATGCTAATACACTCTTAAAAAGTAAAAGACAAATGTCAAAAAAAAAAAGTTAAATCCTTCCTAAGCCTTTCAGCCCATTGGGTGGCGCCTATCTCGGTTTCATAACCCTAAGCCACATGTCTGCAAGCAGAAAAGCTACACTAGGGGGCTAGTCCACGGGTAGCCATGTGTTTAGCTTTCCCTACTCCATTCTTTCAATGCCGAAGGCCTGGCAAGAAGGCAGTAGGTACCATTTTTAAAGCCTTTGGTATGGCCCGGCTGGGATTTGAACCCGCGACCTCCTGATCGTGAGGCGGACACTCTAATGTAATATTTCAGTTGAAATCCATGCACCTTCTA